>NC_053154.1:68030397-68630397 GCF_016835505.1 Polypterus senegalus | reverse complement strand
AAATGGTAACTTTTGTCAATGCATGATTTCCTGGTACATCGATTACATTGATGCACACATCAGAGCTACAAAAATGTAAGAGTCAGAAGAAAGTGTGTTTCTAGGACTGATCGGAGGGAAATTACATTTCAAAAGACTACCCGACGGAAGCCTTGATAAAAGCGCAGTTTTGTGCACACTGTCCAAATACGAACCTGATTGAAAGAAATAATAATAATGAAATCCTTGATGACAGCAACAGTCATAATTGTCACAAAACTATTACATTGACAATCATGTTACGTTATTTTTAAAATGTTTCCTTTTCTTAGCACAAGCACAGCTGAGAAGCTTCGATGCATGTACTCCATAAAGCGTTAAAGAATAATGCATTTAATCACACTTTGCATTCCAAGCAAAGGGTAACTTTTGTCAATGCATGATTTCCTGGTACATCGATTACACTGATGCACACATCAGAGCTACAAAAATGTAAGAGTAGGAAGAAAGCGTGTTGCTAGCACTAAACGGAGGCATATTTCATTTCAAAAGACTACCCGACGAAAGCCTTGATAAAAGCGTGGTTTCGTGCAAACTGTGCAAAAATGAGTTTGCATACCACCGAGGCACTTCAACCTTACGGTTCCATCTAAATGCAAAACATGTTACAGCGAGCACAGAAACTGTGTATGCTGTTAGCACTAGCAGTACGGGTTCGAGTACCAACAAAAGGTGTCGGCAGCCCAAACTTCATGAAATGACTGGCTTCAGGACCAAAATTAGTAAGTCAACATCGGTCAAACTTACAAATTCTCTTGCAAAATACATTGCTTTGGACTGTAGACCACTAACAGCGGTGGAAGATAGGGGGTTAGAAAATGTGCTACAGTTAGCGTATTTCATGTAAAATTCAACAGCTTTATGACATTGAAAAGCAAGCAAAATGAGATGCATTACAGAAAGTGGACTTTGTGGCTCTTACTGGGGATCATTGGACTTCTGTGACTGTTAGTAATTCTAATTACATCTAATTACAAAATGTTCAATGATCACACTGTTTTAGCCTAATGTACAAAATAATTTTGGCTAAGGTTACTCACAGTTTAAAGGTGAGGCTGGTCAAATTACCTTTTATGTTTCTGCCTTATTTTTTTAAGAAGAAAAACTGCACTTTAATGTTGAAATTTTTGTTATTATTATTTAAAGACAATACCATTCTGCAAAATGTACCTAAAGTACTTAAAATACCACTTTTTTTTAAAATGCATTTTATTTTCAGAAATTAAAACAGCTTGAGTTTACAATATTCCTGTCCATGTCTATTATTTGATTCTGTCGCCCACTAAAACCCTTTTAAATTAAAAAACAACATTTACGATTTGGGGCAAATTTTCATGTGTGCTTACATTCGATTAATGAAGATTAATTAATTACACAGCCTCTAATTAATTAGATTCATTTTTTTAATCGTCGAGTCCCAAAACCCTAATATGAGCTAACAATGTTCTCCAGTAAGTGTTTAGCCTTACCTTGTGTAAGGTACAGAGGAATACGGTTTTTTAACCGTGTCCTTGAAAGAATTCTTTTTATGCTCGCGTTCGTGCTTATGCACGGTACTGAGCCTGGCGCATATCTAAGTGCCAACGGCCTAAGGGTCTTTTGAGTGTAAAGTAACTCGTAAATTAAAAGATCTAAGTTTTGAACCGTATGTTTAAAGCATACAGAAGAAGAAATAAATAACCTTTAAGTACAGAAGTAACCAAAGCTTCATAAGAAAAACTAAGTTTATAGAAGATACATTTTTCCCTTTTTTTTGCCTTTATTCTTTGTGTGTAACTATTTTTCTTTTTATTCTTGTATGGATTATTTGCCTTTAACTTTCACTAAATATTTTTAAAACGAACTTTTGGACTGAGAGATTTCTTCGACACGCGTCTTACCCGTGCCTGACTTCACCTTACATAAGCTGCTACACTATATATATATATATATATATATATATATATATATATATATATATGTAGATATGTATATATATATGTGTATATATATATATGTATCTATATACAGTATATGTGTATGTGTGTATATATATATTTATATGTGTGTGTGTGTATATATATGTATATATATATATGCCAGCAACACTCATGACAATGACAACACAATTACATTGTCAATCATGTTACGTTATTATTAAAATGTTTCCTTTTCTTTTTCATTACTTCTTTAACACAATACTTCTCCGCTGCGAAGCGCGGGTATTTTGCTAGTATACGTATAAAAGCCAAATACTGCTGACTCACTTGTCACAAAATCTCCCGAACCACGAGGACTTGGGACTTGAAATTTGGAATGTAGGTTACTCTTGGCTCATAGGTGTTTGCTAAGAAACAGCTTTAAAAATTTCGTGATCCAAGCACGAAATTTCTTATAGTTTTTTAGACCCATTTGTATGTCTGTCTGCTTTTCATGAGAGAACTACTTAACAGATTTAGATCTTTTTTTTTATAATTTCCTTGAACATTCCGTTGATTTTGCGACTTTCTCATCGCGCTAAGTATCATAGTCCGATTGTGGTACTGATTTATTAGCGCAAATCCGAGACAGATTCATCGGGCTGCGGGGAGGGGGTCCCTCCTCAATCACGCGTCTGCCTCGGGTGTAAACTTAACTACGTTTAGTAAGCGAACAAGAGAACTACTTAACAGATTTAGATCTTTTTTTTCTATAATTTGCTTGAACATTCCAGTTGATTTTGCAAGTTCTCTTATTGCGCTAAGAATCATAGTTCGATTGCAGGAGCAATATAGTCTCGCTAATCCGAGACAGAGGCTGTGGGCCAAGGGGATGGGGAAGAGTGATGTCAGGAGTAGAGAGCTGGGTGGGGCCCTCATCCCTGTCCTGTTTCACTAATACATGGGCGAAGCCGCAGGGGATGGCTAGTACTGAATAAAATTTAATTTAGTGTTAATGCAATTTGAAGAGGGGACCTTAAAAACTTAACCTTTAACACTTAAAGTTACTTAAAGCAGGGAGCATAGACCCACTTTTAGAAACTCTGCACAAGGTTACCATTAATGTCCTGTAAAGGGATTCATGGCTAGCAAGACTTTAAACAGTCCTGTTAAATTTTGATCTTAACTAAAATAGTGGACCACAAAGCTTAGTACTTCACGGGAGTCGGGTCAGGAGGGTGGATTTTAATGAAAACATTTTGTGGAGTAGTGTGGCAAAGCCGTGGCCGAAGCAGATCTAAGAAATCGCCATCCAAAACAAATAGACTAGATGAGATCAAAGCAATAAATGAGCGAAAGGTATTGTATTTTTATGCCCATTGTTACAGTGTTATTAGTGGTTTTTTGTTATTTTTATGGATTTACAGCATCCCCATTTGACTTCTATCTTTCAGTTATGGGTACTAATAGTTAATGAGTTTTTATTAGTGATAGCCACGTTGTTGCTGGTAGTGACCTCCTGTTGCTACCATGTAATAACAGAAAGCTGTGCCACATGACAACATCACAAAGATAGTATTTTAATAGCAACTCTTAATTTCCACTTTTTTAAAACTATTGGAAAAATTCTAACATGTTTAATTATAGATATAGATTATCTTCTTTGATTTCTGTTTAACGCATTGGTCTTGGTTGAATTGGTTGAATTGGTTTAATGATCTTTTTAGATTTTGATCACTGGCTTTCCATGACTACATTTCTTTTTAAATCTCCTGGACTTTTTAGTAATTTGAAGTTATGTTTAATTGTTGTAACAGAACAATCCCAGCACTGCGATTGACAGACATAAGAAATGTTCCCTATTGACCCACATTCAAAATGTGAAGTTAATGAAGTCATTGTTGCATAATAAACTTAAGAGGATCAAAACCTTGTTAGGATTATGTTTCTGTTTTTAGGTGAGTTAGGACATTCTGTGTTGCCTAACTTGGCAAATTGATAAGCAAGAAAACTTCCAAACTTGCAGGTGGCAGCAAATTGCTGGGACTGGTGGGATACTGCTAATCAGGGGAGAGAACAGATAGGATGGAGGCTATCTTGGACAACCAGTCTTCTAAGGTCTGCTGAGGGCTTTGGTTTGCAGGACCCCCAGGAGCCACTTAAAAGTAGTTCTAATACCATATCCCTGTACCTAAACCACATCTGTCATACTGAGAGTCAGTTTGAGGATTGGTTGGTGGTCTTTTCATGGGGTTTGAGAGGAGGGCATGAAATTGAAATGTGAGCCTTGGATAAAGGCTATCTGCCATTAGGAAAATGTTGGAGTCATGAGAGACAGAGAGAGAGAGAGAGAGAGAGAGAGTCCATGGCAAAGGAGTTCTTTTGTGTGGTACCTGAGCAGAGTGGAAGAGGGAAGTCCACCTTCCCTAATGTACAGAGGCACCCTGTGAAAAATCTTAGAGTGGCAGCAGAGGTTCTTTTGTATATGTTTCCTTTATGTTCCCCGTATTATCATGTTATTTTATAGTAGGTGTAGCTTTTGTAAAAAATTGTAGGTTTATTTAGATTATTGCAGTTGCTGAGAAGTGTCTTTGCATGTGTGATAGTTCATATACTTTGCCAGCATAGATGGTCTTCAAAATGAATAGCCTCTGGTATATTGAAATAATTTAGATGAGTGTACTAGCAGCAGGTCAGAGATAAAACTTTTAGGTAGTTATTTTCTCAAAACCAGAAATGATCAATCTGGATCTGTACTGTTGCTGGAAGAACCAATTAACTTGTGGGAAGAAGGAGTGGACAGGTGGCAAATACTCTGGACATGCTCTGGTTACTTTAAATTGATTGCCATACTACAGACTGAAGTATGAGTTAAAATTCTGAATATTGACTATAGTAGATAGTGTGCCCTAGTTCACATAGGTTATTATGTACTAGGTTAAATTAAATATTGTATATGAAGTTACATATGGACACAGCTTAAACTGTGTCCATATGTGAAACTGTGCGCTGTGGTTCTGTTTATCCATGGTCTTCTGGCTTTCTAGTGTAACACACTAGTGAGGCCTAATCTGGAATACTGTGAAAAGTTCAAGTCCCCATTTATATAAAAAAATTGTTAAGGACATGATTTGGGAGGAAGTGGCAATATAGGATTCGGGTTCAAGTGTATAATTATGTTTAGATTTATTGTTATATGTTATGACCATTTCAGTTCACCACTCTAAGAAAGTTAAAGTTGCTTGCTCTCAACAGCATCCCCTCTGAAGCTTTCTGCTACCTGAAGTCCCGGATGAGCTTTTTGGTTTTCCTGACATTAATGGTGAGATTGTTGTCCCGGCACCACCTAGTCAGCAGGCAAATCTCTTCTTTGTAAGTTGTCTCATCATTATTGGTAATCAGGCCTAGGCTGGTGGTGTTATCAGCAAATTTAATGATGGAGATGGAGCTGTGTCTGGCAATGCAGTCATGGGTGAAAAAGAAGTAAAGAATGGGGTTTAGCACGCTATTCTGTTGAGTGTCTGTGTTGAAGAGAAAGAAAAAGGAAGCATGGAACAACTGTGATCCATCATATCTAGCACTGCTAGGGCTGTCAACCATCCTCATTTTACCAGACATGTCCTCATTTTTAACGTGCCATGGTCTGGGAAGAATTTATAAAATTTTGAAAATGTCGAGAATTTTGGCTTCTAAAATTTGAAAATCTTCATATCCTTATTGGTAAAAATTAAAAGCCGTACACCAATCAGCATTTGCGAAAGTAGCGTGCCCACTTTTTTCCCAGAATATTCACTTACATTCCAGTAGTAAACAACGCAGATATTGATGAGAAAGTCAGTATCTGTCCAACTTGGCTTTTTCACTTCATCTCTTGAATTCAGCTTTATCTTCTTGGTAAATAGACAATTCATTGTAAATGTTGTTCCTCAATTATTTGTAATCTTAATTCACCGTAACTAAGTGAATTTACAATTTAGCTTTTTCTATGTAAGAACTTATTTTCGATTCTTCTTTCAGCAGCTTGGTTAAACAAGAAATTTCATACATCCAGGTACAGTCTATACAGATTCAATTTCAGTAGCATGCTATATAAAGATTTCTATACATATTTATCCAAGAACCCAGATTTATTGAGAAAAATAGCTTCAGTGGAAAATATAAAAGAATCTATATAAATGCAAATAAACTAAATTGAAAAGAGTAAGGTTATTTTTATTTTACTAGAAATGAATTTCCCATGTGTATCATTTTTTTACAGTTTTACGACAGTTAAGCTATCCAACTAAGGAAGACTGTTAATTTAAGAGGCTTGACATATTTAAAATATTTAATGGGTTATTAATTTGCGAATGACTGTGATTGTGGCCATCATTTCATAATTATAGAAACTGCTACTAAAGGTTTATATCATTTTAAAAAACCATAAGACAGTATAAAGGGAGTTCTATGGCATCATAGGGAAAGGCATCCTCAAAAGTCCTCATTTTTCGACCCAAATGTCCTTATTTCCAGAGAAAGAGAGTTGGCAGCCCTAAGCACTGCTATTATTGCAACAAAGGCATCCACAGATCATCACAGTTTATCCTGTTACACACAGTAGTAAGGAACTTAGGACTTTTCATCATCCACATCCTAGGGCTGTCAATGCTTTCTGGAGGAATTGGATGTGAAGCAGAAGTGGAAGACGGCCTACTGTGAACTGCAGCATGTTGAAGAACTCTAGGCCCTTGAGATTCAGATTCAACAACTCCTTGCCAGACAGACACACCTCAGGGATCTGAAAGCTCGCCTGTGAAAAGAAATCTCTTCAGCAGCTGAAATCACTGTAAGTTGTCTTGACATGGCAACATCAACCACACACCGTGCAGCTCACTTCCTGGGCCAAGTGAGCTTTTCCCCTGCGCCTTCTTGAAGCAATGATGACAATGAAATCTGGCTTTTCCAGCATTGCAGGGACAGGCTCAAGGCCAGATCACCTCCATCACCTCAGGCAAACGTAGAAGTCCACAACCGCTTTGACCCTCTTCACTGCCCCACCTTGCAGGCAGACTTTAATGATAATGTTATCAGGGATTCAGTTGTCCATCAATCCATCCATTATCCAACCTGCTATATCCTAACTACAGGGTTATGGGGTCTGCTGGAGCCAATCCCAGCCAACACAGGGCACAAGGCAGGAAACAAACCCTGGGCAGGGCGCCAGCCCACCGCAGGACACACACACACAAACCCACACACCAAGCACACACTAGGGACAATTTAGGATCACCAATGTACCTAACCTGCATGTCTTTGGACTGTGGGAGGAAACCGGAGCACACGGAGGAAACCCACGCAGACACGGGAGAACATGCAAACTCCACGCATGGAGGACCCGGGAAGCGAACCCGGGTCTCCTAACTGCGAGGCAGCAGTGCTGCCACTGTGAATTCAGTTGTATGTAACCTAAATAGATAGACAGATAGATATATAGATAGATAGATAGATAGATAGATAGATAGATAGATAGATAGATAGATAGATAGATAGATAGATATTTTATTAATCCCCAAGGGGAAATTCACATAGTCCAGCAGCAGCATACTGATAAAAACAATATTAGTTAAAGAGCAATAAAAAAAAGCAGTGCAAGTTAAAAATACAAGGTGGAGAGTGCGAGGCAGGTATAACAGTCTATAATCTTGTACAGTGTTAATGTTTACCCCACCCGGGTGGAATAGATATTTCATGACCTAAACAAAAATCTTTTGTTTCTTGTTTTCCTGATGCACAAGATCAAGAAATTAGAGGAAGAGTGCTGATAGTCCTTCGAGAAGCACAAGGACAGGGACGTGGGAAACATCGTGGGAGTAAACGACATCATATACTGACATTTGGAGGTCCTAAAGATGGACTTCGCAGCTTTAATCCAAGCCACAAGAGAGAAGACCCCAGCTGCTAGAATAATTATTACAGGTTCTCTTTTGTTAGAAGGTTGGATGAAGCCTACTGCCGACTTCTATCTTGAACAACTGGACGAAAGGTTTCTGCAATAGACAAGACATAAGATTTGTGGACAACTGGGACCTTTTCTTCAGATAAAATGGTCTTCATTCTGTCAAATATTTGGTGCCCGGTTTTACTTCGACAACATTTCAAAGGTAATCTGTCTTCCCTTACTATGTATTTTTAGCCTTAATGCTTAATCCTTAATGTGTTAGGATGTGATAATTCTGTAGTAAGTTTACCTCTAGGTGTGCACTATATTAGCATTATAATAACTAGACATAGTTTAACTAAAAAACTCAGACAAAGCAGTATAAAGGCTAATAATTTAATTACCATTTCACCCATTGATGAGGACCATATTAGAACAATACCAACAGATTATAGATTTAAAAAAATCTGCACAAAGCAGCATTAACACGAATAACTTAAGCTCCTATAACACTTCAGTTCAGCTCTGCTCTTCTGAGACTTTACATATGCCTTTACTAAATATTATAGCGTTAACAAGTAAGACATTGTAAATTAATGATATCAGTGATAGGAAAATTGACTTTCTTACACTAAGTGAAACGTGGCTCAGCTCAGATGGTGCGGCAGAGTTAACTGAAGCAGCTCCTCAGAAATAGTTTTGCTCATTTGGTTCATCAAGGCAAAAGATGTTGGTTTAGCAAGTATTTAAAAGTATTCGAGCCAATTAAAAAGTAAAAATTCCGGTTTTGGTTCTTTTATGTCTGAGTATCGTGTCATTGTTTTTCAAGTAGTGTCCAAGTCTCATATTTTGACCATTTATAGACCGCCTAGATATGACGTGCCTTTTATTTCGGAATTTTCAGACATAGTATCTATAATAATAATTAATTATGACACATTCCTAATTGTAGGTGACTCCAGTTTTCTTGTGGATAACCACTGTGATCTGAAAGCAAGAAAATTCCTGAACTTACTGTAATCCTTTGAACTGAGTCAGTATGTCACCCAGCCCACACATTAGGGAGGACACACACTGGATTTAGTGATTTCAAAAGGATTAATAGTTGATGTGAGGCAGGTTGTGGATATCTGTGTACCAGAACACCATTTTGTTTATTATTTAATGTACAAATACTGATAACTACAACTAATGAGAAGCGTATTGTTAAAAAATGTTGTTTTGATACATCTGCAGCTTCAGTGTTTGCTAATATTATAAACCATCACTCCAATTTATAGTGCTTACTTTAATAAAGCTAGTAGTGTAACCAGTAAGTTGGAATATTTTATTGCTACGGTGAGACCGTCAGCTGACATAGTGGTCCCTGAAAAGACAGTTAAGAAATCCTTCAGCACCTGTTATACCTTTGAAGCTGAAAGACTGTCTGATTTTAAACTAGCGAGGCTTTTACTATATTTTTAAAAAATAAAACAAATAGTATTAGAAATAATATAGTACTGATTGAATCCTAGCGTTTTGTATTTAAACAGTTAAATTCTTTCACTGGAATAGATCTACCTGAAATACGTAGAATATTTTCTCAACTGAAACCTTTCACCTGCGCCCTTGACTCAGTACCAACATTTTCCAAGATGTCTCTGAGGTGCTAATAGATAGTGTACGTGACATAGTGAACTCATCATTGGGGTTTCCCTGACTGTCTAAAGACTGCGGTTGTTAAACCTTTGCTCAAGAAAAATAATATCTACTGATCTATTTATGATAACTTTAGACTAATTTCTATCCTGTCTCTTTTTAAGTAAAATTCTAGAAAAAGCAGTTATTAAGCAGCTACTGTAAACAATTACTTGAATAAGCAATCTACTCATGATAAGTTTCAGTCAGGTTTTAGATTAGATAGATTAGATTAGATTAGATTAAACAGATACTTTATTAATCCCAAGGGGAAATTCACATAGAACAAATTAAGAACAAATTACAGAACAGAAACTGTGCTGGTTAAAGTAGTAAATGACTTGCAGGTTAATGTGGGCAGAGGCCATATATCTGTTCTTGTTCTCTTTGACTTGAGTGCAGCATTTGACACCACAGACCACAGTATTCTTATAAATTGCCTTAGGCAATGGGTGGGCCTCTCCAGCAGTGTCTTAAATTGGTTTCAGTCTTACTTAACGGATAGAAAATTCTTTGTTAGTTGTGTTGATTGAATTTCTGAGACCCAGGATTTTTTATACTGTATGGTCTACCACAAGAAACTGTTCTGGTTCTGTTGCTCTTTTCAATCAGTATGAGGCCATCAGGTCAGATTATCTCAAAGCACAAGGTGAGCTGCCACAGCTATGCAGATGACCCACACCTTTATTGGTAGCACCTGATGACCCTGATACTCTTAGCTCTCTGCTCCAAAGTCTTAGCAGTATTTCCGAATGGATGAGTGATAATTTCCTCAAACTAAATAAGGAGAAAACAACATTTTTGGTGATTGGTAAACATGGATATAATGCGGGCATTAGAAACAAACTTGATCCCTTAGGCTTAAAAGTCAAGACAGAAGTAAACAATTTAGGGGTAATTATTGACTCTGACTTGAACTTTAAATCACATATTAATGAGATCACTAGGTATGCATTTTTTCACTTAAGGAATTTAGCAAAAATTAGACCCCTTATTAATTTACAAGACAATGAAAAACGAGTTGATGCCTTTGTTTTTAGTAGACTAGATTACTGTAATGCACTCCTAACAGGACTACCTAAGAAAGACATTAATTGTTTGCAATTAGTACAGAATGCAGCAACCAGAATCTTAACTAAAAAAAGAATTTGAGCAGCATTGAAGTGATCTCATCAGTTTTAGCGTCGTTACATTGATTACCTGTGTCATTCACAATTGATTTTAAAATACTACTAATGGTTTATAAAGCCTTAAATAATCTTGCTCTGCCCTATATTTTTGAATTCCTGACCCCTATATTTCAAGTCGTAACCATAGAACTTTGAATGGAGATCTTAAGTGCCAAGCTTAAAAACGTTGTGATGCAGTCTTTTGTTGCTATGCACCTAAAGTCTGAAATACTTTCCCAGCAGAAATTTGTCAGGCAAGTACTGTGGATCATTTAAAAAAAAACTTGTAACACCCATTATTTTAATATCGCTTTTTCATAGCTACATTTTAGTTGTATTTACTGATAGACTATATGGCCATAGAATTATCATATTCTTCAGGGATCCACAAGCTTTACTAATCCCCACTATTCTCTGCTGTTTTTTCCACTTCTTTTGTGGTGGCGATCTGCATTACCACCACTGATCAATGCACCGTGCAGATCCTTGTGCTGATGGATTAGAGGCTGGTGTCTCAGCTGTCCATGAGATCAACTTCATCAAATTCCTACCTTATGAAGCCTGAGAACTCAGAGGACTGATTTAGGAACATTGATGTTGGGTAGAATGCCCAGGGTGGTGTAGGTGATCTTTTTGGCCTTGGATCCCTGCAGATTTTTTTTTTTCCACCAGCCTAAACTGGAATTTTTTATTTACTAGGGGGCTTTGCCTGCTGCTCGCTGCGCTCGCCCATCCCTTCCCCTCACTACCTGCCATCCACTTTGCGTCTCTGCCTCTCGCATTGTGAAGAAGGGGACTGAATGCACGCTAAGGAGATGTGGTTGGATCAGCTGCTGGCTTGCTGCTGCCGTGCTGTGAGATCTGCATCTCGCACGGTGCTTCAAACATTTAAAAGCCTGTACAGCAGCTGTCCTTTTGTCTCACTGCCTTGTCTCGTGGGATGTTAAAGTGTCTCTCGCAGGAAGCTAAAATGTCTTCAAGAAAATCACGCATTATGTCCTTCCAGGCCTTGTAAGATTTTTCTTATAATAGAGAGCTTTTTTCCTATCCTCCTAGAAATCTGACCTTACATTTTGCCATTATTACTTATTATTAAATATTATTGCCTAATCTTATTTTTCATTTCATATGACTTTCTTTTTGTCTTGTAAAGCACTTTGAGCTATACTGCCTGTGTGAAAATGTGCTATATAAATAAATGTTGTTGTTGCTGTTAAGAGTTAGTGTGGAAGAAGTTATGCTGCCAGTCTGCATGTGCTGGGGTCCTCTTTAATTTTACAACAGTGTTAAACACTGAGATGTAGTGTATAAGCAGGGCTCTGGCATAACAGTTCTTGCCATTCTGATGTGCCAGAATGGTAGGAAGTGAAAAGGTATATGGCAGCCTTTGTGGTCTGCCTGTAACAGTATGAAAACTGCAGGTGGTCCACACTATGTGGAATGTTACATTTAATGTGTCACAATACGTCAAAACACTTTATCATGATTGGAGTGAGTGCCATTGGTCTGTAGCAATTCAAACAGTAAGCCCTTTTTATATACAAGAAATATTGTTGTCCTTTGGGAGCAAACAGAGACCTCAGATTTCATCTGCAAAGTAATAAAAGATGCCATTGAAGATATTAACTAAATGGCAGCTAAAGGTTTTTAAGTTTCTGAAATGGTGCCTATTGTGGCTGACGTCTCTGTGTAGTCCTGCTGAAATTGCCTTTGTTTGTCTCACTAGTTGTTTTTTAGGCGTGCATACCTCATGTGCACTGATTACATATGATAGAGAGACATTTTTAGAGATTGGTAAACAACAACCTCACAATAGTATTATTAACTTGCTGGATCTGGACTATTTCCTCCACTGGAACTACTCTGGGCAGGGCCTGCTTCCAATAGAGCTGAGTGATGAGGAAGGATCGACCCAAGTGAAGCAGAGGCAAGTGAGGTTGGTTACATGCTAAGCTGAAGACAAGGGCCAGCAGACCACCTCTCCCCAGCCTTCTGCTTGCTTATGTTCAATTTCTTGAAAATATGATGGATGAGCTCAGAACCAGGATTCTGTCCAAGTGAGAAGTGAGAGGCTGCTGTGTGCTGATCTTCATTGAAACCTGGTTATTGGACAATATACAGGAATCAGCTGTCCACCTGCACACTCACTCCATTCATTGCTGGGACTGCACAGCGGCATCTGGCAAACTCAAAGGTGGGGGGGAATTTGCATTTTTATTAACAACCGATGGTGCTCAGATGTTCAGACTTCCAGTAAACACTGTTCGAGTGATGCACAGTTCCAAATGCTGAAATGCAGACCCTTTTATTTACTGTGGGAGTTTACTGCTGTGTTCATTCTGTCTGTTTACATTCCTCCAAAAACAAACACCACCACAGCACAGGGGACATAGTTTGAGGTTATACACGCACAAGAAAATAAACACCCCGATGCAGTGTTTATAGTGACTGGTGACTTTTTAACCAGTGTAATTTACGGACTGTGTTGCCAGCATACCAAAAACACATAACTTTTCCTACACATGAGAAAAATACTGGATCGTATGTATAGCAATGTGAAGGGGGTGTATAAGGCTGCACCTTGCCCTCACTTTGGACAGTCCGATCATATTTTTGTATTGCTCTCACTGGCATATAGCTTGCTCCTCATACAATTTCCCACTGTAAGTGTGGACAGAAGAATCTGAGCAGGAGCTTCAGGACTGCTTTCAGTGAGCTCAGTGGGATGTTTTTAAGACAGCTGCTAAGAATGAGAATGACACTGTTAACCTGGAGGAATACATTTTAGTAGTTTCCAGCTCCATAAGCACTTGGTCTGATTTTATTGTGCCCTTCAAACAAATCTGGTGATATCCAAACAATAAACAAACCATGGATTAATTCTGAGGTCCGCTCCACTGTTCATGCTTGCTCCAAGGCATATGCCTCAGGCGATGCCAGTGAGTACAAAAAATCCAGATGCAGTCTGTGCAGAGCTATTAGAGAAGCCAAGAAGAAGTACAGACTTAAACTGGAAGGTCGCTATACTATCGCTGACATTCAGAGAACGTATGTGGCAGGGTTTGGGAAACATCATCGGCTACAGAGACAGAAGCAGAGGATTGACCACTGACAGCCATTTTTCTCAAGATGAGTTTGACAAATACTGTGCCTGCTTTGAACCCCACAACACCGAGTCAGTGGGCAGGAAGGGGGCTAGTGAGGGTTCAATGCCCCCCATTCACGATATCATCCGCAGAGGTGGAAAAGTCTCCCCGCCCGAAAGCCAGCCGGCCCAGCTAACTTCACTGGACATGCACTCAGAGCTTGTGCTTCAACACTGGCTGATGTTCTGACTGGTATATTTAACCTCTTCCTTATGCACGCCACAATCCCCACCTGCTACAAAACAACCACCATTATACCACTGCCAGAAAAAGAGCAAAGCTAACTGTCTGATTGACTACTGGCCCATTTGCATTGATTCTTATAGTGATGAAATGCTTCAAGAGAATCATTATGAGCCACATTCATGCCCGACACAACGGACCCCCTACAGATTGCATATAAACCAAACAGGTCAACAGAGGATATAGTTAGCACAGCATTGCATACAGTTCTTACACAGCTACAGAGCAAGGACTGCTATGCTATAGCTCGGCGTTTAACACTGCTATACCTACTAAGCTCACCAACAAGCTCTCTACAACTGGGTCCTTGACAATTTAACAGGTAGACCCCAGTCAATCAGGCTGGAGAACAACATTTCCACAACAATAATCATAAATATAGGACCTCCATAAGGATGTGTTTTGAGTTCCATGCTATTTACTTATAACTGTGTTGCTTCTCAGCATAACACCAGTATTATTAAATTTGCAGACAACACCACCGCAATTGGAATGATTTCTGGGGGCAAAAAGTCAGCGTACAGGAGGGAGGAGGCTGGCCTTGTAAAGTGGTGTCAGGACAGTAATCTCTCTCTTAATGCCAGCAAAACAAAATTGATGATTATTGACATGGAGGGAGAGAGGTCAGCACCCACCAATGTACATTGGAGAGACTGGGGTGGAGAGAGTTGCCACATTTACATTTTTCGGTATTAACATCTCTGAGGATCTCACTTAGACCTACCATGTCACAGATCTGGTGGGGAAAGCCTGGCACGTTTGTATTTTCTAAAAAGGCTGAGAAAACTTGACATGCCAAGGATTATCCTCAGCAATTTCTACAGATGCGTATATTCTCACCTACTGTATTCCGGTTTGGTTTAGGAAAAGTACAGCACAGGACTGCAAATCATCATCAAATTCTTCCATGAGAATACTGAATACCATGAGGACTGATTGAGATTATTCATGTTAGGTAGAATGCCTAGAGGGGTCTGGGTGGTCTTGTGGCCTAGGAACCCCTGCAGATTTTATTTTTTTCTCCAGCCATCTTGAGGTAAAGCACTTTGAGCTACATTGTATGAAAATGTGCTATATAAATAAATGTTGTTGTTGTTGTAGAGCGAGTGGTTAAATTGGCACAAAATATCATTGGACCAGCACTCCCTGCACATCCATAACACTATTAAGGACACAACCCACCCACAACATGAACTGTTCATACTGCTTACATCAGGGAGACGCTGTAAGAGTATAGCAGCTAAAACATCAAGGCTAAAAGACAGTTTTTTTCCATTATGCCATCAGGCTAGTAAATAGAACCCATCCACTGGCCTCCCTTCAGCACTGCAGGTTAGTATGTATCTGGAGGATTGAAGGCCATTTTGAGACCATAAATCTGCAGAGGTTACATTGAGTCATTTATTTATTTGTATGTGCACTCTTACTTCTGTTTGTTTTTGCATTTCATTTTTACCTGAATGTTTTATCTATTGTTGTATATTCTTGTCTGTTGTTGTGTATTCTTGTTTATTGCTGGAGGACTCTCCAAATAAGATTTCCATTGTACTGAGTACATATGACAAAGGTGAAGTTTGAAGTTTGAAAATTCATCCTGACTATATGCTATTAACTCATTTCCAAATCCTCCCTATGTTATACACAGAAACAGAGAAGGATGATTCATGTGGAACTGCATTTGGCTATATGACGGACTTATTGTTGTTGAGATTATGCCAAAGATCTACAGTGACTGGACTTGAGAAAGACCAGGGAACAGCAAGCAGGCTGCTTCATACAACTACGGCAGGAGTCCTGAGGAAAGACTGAAACAACTGAATCTTTTCAGTTTAAGCAAACAGAAATTAACGACTGTTTGACTCTGAAGTATTTTGAACTATCAAGAGCATTAATACAGAGATATCCAGCTGTCATTGTAACAGAGACACAGTTGGAAACTTGTTAAAGGTAAATTTCAATCTTTTGAGTGATTTTCTCCATACAAAAAAAACACAGATATGTGGCATACCAGGTATTACAATAGATAGTAGAACTTAGTTGATGATTTTCAAAACGATAGTCGAGCTGATAAGTTACGTTGGTTCAAATGGAATGTTCTCATCTAAATTGTTCTTATGAGCTTAAGATCTGTGTTCTTGACATGATGCTTTAGGCTTAAGGAATAAAAAAGAACATAATTAAAACATTTCCCATAGGACAGAGCAGGAATGATGACTTAGAATCTCAGACTAGATATTTAATTAGTCACCAGACAATGAAATAATCATTAAAGCAAAATGAAAATATGATAAGCACTTAGTAAGGGTGAAAAAATAGAAATGAATCTCATATTTCTTAGGTCTGGTACAATATTGCAAAAAAGCTAGTTTGCTTGTAAATTCATAGCTGCTTCAGGAAGCTCAACCTTTAACCTTCTGTAACAGACACCGACCTTATTTCTGCCTGCCCTTTATATCTCAAAGTAAGTTAATTTCTCTGCTAAGTATTTTGGGACTGTTGCATACCACTTTATTACTGATGATAGCCTTCTTAGTTTCCGAAACAACATGTTCAGATACCCTGAGGCAATCTATCAAAATAAAAAGTAATACTGTGTTATACACAGTATACAGTATGTAGTTCTGTAAAAAAAAACTGTAGGCCACCCACTAAAATATTGTTATAGCTAGCTATCGATGCAGTGTTTATTTGCTTGTGAAAACAGCGTAATGTAAGAATAAGCATAGATACAATATAAGGTTGTGTGATGGCTAGAACAACACAGGCTTGGCCCCTAAAACCTCTCCTCAAGACATTATTGCCATCCCTTGAACCATAATGGTTAAATTTCACACATCAGATTGAAATGAATGAGGTAGTAATTAGCCAAATTAGGTGTACTAGTGGGGCAATTTCACAAATAAATGGGTGGTAAGCACAAAGGCTGAGATACTTCAGGAACATTTGGAAAGCTAACAGTCTGACAAATATAAAATCCAGCCAGCGAGCAATAGACCACCAAATCAGACTTTTTAAAATTTGGAGTTCAAATTTTTATAAACAAATGTGAAGAAACTAGGATATGCAATGCAAGTCCCAAAAATCTGGCTGTATCTGATAATGTCTTCTTGAAAGTCACTTCGTTAACCGACGGAAGGAAATTCAGTGAAGTGTTTGCTCACCATCTGGATGAGTCACCTAGCATCAAACTACTTTCTTCATTCATGTAAAAAAGGAGTCTTAAAACAACGGTCAGCTAGGGTACTTTGCAACTAAAAAATGATTCTTTACAACCATGGCAGGCAGAGGTTTCAGTATGTGAAAGACCATAATGTATACAGAGATAACCAGTGGCGAAAAATCTTATGCAGAAATGGATCCAAATTTGAAAGTTTTGTTTGACAAAAATGTTAATATGTCAGAAGAAGAATTGGTGAGAAGTATACTGATGGCTGTCTGCTGCTTTCTGTGAAGCCTGGTGGCAGCGCTGTCATGTTCAAGGGATGAATTTTAGTAATTTGTGAAAAGGACCTAATCATTGAAGTGATGAACATTGAGAAATATAATTAGATTTTGATTCATCATGCTGTACCTTTGGGAAAGTGATTAATTGTCAAAAACTTAATTTAAATCCCAAAAACAATGCAAACACAATTAAATTACAGATGGAATACACACAGCATTAGAATAGGCATCTCAATCCCTGACCTCAACATGATTGAAGCTGTGTGGGATAACTTGAACAGGGAAAATAGCAGCCAAAGTCACGCAAAGAGTTATGGTAAATTCTGCAAGAAACTTAGAGGAAACTACCAATGTTCTGCCAAGAAGTGGCATAAAAATTACAAAAGAATCGGGATATGCAAATGAACCAGTCGTTAGGCAGTAAACAAACAGAGGTCATAGCCATAAAGATGTTATAACCAAAATAACAAACCTCAATACATAAACCCAAATTATTAGTCTCTAAACACACAACATACAGACTCCCTAGGGTGATTATTAAATTCTAGAATATCCAAATCCTTGGATGTCATATTTTCACAAACAATTAAACCTTACCGCCTAGTTAACTAGCTCTAAAAATGATCTTATACACACATACTATACAACAAAGCCTGAATGGATCTGATGTTGTAAGTGGTCAGTCATTAGCTGCTGTTTACTAAATGAATTAGATGTTTTTAGCATTTGGGGTTTTTGGTGGATTTTTTGTGTTCATCTCTAAATTAAACCATGGGCTGGCTGGCCTTTGGAACTGATGCTAGTATAACATTATAGTGAACCATGTAGTGAATTGTTATGGACAATCAAAGAATGATGGTGGGTGAGATATTTATGGATTAGTTATGAGTCATTTCCTTTTGAAAAATTAAACAATAGCATGGTCTGTGCAGATTGGGTGCCCAACATGTTGACATCTTAAGTGAAGTGATACTTCACCCAATGTTCCTTGGAAAATATTAAGCTAACATATTTGCACTGTAAGACTTAGAAGTTCATAATTGGGGACTAAACGTGGGTACATCAACATAACAAGGTTGATTCCCCTTCAACAGAAAATTCCAAGGCCCAAGCCAGTGTCTGCAAATCATATGCACAAATTGTTTTAATGCTGGGAATTTCGCCCATATTGATTACATGCCTCAAAAGTACTACATATATGGTCAATATTATCCTGATTTACTTTGGCATTGGCAACAGTAAATCAAACAACTTTGTGAGGAAAGGTTCCTTATAATTTTGTGAAACTGAGAATGTGTATAAATACTGTACCACCACCCACTGTCCAGACCTGGTCCCGTGTAACTACCACTGCTATGCCAGTGATGAAGACATCAAGTTAGAGTGGTTGCACAAGCAAGAAAGCAGAGATGTTTTATTAGTGTGAAACATAAAAACCTTGCAAACATTAAAACAAGCATGTTAGTGTATGTGGGGATAATCTTTGATTTTATTGGTGTTACTCTCAATAGGTTAAGCGCAAAGACAAAAAAGAGTGACAGTCAGAAAGAAAGGGCCACTGTTGTTTGTTCTTCTAAAATTACTGCTATGCCATTCTTTGTAAATTTGGTTTTATTGATTGATTGATTGATTGATTTTTCCATTTGAACTTCATTTTATTATTTTTACCTTTATTTTTATTAATTATAGTATTACATGTTTAAAATGTAATATATTAGCATTTTGTAGAAAATAGGTGACAAACTGAGCTCCCTTGTTACAATTTTGTGAGAACAAGAGGAGGCATACTGTGCAGTTTCAGTCCAATAAAAAGTGTTAGTTTATGAGTTACTTCACCACCTTGTATACTAAGAAGAAAAATTGTCTTTGTTTTTCCTGCATCAATGTCATGGTGAGATTTAAGAGCTGATTTTTGGTTTTGACTTTAACATGTTGACGTTGTACTTGTGTGTGTTGTTAAGACAGTTTTTTTTACATTTTGATCTTATTTATATCTGCACTAATTAATTTTCATAAATGACAATAAAAATGCCTGATTAATGACACTTAATTAGTAATGTAGTGACAAAAAAATCACTTCATTTTATTTTCTGGTCTGCTAGATTTTTGAGACAAGTTTTCCCTGAGCAGGGTGCTTTTATCCTTTGTTTCGGAAGTTAAATTATTTTTACTCAATCTATCTATCTATATACTGATCCATTACAAGGATCAATTGGACCTATAAGTTATTCTGACAACAAGTCACAAGGCACACTGAGACACAATTTCTCACAAAGACCAAGAAGCATAACATTTATTTCTTGGGGATGTGAAAAGAAACCAGAGTACCATGTTCAGCTGCTAGCCATGAAAATAAAAAGCCTTCATTTTAGCTATAACATTACCATATGGGGAAGATTTTTTTAAGAATTTATTTTATATTTTTTTCATATCAATATCCCAGTAGATGGCAGTCTTGGGCTGAATTATTAATAGCATAATAAGTGTCACACATTGTCATTAAAGAAAGGTCCATTACACCTCATTCAGTTTTAGGCTTGCTGACTATAATACAGTCATCCACTGTATAAGATTTGTATCAAAGACTCCCATAAAAAAACAATTAAGTCTTGGCTTTTAATTTTAATTACCCACTAATGACAGACACTACATTGCTTTGAAAATTATGTTTTAAGAAAGAGAACCTAATGGAGACTGGCACTGCAGGCCATTTTGCAACATTCGGGATTTGAGTCATTCCATAAGATGCCTTGGCTGATTGTACATTGGCAAAGGCAACTCCTGACATCATGCCAAAGGAACTGAGCTGCCACCACCAGGGGTGATATAACCAATACTTATCTAGGGAACCACAGATGTAAGTACTCACAAGGTGGCAATGCAATGGAAGGACATGCGGATTAATAGTGAAGGAGTCATCTAGTACAATACAGTAGGTGGCACATGTGTTTTTGTTAAAAATATTTATTTCTTGATGAGGGCTTTGTGTATCTTTGAATACACTTGTTTCAATTAAAAGTCAGATGTTTCTCATTTTTTCAATGCAGGATGATGGTTCTTAAGCAAACAGTTGGTTTTTTTTCTAACCCTTCTTACTAATTTTTACAAGGGGTCCCTATAATAGTGAAGGGCACTGTATATCTTATATATAAATGTTTACGCGTGGAAGTGTGTGTGTGTATGTACAGTCCAGAACTGAGAGGTGGAGTCTGAGTAAGGGCTTCACCTCTGAGAATACACAAGCAAGTCTAGAACATCAGCAAAGCAAAACCTCCAAAGAAAGAGTCATTCATTTAGCAGCTGATGCAGAAGCGAGATGAGCACATCGGCAAAATGGTATCCCTTTTACTTTTTCTCCTGCCACTAATGTATACATAGGAAAAATAAACATTTTTTTATGAAAAACCATTCTTATTTATATAATATACTCTACATGACCGTCATTGTTTTGAAAACACATTTCAATACGTGTCTGCCACTGCTGATGAACATGTACTAGCAATGCTGGAGTTATGCTTGTAATGACGTTGGTGATACGTTCCCAAAGATGATTTATGTTCCAGATACCCTAAAAAATGTGTCTGACTAAAGAGCAATGAATTGAAATGATACTGATGGCCAGGTCAAGATTGAAACGTGTTTTCAAAACAATGGCAGTCCTGTAGAGCATATTATATAAATAAAAATGGTTTTTCATAAAAAAAAATGTTTATTTTTCCTATGTATGGAAACTTATGTCCCACCCTATATATATATATATATATATATATATATATATATATATATATATATATATATACAGAATATATATATATATATATATATACAGGGTGGTTACATATATATCATCAGAGATAGCTTAGCTATTTGATACCCATTACATTAGGGAGGTGTCCGGAATATTTCATAGAGCAATGGAGTTCATGAATGCAAGAATATCAAAACTGCTAGTAAAAGTTCTAGGAAGAGGGCCCCAGGAGTTCAAAATGCCATGCCTGATCCCAAAATTTATGTTTAGGACGCCCCTGTTTTATCTTGGTAAAGTAATATATTTGGCTCTACTTTCCCCTTTTTGTATTATTAATAAGTAGCCTTTGTCAGAATGCCTAATCTCACAGACTTACCACTGTTTATAAGGTATTATAGTATATAACTTATCCCCACCTTCCCTTCTATATCTATAACCTCAGGAAATTAGGTGTAGTATAAAGACAAGCAGAAGTTAAGTTACAGTTTAAACAATGTATTATTGATAATATTCGTAAATAATAACAATATGCAAAGTACATTTGTATATTGGCAACAATACAAACAGATTAAATGGTGATGTGTAGTTTCAGGAAACAGATTAAATGGTGATGTGTAGTTTCAGGCGGCACACAAACTTGTTTGTTACTTAATGTCTCTAGTTAAGTCATCATTGGTGCTCAGCTTTCTTCAGAGCAGGCCGCAAACCTGGTCAATATAGCTGCTGAGCTGCGCCCTTCATTGTGTTGTCTTCATCATCAGAGGTTAGTAAGAGATGCTTCTTTCAGATGTTAATAAGAGATAGAATGTGGTTGAGGAAGCAGATTTATAGATTCTCTGTCCAACCCCTAGAGCCAATAGGAGATCATGGTACTTAAAGCCCTCTGAGACAAGCCAATTCCAAACAGCCACACCTCAGACCAATGGGGGAATAGAACATCTTAATACCTGATACCCAACCCGAAACCATATGTCAAGGTAACCTGGCTTCCTTGGGGGGGTTGAAAGACTTTAGCAGAGAAACACTTGTCAAACTGGTTTAAGACACATCCCCCAAATCCTGTCATAAAATTCAATGAGACCCATTCCTAAAGGAATTGCTTTGCCTAAATTACAAATAAAGACATGCAAAATATTTATCAAGTTATATGCAAAATCTCACATCACAAAAGCCCCTAAAAGTGGTTCCTGGCTGGGGCTTATAAGCTAGTTATTGACAACCACAACTGAGTTTAGATTCCAGATAAGATAGGTGATGGCAGAAAACTGATTGCCTAGAAGGCAAAAAGGCCAAAGACCTAAAAATGGTGATACTTTAGTGAGAAGTGGATCAGTCAGGCCTGTGCATAGGCAGGAGAACTGGTGATGTGTTTAGGAAAAGTCAAATCTTATTCAAGATGTCCACAGTATATTAACATAAATGTTTATTTATGAATGTTACCAAAGTCTATTATTACATCATGATTTTAAACAAATATTTTCATTATTCCTGATTGATGTAAATCTTAAGTGGCCATTTTATTACACACACATACTCAAATACCCTTACAATGTAATAAATCGCTGACTCAGTGACAACATCGTATTTATAGGGAATTTTTATTCACAATTATTCAAAGCATACTAACAGATAATGTGGTACAGAAATCCAGTGTTTACTGATTTTTAACCATTGCACAGTGTTTTAAATACAGGTATATAATATGGCAAAAACACTGGCATTATGATTGTGTGAGGTGCGTCCTTTGATATGAATTGAAATAACAACAACAACAACAACATTTATTTATATAGCACATTTTCATACAAACAGTAGCTCAAAGTGCTTTACATATTAAAGAATAGAAAAATGAAAGACATAATTATAAAAAAATAAATCAACATTAACATCGAATAAGAGTAAGGTTCAATGGCCAGGGGGGACAGAAAAACAAAAACTCCAGGCGGCTGGAGAAAAATAAAATCTGTAGGGATTCCAGACCATGATACCGCCCAGTCCCCTCTGGGCATTCTACCTAACATAAATGAAACAGTCCTCTTTGGATTTAGGGTTCTCACGGAAGGGCTTGATGATGATGATGGTCACGTAGACTTCTTCCTTTTAATCCGTCCATCATTGTTGGAGCATCATGAAGCTTTGAGTAGGTGGAGGTGGCGCAGGCCACCACCACAAAGAAACGGAAAAAGAAACAGAAAAGAGAGTAGGGGTCAGTACCGATTTTAGAGCCACCATGAATAGTTGTTATGATGAATTGAACATACAGAGTATCAGGATTAAGTTAAATTACGATTAAAATGAAGTTATAAAAGGCCATGTTAAAGTAATGTGTTTTCAGCAGTGTTTTAAAGTGCTCTACTGTATCAGCCTGGCGAATTCCTATTGGCAGGCTATTCCAGATTTTAGGTGCATAACAGCAGAAGGCCGCCTCACCACTTCTTTTAAGTTTTGTTCTTGGAATTCTAAGGAGACACTCATTTGAGGATCTGAGGTTACGATTTGGAATATAAGGTGTCAGACATTCCGATATATAAGATGGGGCGAGATTATTTAAGGCTTTATAAACCATAAGCAGAATTTTAAAGTCAATTCTGAATGACACAGGTAACCAGTGTAGTGACATCAAAACTGGAGTGATGTGTTCTGATTTTCTTTTCCTAGTTAGGATTCTAGCAGCTGCATTCTGCACTAGTTGCAAACGATTTATATCTTTTTTGGGTAGTCCTGAGAGGAGTGCATTACAGTAATCTAGTCGACTGAAAACAAAGCGTGAACTAATTTCTCAGCATCTTTCAGTGATAAAGAGGTCTAACTTTACTTATGTTTCTTAAGTGAAAAATGCTGTCCTAATGATCTGATTAATATGTGATTTAAAATTCAGATTACAGTCAACAATCACCCCTAAGCTTTTTACCTCCGTCTTGACTTTTAATCCTAATGTATCCAGTTTATTTCTAATAGCCTCATTGTATCCATTATTGCTGATCACTAAAATTTCAGTTTTCTCTTTATTTAACTTGAGAAAATTACTATTCATCCATTCTGAGATACTAGTCAGACATTGTGTTAGTGAATCAATAGAATCGGGTCATCAGGTGCTATTGATAAGTACAGCTGTGTGTCATCAGCATAGCTGTGGTAGCTCACGTTGTGCCCTGAGATAATCTGACCTAACGGAAGCATGTAGATTGAGAATAACAGCGGACCCAGGATAGAGCCTTGTGGAACACCATATTGGATATCATGTGTCTTGAGTTGTAATTCCCACAACTAACAAAATATTTTCTCCCTGTCAGGTAGGATTCAAACCAATTTAAGACACTGCCAGAGAGGCCCACCCATTGACTAAGGCGATTTCTAAGAATGTTGTGATCAATGGTGTCAAATGCAGCACTCAGATCTAAGAGGATGAGAACAGATAAATGGCCTCTGTCTGCATTTACCCAAGTCATTTACTACTTTAACGAGTGCAGTTTCTGTGCTGTGATTTGTTCTAAAACCTGACTGAAATTTATCAAGAATAGCATGTTTATTTAGGTGGTCATTTAACTGCATAATGACTGCCTTCTCTAGAACTTTACTTAAGAAGGGCAGGTTAGAGATGGGTCTAAAATTTTCAAGAGCGAGGGGTCAAGATTATGTTTCTTAAGTAGGGGTTTAACTACAGCAGTCTTAAGACAGTCTGGGAAGACCCCAGTATCTAGTGACGAATTTACTATGTCAAGAACATTATCAATTAGCACGCCTGATACTTCTTTGAAAAACCTTGTTGGTATCGGGTCAAGGACGAGGTGGAGGGTTTTAATTGAGATATTATTTTTGTAAATCAGGTAAATCTATCCTAGTGAAAGAGTTTAATTTGTTTATAACAGGATGTTGGGGTTTAGGGGATCCTTAGTGTTGGGGAGATATACTATGTTATTTCTAATATCATTAATTTTTGATTGAAAATACAGCGACAGCCTCACAGGTTTCACTGGAAGCACTTAGGAGGCATTCCTTTGAGCTACCTGGGTTTAGTAGGTGATCAATTGTTGAAAATAAGACTCTAGGATTACTAGCATTGTTATTTATAATATTAGAGAAATAGCAGCGTCTCTCAAGACGGACAGTGTTATTGTATTCTGTTATTTTGACTTTTAATATTTCGTGGTGGATAGTAAGTTTAGTCTTCCTCCATTGGCGCTCAGCTCTACGGCATGTTCTCTTTAAATCAGACACTCTTTGGGTCTTCCATGGTATACCAATGCTAGAAGATTTTTTCACTGTCTTTTCAGGTGCAACTATGTCAACAGCAGCTCTCACTTTAGAATTAAATCTTTCCACCTTACTATTTACATTGTCCTCGCTATTATAGCTGGCACTATAAACGGACTGATTGCTTAAAATGTTTGTAAGTTTTAAAGCTGCTGCGAATCAAAGAAGCGTTTTTTAACAATATGCTTCTCATGAGTGTTTTTTATCATTATTTCTATATTAAAAGTAGAAGAAAATGGTCTGATAGACCAATATCAATGATCTGTTTTATATCAACTTTCAGTCCTTTAGTAATCACTAAGTCTAATGTATGACCTGCTTTATGTGTAGGCTGATTTATGAGTTGTCTCAAATCAAAAGAATCCAGGAGGTTCATAAATTCTTTTACTTTTAGATCACACTGATTATCTATATGAAAATTAAAGTCGCCAACTATTAGGAGTGTGTCATAATTAGTAATTAAAATTGACATTAAGTCAGAGAATTCCTCAAAAAGCGCGTTATATTTAGGAGGTCTATACACGGATAGTATTAGAACTTGAGAATCTCCATGAATAACAACGGCGAGATACTCAAAGGACTTGAACTTACCAAAACTGACATCTTTACATTTTAATCGCTCGAGTAAATGTTAGCCAATCCGCCCCTTTTCCCTGGCGGTTTGAATGAGTAAAACTGTAATCCGGAGGCAGATTCGATTAAAACTGCGCATCTGAATTCAGCCATGTTTCATTTAGTGCAATAAGATCTATTTTTATCACTAATAAGATCGTTGATAAAAACGTTTTGTTAGTTAAAGCTCTGACATTTAATAGTGCCATATTTAATGTTTGGAGGTGCAGAGATGAGTACTATGTGCGTTATTGTTATTTGGAATAGGAACTAAATTATTATTATTAGCGCTCTGTGTATATTTTTGTTTAATCTGTGATCTGTTTTATAGTTTTAATACATTGTTCCTCTAAAATAGTGATTTTAATTAGATTATTGGAGTTTATGCCGTATTTCCTAGGTTTTCTACGTGCATTGAGATTGCTTATTACAGTATTAATGGTGTGAACTTTAACGGAAGACTCTATTAAACATTCATCATGTCCTGGCACAGCAGTATTATTTCGGAAGGGGTTAAGAGCAGAGATAGATAGTCAAGAAAAACGAATTACCTTCGATATGTTTTCGGAGAGGACCCGGGCGCAGAAACTGTTCGGATGCAGGCCATCACGCTTGAAGAGGCGCCTTTCCAAAAGAGATTCCAATTGTTGATGAAGCCGACATCCTTCTTCTTGCAGAAACCCTGTAGCCAGTTGTTCAACCCTAGCAGACGACTGTAGTACTCGTTGGATCGTCTGACGAGAGGTAGTGGACCCGAGACGAAGATCTTTGCCGATGGGGTCCTCTCCTTCGTGTCTCTAATCAGAGCTGCGAAGTCAGCCTTCAGGATTTCTGATTGTCGGTGCCTTATATCGTTTACGCCGGCATGCAAGACGATTGATCCAACTGCCCTCTCCTTGTGTTTCTCGTAGACTGCTGGCGCACGTTTCATTACATCTCGAAATGTTTAACTACCATAGGAAATCAGAAACCAAGGCTTCATCTTATGATAGCAGCAGTTGTACCCATTTGTAAATGTCCATCCCATAAACCACACACAGCCAAGCAGAGATTAAGTCTCACTTCAAGAGATCTGAACAAAGATATCTAACACCTGTACTACCCCTTGCTAGTGCTAGATATCATTATGCTTTAGTTAAGCAGAATCCTCTGCTTTATGGCTGCCTTATCAATATATTGAGGTATTAAGATAGAAAAAGAATCATCTATACCAAGCTCATTCAATAAAGTACTTCAATGCTAACGATTTCAACTTTTGTAAGAACCAGAGGCCCAAAATTTTGTCTGCAGGTTGACCAAACTATGACAAGAATAACATCAAAACCAATGAGGTGGCTACTTTTGGGACACTTCAATGCTTATGGAATTAAGGTAAGATCACTGCAGTGAAGAATATGACCAAGTCACCCAAACCCAAGGAGATCAGGAAGTAGGCTATCTTACTTATCAAAGTTTTCTCCCAGCCATTTTGATTCCAGAGCTTCAATTATAGTAGATTCTTAAATATTAGTTTGGAAATGGCAGTTTTTTAGGCAACCATTTTGTTTGCCAAAGCAGTGATATAAATCATATTAAAATGTTAGGTAACTAAATGACAGTGCAATAAATCATATTGGGAAATATCTAAAAATAATTGTATGCTTTCACCAGAATGTCTATGGCCATCGTTGTTATTGTTGAGCAATCACCAAACCCTTGATTCCACCATATATAAATGGTAAGCAGCAGTGCAAATGTGTTACAGTGGATGATCCAAAAGGACTGAAAATATAATCGCATGACTAGGATTTGCCCGAATAGGTGAATTGCTGACTCCTTAAGATGCCAAGAGGACTGCTTCAGTAAAGGGATGTAAGTGCAAACCATGTACATCATTCTACTTTGCAGTCAAATATAGCTGAAAGAAATGTAAATATGACTAAAGACTGAAAATGAAACAAAGTTCTCAAAATTGATAGGTAATATATACTAAAGATTGCAAACGTAGAAAATGCCAGTTTATTGTATTGTAAAATTCTAGAATCACAGAAATAAACTACCACAAATACTAAGAATCATGACTCAGAATGAAAATATAATATGTTGGAGCCAGTGATATGGAAATGAACAGTGTAATGGTTTGTGAACTGAAAACCAACTGAAGAGATTTACTTATCTTAGTACCACCCTCAAAACACTAAAAAGCACAACGTAAACTTTATGTTCCTAATGAGCAATGGAAGGGTCTAGCAAATGTGCTGTTCACACAGAGGACCAACAAGAGAAAGACTGAAGTAGACTACAACAAACTTAAATGACAATAGATCCACAGCCATGATTCATTTAAAAAGAATACATCATGTAGCAGACATAACATATCACACTTCATATCAGTTAAAATTCCCCAATGCATTTTGCCGATTGAACAGGAATTTAATCATTCACCTTCCAGCCTGTATTATACCTCACATTAATGGTCTTGCTGTGAATTGTATAGTTTCTAATCACACTGAAACAGAAATAGTATAGAAACATTAAAAAAGAATAGTCCTACAGTACAGAAGTAGTACAGTTTAGAAATGTATAGTCTCTGAGAGGAAAAGTGAGAACAGACCAAAAAGGTCCATACATTAATACTTCGAATACTACACAGCTCTGATTGACAATTTCATATTCCCAGGTCTTGAAAGCACTTTATTGATGAGCTCTTGTCTACTCTCTGTCCCCAAGGTATGAACCAGCAGCTTCATTTAGAGGTCATCATATACTATACAAAGAAGTACATGCAAAGAAAAAGCAGAGTTAGTAATACCAAAAGACCTGTACTACATAATGTCAGCCTATCCACATTTGCAGTTATCTCAGGTAATCATCACAATCCCATTGCATGACTGTCTGGAGTGAAGGCCGACTCTAGCTTTTTGCTGCCCAAGGCAAAAGTAAAAATGTCGTGACCAAACAATGGAGGTTTGAAGGCAACTGCTAGACATATTATTGCAGATCGTAGAACGGTTTTCCCTTTACAGGTCTCTACGGCTTTCCGAAGCCACCCCCCTCCCAATGCCACTGGCTGCAAGAATTTTACTTAAATAAAATACAGTTAGGTCCATAAATATTTGGACAGAGACAACTTTTTTCTAATTTTGGTTCTCTATATTACCACAATGGATTTTGAATGAAACAACTAAGATGCAGTTGAAGTGCAGACTTTCAGCTTTAATTCAGTGGGTTGAACAAAAAGATTGCATAAAAATGTGAGGCAACTAAAGCATTTTTTTAATACAATCCCTTCATTTCAGGGGCTGAAGAGTAATTGGTCAATTGATTCAAAGGCTATTTCATGGGCAGGTGTGGCCAAGTCCGTCATTATGTCATTTTCATTTAAGCAGATAAAAGGCCTGCAGTTGATTTGAGGTGTGGTGCTTGCATTTGGAAGATTTTCTGTGAACAGACAACATGCGGTCAAAGGAGCTCTCCATGCAGGTGAAAGAAGCCATCCTTAACCTGCGAAAACAGAAAAACCCCATCCGAGAAATTGCTACAATATTACGAGTGGAAGAATCTACTATTTTGGACCCTAAAGTGAATTTAGATTGTTCTCTCTAAATGTGCACTCCTGCCAAAAATGGGTAACAAAGACAACAAATTTCTGATACAGTGGGTTTCAGTTGGGACCAGCATGGACTACTGCTAAACAGCAGTAAACAATATTAAAATAATATTTAAATGTTCATGAAGTTATTTTCTCCTAGTCACATATTACATGGCATACATAAATGCTGCAAACACATTGACTGTACTTAGAGATTTAGCAGATATATTCATGGTATACAATAGAATTCACTGCTGTCCATGGCCAAGAGTATTATGTAAGTGCCATTCTATTTTTTTTTTCATTAAAGTGTGTTAACAGGGTTGTATTCCATTTTACCCTCTTCAGTTTGGTTATTGTAATGTATCTTATAAATTTAGCATTATTAAAGAACTATTACAGGAAATGGCTACTTTATCAGAAAAAGTGGGAGCAAATACAGGAAAAAGTATATTGAAACATACAGAATTCATGTGGTTATTGTTTAAAGTAACCACAGAGACAGATGTTTTGGAATATGGAAATAGTTTAATGGTTCAAGGGAAATGCAGACATTCTGTAAATATATAATAGGTAATAATCCATATTTGTGTTTTACAGCCTTAAATTATAAATGAAACAAAAAAAAACAGTATGTTAATACATTTTTAAAGTCTTATGATATCACGCAGTAGTAGAAAAGAAGACCTGTCATGAATATTATGCCTTATTTGGCAGATGCCTTTAGCCAAAGCAAATTACAAAATCAGAATATATGATATACAGTACACTGGATGCCAGGGGGCTGTTTGCAATGCAATTGAGAATACTTTCACTGCTGTTTTTTTGGTTTTTTTTTGTCTGTTTGGTTTCTCCAACTGCATTTTTTATGTGGATATGTCTGAGGATCACTGAATATAGAAAGTCAACTAGAAAGAATTTCTTTAGACAGTGGGAAGAAAATAAGATTCCCTAGGGGTCATCACTATAAGCACAAAGTAAAGATAAATGTGTCAGACAGAAACCTTGGAGAATCAGCACAGAATCCTAGTTCTGTCATTGAACAAGTCACGTGGTTGTGCCACCCAAAAACAAAGCATTAAAAGATGCACGGTAATTTCTGGATCTAACTGCGTTGCTCCATTTGTTACGGTTAATGTATTAATATTCATCTTTATTTAGAAAGAAATACCAGCCAGTGTCACACACATGAGAGTAGGAGGCAGCTAAAGGGCTTAGAGAATAGTACTGACTCACCCGACCAGGGGGGCGGCGGGGTACACTAACTTTCTTTCTGAGTTCCCTGTAGACCTTTCCCGGGAAATCCTGCCAGGTTTTGGTGCCTCGACTCTGAACATGTCACTTCCTGTCCCAGCCCCAATGGACGATGCCACTTCCCCAAGACTCCCTATACAACCTCACTCCCCTCCGCAGGAGGACAGTTCTGTTTTGGACTCTGATCTGTGCACACCAGTGCTATCACTTGTTTTTTTAATTTTGCAGCCAGGATACACAATATACAGGTGGCTGCCCCAAACCTTGCTACGGCTCTTGTTGGAGTTTGTGACACCAGTTAAAGCTGACATTTCAATCTAGAATGAGAAAGAGATCTGTGTGAAATCACCTTGAAAAGTACAATTATGATTTTAAATTTAACGATAGCAAAAACATGAATGAATACCCAATGCCTGAACAATGTTTAAATAAAAGTTACTATATGTGTATAAAATTAAACTCTTCTGGACAATTCTGCCTAATTTACCAGGAACATGAAATAACTTTTGCGGCCTGTTTATACCAATGCAGGGTTGCTGTGGTGCAGAGCCTTTGCACTCTTGCTGTCAATTGGTCAGTTTAGAGTCACATGTCAGTCTAATGTCCAAATCTCTGGAATGTGGTAGGTACTTGGAGAATGTCCTTGAGAACACGAGGTGTGTATGAAACTTTCATGCAGACAGAATCTATGCTGCTATTTAAACTGAGGATTATGGAGCTCTGCTGCAGCAACATTAACTACTGAGCCACAGAACTGCAATACCAATAAACATTTAAAATGCATCTATAATTCCCTAATAAAATCACTAAATAAAATTATATATAAAAGGACCACATATGTTACTGTACTCTAGTCCATCAACTTTAAAAGAAAGAGCATTAGCATTCATTTTCACAGCTGAGCAATACAATTTAAGCAGTGAACAGCAGTGCTCACAATTTTATATTTTTGTATCTCTTATACATCATGCAAGCTTTAATTTTTTTTATTTAAAAATAAATGCAATAGTGGGTCATGCCCATTCATTACTGTTAAAAGGCAATCAGAAGCAATTTATTAATTTCAGCTGAAGCTGAAAACATTCTTAAAGTTGTGACAGCACTTTTCATTGAAGTTGAAATTTGTTACTGTGATATTATGAATAGACCTATCCATAAACCAATGGACCAAAAATTACACAATTAGAATAATCAGAGCAGAAGAAATTATTTTTTGACAGTAAACAAATTTGTGATTGTTTGAATAGACATGATCAAAACCAGAATTCAAAATATCAAATTGTCTTAAATGTTAGGTTAATGCAAAACTCAGTGTCACAAATGTTTCCTAGTCAAACATATTCTTTAACATTTTAATTTCACTTGTGTTGATTTAGCCATCTCCTAAATAAAATATAAACTATTATTTTATGTGATGCAATTGGTTATATACAGTAAGTGAGACATCATAAAACATACACAAATGGTCAAAAAAGTATAGTCTTGTTTTTGGGTGTGCAATGGGTGAGAAAGATGATTTTTGGAGTGAGTGGGATGAAGTGATGAACAGTGTACCCAAGGGACAGAAAGTGGTGATTGGAGCGGATTTCAATGGGCATGTTGGTGAAGGGAACAGAAGAGATGAGGAGGTGATGGGTAGGTATGGTGTCAAGGAGAGGAATGAAGAAGGTCAGAGGATAGTGGATTTTGCCAAAAGGATGGACATGGCTGTGGTGAATACGTATTTTAAGAAGAGGGAGGAACATAGGGTTACATACAAGAGTGGAGGAAGATGCACAGATTACATCCTATGCAGAAGAGTTGATCTGAAGGAAATTGAAGACTGCAAAGTGGTGGCAGGGGAAAGTGTAATTAAGCAGCATAGGATGGTGGTCTTTAAGATGACGTTGGAAATCAAGAAGAGGAAGAGAGTGAGGGCTGAGCCAAGGATCAAATGGTGGAAGTTGAAAAAGGAAGACTGCAAGGTTGAGTTTAGGGAGGAGGTGAGACATGCACTGGGTGGCAATGAAGAGTAACCAGACAGCTGGGAAACTACAGCAGATGTAGTAAGGGTGACAGCAAGAAGGGTGCTTGGTGTGACATCTGGAAAGAGGAAGGAAGAAAAGGAAACCTGGTGGTGGAATGAGGAAATACAGGAGAGTGTACAGAGGAAGGGGATGGTAAAGAAGAAGTGGGATAGTCAAAGAGATGCTATAAAGTAGACAAGAGTACAAGGAGATAAGGTGCAAGGTGAACAGAAAGGTGGCGAAAGCTAAAGAAAAGGCGTATGATGAGTTGTATGACAGGTTGGACACTAAGGAGGGAGAAAAGGACCTGTACCAATTGTCTAGATAGAGGGACCGAGCTGGGAAAGATGTGCAGCAGGTTAGGGTGATAAAGGATAAAGATGGAAATGTTCTCACAAGCGAAGAGAGTGTGTTGAGCAGATGGAAAGAGTACTTTGAAAGGTTGGATGATGTGGAGATAGTGAATCAGGAAGTGTAGTGGATTAACAAGGAGGAAGCAAGGACAGCTTTGAAGAGGATGAAAAATGGAAAGGCCGTTGGTCCAGATGACATATCCATGGAAGCATGGAGGTGTTTAGAAGAGATGGCAGTGGCGTTTTTAACCAGATTGTTTAATGGAATCTTGGAAATTGGGAGGATGCCTGAGGAGTGGAGAAGAAGTGTACTGGTGCCGAAATTTAAGAATAATGGGGATGTGCAGGATTGCAGTAACTACAGGGGAATAAAATTGATGAGCCACAGCATGAAGTTATGGGAAAGAGTAGTGGAAGCTAGGTTAAGAAGTGAGGTGATGATTAGTGAGCAGCAGTATGGTTTCATGCCAAGAAAGAGCACCACAGATGCAATGTTTGCTGTGAGGATGTTGATGGAGAAGTTTAGAGAAGGCCAGAAGGAGTTGCATTGCGTCTTTGTGGACCTGGAGAAAGCATATGACACGGTACCTCGAGATGAGCTGTGGTATTGTATGAGGAAGTCGGGAATGGCAGAGAAGTACATAAGAGTTGTACAGGATATGTACGAGGGAAGTGTGACAGTGGTGAGGTCTGCGGTAGGAGTGACAGATGCATTAATGTTGGAGTTGGGATTACATCATGGATCGGCTCTGAGGCCTTTCTTATTTGAAATGGTGATGGACAGGTTGACAGACGAGATTAGACAGGAGTCCCGTGGACAATGATGTTTGCTGATGACATTGTGGTCTGTAGCAATAGTAGGGAGCAGGTTGAGGAGACCCTGGAGAGGTGGAGATATGCTTTAGAGAGGAGAGGAATGAAGGTCAGTAGGAACAAGACAGAATACATGTGTGTAAATGAGAGGGAGGTCAGTGGAATGGTGAGGATGCAGGGAGTAGAGTTGGCGAAGGTGGATGAGTTTAAATACTTGGGATTAACAGTACAGGGTAATGGGGATTGTGGAAAAGAGGTGAAAAAGAGAGTACAGGCAGGGTGGAATGGGTAGAGAAGAGTGTCAGGAGTAATTTGTGACAGACGGGTATCAGCAAGAGTGAAAGGGGTCTACAGGATGGTAGTGAGACCAGCTTTGCTATATGGGTTGGAGACGGTGGCGCTGACCAGAAAGCAGGAGACAGCTGGAGGTGGCAGAGTTAAAGATGCTAAGATTTGCATTGGGTGTGACAAGGATGGACAGGATTAGAAATGAGTACATTAGAGGGTCAGCTCAAGCTGGACGTTTGGGAGACAAAGTCAGAGAGGCGAGATTGCATTGGTTTGGACATGTACAGAGGAGAGATGCTGGATATATTGTGAGAAGGATGCTAAGGACAAAGCTGCCAGGAAGAGGAAAAGAGGAAGGCCTAAGAGAAGGTTTATGAATGTGGTGAGAGAGGACATGCAGGTGATGGGTGTAACAGAACAAGATGCAGAAGACAGAAGGATATGGAAGAAGATGATCCGCTGTGTCGAAACCCTAACGGGAGCAGCCGAAAGAAGAAGAAGAAGAAGAAATTGTCATTTGCGAATATCTTGGTGTACTGTACTTCATTTTTGTATTATGAACTGTTGGTTATTTACTGTACTTTCATCCAAGGATAGTCATCTTGTCAAGGTGTTACTGTTGCCTTGCACCTGATGCATGCTGGGATAGGCTCCAGCTTACCTGCGACCCTGCTCAAGAAAAGTGGGTATGGAACAGAAGGATGGATGATGGCAATTTACTTTTATAATTTTTATTGTTATTTTTGTGAAGGCAATGGCCCCCACTACTACCCCTAAAAAACATCAGCTTTAAAGAGCCTTTTGTGAGTTTGGGAGTATAGACTCTGCAATTAAATTTGACAATGACTTTGTGGATAATTTTAGTTTTGGTGCTAGGAACAATAAAAGAAACAAAGAAAGGATTATTTTAGTAATGATTGTGAATGAGTTTTTGATAAAAAGTTAAAGACTAATGTGTATAGACTTCTGCTGCCTTAAGATTTTCTTTTCAAAGTCTCCATTAACACTTGTACTTTTTGTCTGTTGCTTGAATAAATATTATGACCATATAAAAAGAAATAACAATAACTACTTGACAGTTGGAATGTGGGAGGAAAACTGGGCTATCTGGAAAAAACCTATGCAGACTCAGGAACAACACAATACATCTAACAAACTCAGCGAATAGGGTGGGCTTTGAACTCAGTTTCCCAGAGCTGCGAAACAACAGTTCTAGTTACCATGCCACTATGATGTTCTGAAGATAAACTCAGTCATTTCTTTGATAAAAGTACTTGCCTACAAACATTTTTTTGGATCTTATTTCAAAATATATTAAACAACATACAGTATATTCAGACAGTCTCCATTAACTTACAGAATCGTCAGCTTTTGAATAATATTAAGGGAGCAAACTTTAAAGAAAATAGTAAGTGAAAGAAGGAAAATGGCAAATGAACCTTGGTTATTTCAAGTTTTGGCAAAAATACAAACATTTCAGAATAAGAGGATAAAAAAGGACAGTTCACTGAACAATGCAATCAATTAGAAGCAAAAATGATGCACTGACTGTAAAATCAGTTGAAATTAAAGACCTGCAGCCACAGGGGTCTTCCAGGAATGAACCTGGAAACCAATAGGATAAGGCATATGTTTATAGTTAACAGATTAAGGATTAAATTTAGGATAAAAATGATTATACTTTATATAAATTAATGCTGATCAACAGCATTCAGTAATAGAGCATCAAAGGAAGCAGATTAACAGTTAGATCTTTATTTTAATATTTTTTTTCAATTGTATAAGGGAAGTTAGCAGTATGCCATCCAACTCTATCAAATGAATCCCTTAAAATGTAAGAATTATCAGATTATCTACTTTCTTATTTTAAGATTATTGTAAAAAAATTCAAAACATCTTATATTGTTCAAGCATAAAATGAGTTTGAGAAATATTCTTGCAGCCAGAAAAAGTGAACAGATTGATTCAGTGGCTCTTAACTAATCGCTTTCATCCTGGTTTACTGACTGCAGACATTATGGAAAGTTAAAATTTCAGGAAACTTGACTGATAAATTTGAGGGGAAAGACACATTTATTTTTTGTACAGCTTACTATAATACAACCGTAATAGACACCATTACTATAACTGTATGCTACCTTCGGAACTGTAAATCCACTATTCTGTCTTGGCAAACATAAACAAGAAAATCAATACATTAAAACATTATTGATACTAATTAGACAAAGTAATAAATTATGTGCTCCAACAGTAATGGTCTTATGGTCAAAAGTAATAATAAAGTGATACGTATCACAAATCAAACTGGATGTGAATCTAAAAAAGATCACAGAAACAGTACCACTGTTTTGACGCTCGGTGCTGCCCATTGGCAAAACCGAGCAAAAATGTGTGTACACTGCCGTGAAAATGATTTATGGCTTAAGCCGTTTTTATGCATCTTGATGTGAGCATGGAAACAGGTGTATGCAAAATTTTTGTGTGCATACGTACTATTTATACATGAGGCCCCAGGTTTTTAAAGGAGATGTTTCTATTGATTACTAAGATATGTTTTTAATATAACAGGCACTCTTCTTTTAAAGATACATCCCTGATCTTGATTTTTTAAATTTTTTGCTTAAGAAAACTCCCCTGAAAGTCAGTAGATATCACTCTAAAGAAAGTTGTCAAACCTATTCTTCCTATCACATTCCTGATAAAAAATAGTTGTCCAATTGAGTTTGAGTCAGCCTTTCTATGTAGCACTCTTCACTGAGTAAAAGCACAAAACACAGTGCCTAGATATACAAATGGCCACAACAGTATAACCATCACCAAGTGTGCAGTAAAATGTACTGCAATAGACAGATTCATACATGTTGCCTAGAATGAAATACATGTCATGACAGCCGAAATCCATCTAAAAGAAGGTGTGTGCTTTGGCAACATAGGAAAGAAATCCAGTGGATAGCATTACTGGAGAGGGTTAAGTATTAGGTCAGGTACCCAAGGGTTGTCCACAAAACATATGGCTAACAAGTGATTATAGAAGTGTTAATTATTGTGGGTTATATAGTGCCATTCAAAATATTAAAAGTGGAAGTTGGGCCAGGGCAAAAAAAAATAAATAAATAAAACAAATAAAATAAATAAATAAAACAATAGCAATTGTTTTCTGTCAGGTTTTTTTTCCATGTAACTTCTAATTGTAGGAATAGCAAACCCTTCAACTCTGTTCTTCATTCAGTATTATTAATGGAACAAAATAGCTAATGTTGGGAGAGAAAAGGTAGCTACTGAGGAAGACAGAACAGCTAATGATATTTTTCTTGTAAAGCTGAATGTGTTGTGTAGATGCCCATTGGTGTTATTACTGACTTAGAAATCTTGTTTGTGCCAGGGTCTTATTCTTACTCGCATGGGGTAAGTAACATACAGTATAAAAATCACACCATTTTTGGGGGGATTATTCCTTTAAGGTGTCCATATGTTCCCTTTAGCCTGGTTGACCTGAGTGAAGGGCAAATGCAACAGCAGTTCGGTGACATGCAAATAAAAGACCATCTAACAAGAGTGATGAAACCAAAAATAGTAAAGAAGAAGATTAGAATTTTTAAGGTACGATCTACTAAAGTTTAAAAAGAGTATTAAAAATAGATGAGGAGAAGTCTAGAGAAGTTGTGGCAAATGGTAGAATTAACAATGTAGAAGAAGTATGGATATGGTTTAGAGTGGTTATTGTGAACTGTCCAAAGACAGTATATGTTATTGTGGAAAGAGGAAGTCAAATTAGTGGTACATATAAAATATTTTGGCAGATATTGATTAGCAAGGAATTGAACTGAAGATTATAAAAATGTAAAAAACAAAAGCAAAACATAGGTTGTGATATACAGTATGTTAAAAATAAGACATGAGGATAGATTATATACACTATGATCTCGGTCCTAAATTTGAAGAAATCTATTTTAATAAAGTCCTCAAAAGGTTTAGAAAGACCAAAGAAGCCCCATTAGAGTATACACATGACAAAGATGGAAAAATTATTGTATGATAAGAGATTTTCATGTAGAGGTGGAAAGAGCTGCTGGGATCACAACACAGCTAGAGAGAACCAGAGAAATGTGGAGGTAGAGGCAGGATGCCAGGAGGGTGAAATAAGATGGCCTTTCATACAGTTTGCTCCAGAAATACTCAGGTATATAAACAATAAACTCACATACTGTGTTCTTAACCTAGCTTGGAAACAAAAAAGAGAAAATCCCCAAGACTGGGAAGCAGTCATCATACTTCCAGTACTTAAGAAGGGTGAATGTAATCACTGCTTCATCTCCTGTTGAGTGTGACTGAGAACATATGTTCCAAAATCTTGGAAGAACTCACATTGAAGAGTCCCAGTATGACATCTCTGAGGAAGATAGAGGTAGAGGATAGTTTGATAGAGAGGATAAAGGTTGTGTACAGAGTTTGTTCAGCCTGCGGTACTCCACAGCTATAATTCAAGGCCCTATTTTGTCCTACAAGGAATGGGTTTCTTACTGCGTTCGCCCTGTCAAACCTGTAGTACAAAGTCTCCTCTTCACAGTAGAAACTGTGACTTGCTTCTTTGACCACTGTTAAGTTGGGCCTGAAGCTGTTGTGCTGTGAGGGGCCTGTCACATATGCTGATGACCCTCAGAAACTTGTCTTTGACTGGGTTGTGACTTTGGGTCTGCCAGATCTCTTCCTATCAAAATTTCTTCAAGTTTCCAAGTGCCTTCGGATTGTGTAGGACACCATACTCCTTGACACTTTGATTATTTTTGCAATTTTTCAAATAGAAAGTCTACACTTCTAAAGGTAATAGTGCTCCGTCTCATTTCATTTGTTAATTGCTGTTTTCTTTCAATTACCACTGGAATATTGTCCAAGTGCTACTTCAGAGGGTGTAGTAACAAAGTCTATTCCAACTCTTCTTCAAGACAGACAGGGTGTTTTTAAGTAATCAACAGAAGCTGGGACACCTGTGCAAATTGTTTGCTTCAACTTACAAGACTTAATTTACTTTAATTTACTTTAATGCAGAACATCTGTAGGTTGTAACCTATTAGATGTTCCCTGAAGAAGGATCATTTGTAATCTAATATCCATCCATCCATTATCTAACCCGCTGAATCCGAATACAGGGTCACGGGGGTCTGCTGGAGCCAATCCCAGCCAACACAGGGCACAAGGCAGGAACCAATCCTGGGCAGGGTGCCAACCCACCGCAGGACACACACAAACACACCCACACACCAAGGCCAATTTAGAATCGCCAATCCACCTAACCTGCATGTCTTTTGATTGTGGGAGGAAACCGGAGCGCCCGGAGGAAACCCACACAGACACGGGAGAACATGCAAACTCCACAGGGAGGACCCGGAAGCGAACCCGGGTCCCCTAACTGCGAGGCAGCAGCACTACCACTGCGCCACCGTGCCGCCCGTAATCTAATATTTCCTTTTTTTTTCAGTTTTTGCTCACCTAAACTTTAAATTTAAACCTCTGGCAGTTTGCTGTGTACCTTTTCACCATTTTAGGTTATTCATTGCATTTCATCTGATTAAATGTGAATAAAAACTGAAAAAACTGAGGTGTACTAAACATTTTGTGTGGTTCTGTATGTATATATACTGTATATATAAATTTACCTGACCAGGATGCCCATGTGGGCTTACAAAGGAAGAAAACTTGCACAAAGATGGCCACCCCCCAGGTTGAAGCATTGCCACGGATTCCCACAGGGCATCATGGGATTCGCAGTTTGTTGGTTCAATTCTGTTAGAGTTCCATGGGTGGCGCCAGGTGGTGCTACAGCGACTGGGGAGCTATACTTTATGGGGCTCCAGCCAAGTCGTGGGAACACCGGAAGTACTTCTGGGAATAATAAAAAAGGAGCTATCTTCCATAGCTCAGAGAGCCAGAGTCGGGAGGAAGGAGACAAAGCTTGCTGGGAGGAGTGGAGGAGGCACTGATAAAGAGAGAGAGAAAAGAAGAGAAAGGCAAAGAGTTGCTGTGTGCTTATTGCTGCACTTGTGTTGGTGGTGTGGGAAATTGAAAAGTGCCTAACACAATATATACTGTATATATACAGTATGTATATATATATATCTATATATATATATATATATATATATATATATATATATATATATATATATATATATATATATACTGTTGGTATATGTTCTTTTCTGAAATGCTGTGTTCCCCACAGCTTTTGTCTCATCGCATAGTAGTAAAACAGGATAAACTTTCAAAATCAATAAGCAAACAGATATTGCTAGCTAAGCAGAGGCAAGGTACACTACTCCAAAACGCAGAAGTACACCGACACAAACGGAGGCTAGTGCGTGAGTGAGGAGGGCCCTGCCCGCTCCCACTCCTGCAAATAGTTTTTCACACCACGTATATATATATATATATATATATATATATATATATATATATAGCCGTCCCCACTCTACCCCGAGGCTGATGCATGAGCAATTTGTCATTAATACACAGAGGGATTTTTTTGGGGGGACATTATATTTATCAATGGGGTGACCCAATCTGGTTTACAAAGGGAAATGGAAAGTAAACATGATAAAGGAAAGCCCTTGTTGGTTACTTTGTGAACTCATGAGTTTGGATATATCTGTATTAACAAATACGATTGCCAAAGGGGACGAACAAAGAGTACAGATCATGTTAAATTCTTTCCCCAACCCCAAAAAACCTAAAAAGTGTAATAGAAGGTCCAACTCCTGCAGTCTAAAACCTTCTCTGCATCTAGTGATATTAGCACATTGGAAAATAGTGAATTTAGAGCTGTATCATCATTATGAAGGAATACACAAATTGTCTGCAGCCTAATGATACAACTGGTCTGATCAGGATAAACTAATTTGTGGGTGACAGTTTGTAAATTTCAGGCCTGCAGCTTGGCACAGAAAACCATCCCATAAGTTGGGCAGTAGTTTGAACAGTCAGATGGCTTCTTTCATTGTTTTTAGATAGATAAAATGAAAGGAAAATTAATTGATTTTTCTATTGTAAAGAAGATAGCAACAGGAACTGTCCACAACAGACATAACTGAACACACACAGATAATATCTTAGAAGTGTGTTTTGCTGTATTAGAGTCCTTGATGACCCTATTCTCCCCTTTGATACTCTTTATTATGTAGACTTTAACAGAATGCCCCAAATCCCATATACTTATCTCACAGTTAGGTACTGTAGTTCAGCACTTTCTCCCCCTTCCCTTTTATGGTTACAATCTCATGCAATTAGACAATGTAAAAGAACACAGAGGAGTTTAAATTACACATTTATTGATGTACTACAGATAATATGTCCAAATATATGGAAGCAGAATCAAAATAGATGTGTTGATAAATTAATATTAATACAACTTAGATAACATGCTACCAGGTGGAATACTGTCTTATTTTGCTCCGTCATTTGTCCGTACATGGAGTGGCAGACAGTATAGCTCTTCTACATTGGTAAAGCTTTTAGAGATGACAGAAGAGAGAAGAGACTGAGGGGAGGGTGAGCCTTGTCTTATACTGGTCCAAATTCTTTGGTATACCTCTGGACCAATGAATGCATTTCATACCCGCTCTGCAGTTTAGCCTTTCTTCCAGTTGGTTGAGGGGTTGTAAGCTCTTACAAACTAAGCACCCCCTACACCTGGTCCACTTTGGTTAACTCACCCCCTCCTCACCACAAATGGCTCAATAAAAATGTTATTTGATCTAGTAGAGTCATAAATGTGTTAAAGCCACAACTGATTACACAGCCTTCAGCCCTACAAGACATACAAAATATTGATCAGCTTTATGCTAGATATTACTCATCTGTTTTACACTCCACCACAAGGTGGAAGTTAACTTAAAGGTGAGGTAGGCACCAGGAGAGGACAACATAACAATGTTACAGGCAGGAAGAGAAGGCTTATTGTAAATGATGCACACGCTGCGCAATAAAATCTATGAATAAAAAACAATGTCCACCAGATTGGGGTTAAGCCCTTACCATCCCACTGCACGGGATGAATGACAAAACAGAATGTAGTGATTAGCAGGGTATGAGTCTGTTGAGAATGAAGAGATCTGTGGATGATGATACAGTTCTTTCTTCATAATTTACCTGTATCTTTTTTCACACACAGTTCTCAGAAGGTTCATGCATGGGCACATTATTATTTGAGTAAAAAGTTCATTTCATTTTATGCAACACTTTCGGCCATGTTCACTAACTCTTCGTATCAAAAAATCAGAGTTGCTTTGCCTGTGAAAGTTTCCTTGTACAATTTATAGGAATGCAGCATGATAATCACACTAATGAAATGAACAATTATGACAAAAAAAAAGAATGTAATGGTGGTCATATTTTATACAGTATATAATTAAATGTTTTATTTTGACAATATCTGCATATTTGTTTATTTCTAAACACAATCCAGTTTTGAGCCAGGGAAGTCTGGAGATTAGGGTGCAAGGCTGGAAACAGCCCTGGACAGGACTCAGTGCCATTGCAGCATTCTGAGAGCGCTTCAGGCTATTAATTCATTTAGATGAAGCAGCAAGCAAATACAAGAAGGATGGTAGTAAATGACAGATAAAGAAGATGGCCAAGGCTATTAAATTATAACATTTCACAAATGTGCATACCAGTAATTTTAAACAGTGTATTGATCTGCATTGTTTTACATTAAAAAAATTACTTGGGTTAAAAAGCATCTCTTGGATTACATTACATTATTTCAGCATGTGTAGCACCAGAACATTGACCCATAACTCCATGAGGTAAAACATGGTGTTTTACAGACTTTTCTTCTTGTATAAAAAACAATATTCTCCTCCTCGGTGGAACTGTTTCCAGACATAATATAAATTGTAATATGCCATTACTCTGTTGATTCAAATTTCCTACAAATAAAATGTCATTCAAGAGTGGGGATTAAATGTGCAGTGTACAGATTGGCTTCTAATTGTTTTAAACACAGAAAAAAAGATTATATTCTGACAGTGCTTTGTAGAATTAAGAGATCTCTAAAGTAGAGAGCCCCACTAGGACTACTGGTCCTTTAAATTTATATGAATGACTTTAACCAAAATGCGGCACACAATGTTGTTAAATCTGTAGATGGCACTAAACTAACAAGGTTAGGAAATACCATGGAGTTGAATAAATTTCAACATCAGCATCTGATTGGGAATAATTTATTAGTATATAATCATAAAGCTAAAGCTACTTGACCCATTAATACACTAATAGTATATATAGGGTTTGTTTTTTCTCAATAAAATTTCCCTTTGGTGTTTTGTTTGTAAGGTGTGCCTATGGGCGCAATTGTTTCACCTATTTGTGAATAATTGTATGTTGCGATAATAGATTAGCTACAGCCATCTGTGGCACAAAAATCGGGTATGCTGTATGTTAAGTGAATGTTGTACTGACAATATCAGAATTTTACAAATGTTCTTGGATTTTCATTAACATAATCCACACACATGATAAAAACATCAACTGTATTTTGTTAGTTATGAATACAAAGACATACAACAGCAATGTTTTAGAAGTATAATCTCTAATGGCCTTCTCCAGTTAAGTATGCAGATGTGCTATATCTACTCTCCCCTGCTTGTTTCCATTTTATTTGCCCTGAACATAAATAGACAATCAGTTTTCTAAAATTGACATGCTCATCACCACCTTAAGAATTTTTTCAATCATGATTTCAGTTGAAAAGTCAGGAATACGTAACAACTAAGGAGGCTTTTGCACCTCATTAAGGTGGCCGTTGAAATCCAACAAAATTAGGTGGGGAACACCACACTCCAGACCACTGTAGAGAACATTGAAATTATTCACTGGGGCTGATGTTAAGCCCGTGCTAGTGCATTACAGCACTGAAAATGCCTGAAGCAACATATCTCTTGAATTGCAAAGCATGGAATGAGAATTTTAGCTTATTTATTCAGGTCTGAATAAAGCAATGCACTCCTAAACATCAAACCCATTCCTTTTTATTTACTCTGCACAGGGGTGAAGTTTAGGCAGCCTGTGCATTTTTCATGGTTTGAATATGTTAGACATGTATATATAGTGGGTGGGGTAAGTGATAGATAGATAGATAGATAGATAGATAGATAGATAGATAGATAGATAGATAGATAGATAGATAGATAGATAGATACTTTATTAATATTAATATCTAACCTGGACATATATTTAAGGTGACAAGTGGTTTTCATATCATAAAACATTCAAAATATATTATCTACTCCTTAGAAAACTGTGAGCTTGCAAGCTTTGCATGGTTGGAAGAATTCTCTTGGTTTTCATGTGATGTCGATATGCGAGTCTTTCCAAGGTACTGATGAAGTGCACTAAGCACAAGACTTTCTGTGAGAGGCCAAAGAAACGAGGAACAATCCCGGCCAGGCCAGCATGGACAGAGGACTTATGTCTTACTTTTAGCATTCTTGTACCTTTAAATTGTATAAAATGTGACTCTCAGACTTAACTGTAGGCTAAAATACACTGAAGGAAAACAAACCCACTTCAAATAAGCCATTTAAAAACCAAATAGCTATACTTACTTCATAATTCGACTCGCCCACAAAGGTTTGGAAAAGATGTTCAACAGGATAATTGTCTTGATATCATTTGAAAAGCCCACCTGCTGACATGCAGAGCACTCAGTATGCTAAACTAAGAGTCTTGCTGAGTGGTGTCATGTATGCATATTTCGATGGTTGTGTTTTGTTCAAGTTTTTCCTTTATCATTAGTGGTTATAATCTTACACCTTTGCTTTTGGTCTCTGCTAAAGACCCCTGCAGTAATTTCTACATATTTTGTTACCCTGAAAGGCTTGGTTTTCCTTAAGATGTTTTCTCCAGTCCTGCCTTGCATCCTGTGTTGGCTGGTATTGGCTCCAGCAGACCCCAGTGACCCTGTAGTTAGGATAAAGCAGGTTGGATAATGGATGGATGGATAGACGGATGGATGTTTTCTCCAGTGTGTCCAGATTTTGAGTAAGTGAAGCACAATCTGATTACTAATAAATTGCCAACAATTATTAATGACCAGATCACACACAGGGGACTTCTTACAAGACTTTCCTTCCAGATCCAACCAGACAGACCATTCAGCACTGACTTTGTCGTTCCACTGTCTCAAAATGACAAATATTGGCAATCCAGTAGTATATCTGAAAGCCAGGCCACCTTCTGCTTTTGATCCTTGTAAAGCATGAGATTTTAATACATGGCCTTTTTTGCCTTCCATATAAATGAACTAGTAATGGTATCAACCTTTTTAAAAAAGGATTTATTAATGATTATAGGAAAACTCCAAAACAGGAACAAAATGTTTATGGTGGATTTTGATTTTTAGCTTTATTAACTCTGCTTGCTGGAGAGGGGTGAAGAATTCTCTATCTATTGACTTCTTGTTTAGTGCTTCCCATTAGACAAACCTGTCCTTAAAAAGATCTTTAAGTATCCTAGTAGCTGTAATTCCCAGGCACTTAACCTATTCTGAAACAGGCAGTGCTTTTAATAATGGAAATATATTTCAAATACCTTACCATCTCCACAGTAAGACTAGAACACTGTTATTGATGTATCATGTATGCTCAGTTCTGGGTGATTATCTTTGAGATGAGCCCTTCTGTTTGTAGCAGGTTTGTCACCCAAAAATCAAGAATAGATATTTAATATTTCTGATTTATCATTTGAATATATCTGTTTAAAATTATAGAAGCTGCATGCATGTATATTATCATCTCACGTGCATGTCTCCAATCCATTCATGTATAGTTTTCACAAGAAATATATTTTAAACTTTCACATAACAGGAAAATGCATTTCAACATTGTTCTGTTCTTAAATACTATTAATAGTTCCACGTTAATTAAGTTTGGGGACAAACATGCTGTGACACTTCACGTTCCTTTCTTTTTTATATAAACTTGCAGAGCATTTTTGCAGCTCATGTCTGATTTTCACTTCGCATGGAGCTGAATTGTGCCATTCAGGCTGGGTGTGGGACAAATCACCCACATTATACTTGTAAACCCAAAATGTAATGTGATAAGAGATTTGAGCTGAGTTTAAATCTTTTCATTTTCTCTGTGTGAAAGGTGGAATGAGACCCATAAAGGAAAAATGTGTTTCTCTTTCATTATATTAGACCAGAGGTCCCCAACTCCGGTCCTGGAGGGCCACAGTGGCTGCAGGTTTTCTTTCTAACCCTTTCCTTAATTAGTGCCCTGTTTTTGCTGCTAATTAACTTCTACTGAATTAATTTTATTTGACTTGCTTTTAAAGACTCAGACCCCTTAATTGTTTCTTTTTCCTTAATTAGCAGTCAAAAAATAGTGAGATACACAATGAGCCAAAACATGACCAGCAAACTGTGTCCATCATATAATATCTGAAAATAAAGAAAGATAAAGGTCTCAAGAATACTGGTCTGCTCAGGTCAACAAAACATTTTAAAAGTGCTCTTAGAAATGAGAAAATCAACAATTTCAGAACTGTATGCTATTAAATAATGAGAGCAGCAACAAGCCATGGAATTAAAGAACGAGTTTAATTAACGACAAGACTTAGCTTCTAATTAAGAAACTGGTTGGAGTGAAATTGGTTGGAGTCTGAGGCCCTGACTTAGTTGGTCTTCTGTTGGCTCCCTCACTTCACATTTCATTTCTGTTTGGGAGCCATTTAAGGAAAGAAATGAAGCAATTCAGAGGAACAAAGAAGACATTCTAGGGAACAAATCTTAAAAAAACAAGTCATTTAAAATGAAAGGAAAAGGAGTTAATTAGTAACAAAAGCAGGTCACTAATTAAGAAAAGAGTTAGAATGAAAACCTGCCACCACTGGGACCCTCCAGGACCGGATTTGGGGACCCCTGTATTAGATTGTATGCATGAAGAATTTTAAATTTTATATTAATCAGATTTCCGGCATTCTTTTCAGTTGGTGGGGAAACAGTTTTTTGGAGCAGTTGATTCTCATTTGGCAATACTTGCAAAAGTAAAAATTTCATATTAAGTGATGCTTTATCTGCAACATGCTTAAAAGCTAAGTAAGCCCACATTTAACAGATTAACTGTTGTATAGGCCACTAATACAAGACTGCTTGCCTAACACTTTGTGGTGTGTTGAGGAAAATGTGGCATTTTTTTACTGTAAATGCCAACAACAAAATAAAAGTATTCAACTGTTATTCAGCAGAACCAAATGCTCACATTACAGTTAAAATGAAAAAACAAGTTTGTCTGAACTGCAGGCTGCCTCTCATATTTGCCAGCTGAGCCAATAATCACAAACATGAATGTGTTCAATCAAGACATCCTGAAAGCAAGATCCAGAACTCGGATATCCACGGCTACAGTGCTCCGTGTTTCCTAAACAACTGATAAACATCAGGACAATGCTGTATGGTACTTTAATTTGATTTGTTCCTGACAACAATAAAGGGCAAAAGTAAAAAATATTAAAAGTGTATCTAATTTAAGTAGTTTGTACTCATTTTAGCTATCACTTGGTACAGAAACCGGGATGCAATTTCTATAAATAAAATGCACAAACAAATAATAGAAAAATGAAATAATCAATATGCTCAGTTATCAGTATTGAAGCATAAATTGTGCAAGGATAGATTACTTTATATAGAAATAGTCTATTTATGGTAGAAAACGTGATTTGTTTTTTTTAACCATATATTTAAAATAAATAAAATGTTTAAAATGTCGAAAATGAATAAATTCAGAAATTTGGGGAAATGAAACAGCTATAGAATCTGTGTTACTTACCCCTCAGGTCTGAAATCGGGTATCGTTCTACCCAAAGGCAATCTGTCACTAAGAAAAGCATTATAGCCATAGTACTGGAATTTCTTCAGTGCAATTCTTCTGTTCTCTGGACTAAGGTCTTGCCCCCAGTGCTTAAATAAGGAGGAATCAGAAAAGGACTCTATGGCTTTCTCATCTGTCTTCTGTGGCACCTCTGCAAAAAATAATGGAGAAGAAATCATAATTTAGAAAAACAAGGCACACATATTGAATGAATTAGTGAAAAAATGTAGTTTCTATCAAAATCTTTTTTAATGCACTAAAACAAAAAGGAATTTGTCTTCATTTTCTATAGAATTAAGTATTTTTATTAAATCCTTTACATCAGAAAGCTGTTAAAGATCTGAGGGTAGCAACACCAATATTAACCAGCAAGGGGCACTCTCGGTTCCGACATGACTTAAGAATCAATATACAGTACATTAAATCAATGCTATTGGTTGTCTGTCTGTCTGTCACACAAAAACCTGCAAACCACCCGGCATTGAACCTTGATCTTGGCCTTAGTTGAGACCTTGTGATGTGACACATGCTCCTGTAGTAAAAAACAAAAAAAAAGCAGGCTACCTAAATTGGGTCCCGGATCCTTCTAACAGCAAACAGTGGCATAGTAGTGTGCCATGGCTGATAGGATAAGAGCATCAGTGTGGGCATGTGTCATGGCTGATAGGAAGAAAAAAAGTAGCAACATCTGCTGTACATGAAGCACACTGCACAGAGCGATCAGAAGTGTGTCAAACACGGAAAGCTAACTCTGCAAACTGACATCTGATTGGGTCTTTACTGCAGACCAGTCGTTTTTACTTCATAATTATACCATGAAAAACAACAAGATTTGCAACCTCAGCTTAGCGTCAAACCAAAAACAGGAGCTATTTTACTGACAATGTATGAGATACTGTATAATAAACAAAATAGAGAACCACTGAGCAGCTTGCTAACACTGTGGCCCATTACCATACCAGAGAGTGCACAGCATGAATTTAAAGAGGACCTTTCAGATGAATTCAGTGAAAAATAGGTGCATAAATCACCCATCTTTGAGGACCACAGGTCCTGTGATGAGTCATGTTAAGATTCTCATAACCACTGGAGGATAGTGTGTGCCAAACCCATGGGACTATTGGGGAGCAAAGCTAGCCTGGTACTCCTCAGTGCAACTCTGTGGTGTGGACAACATGCAAGAACATCTGGAACAGCTTGAGAGTTCTTCTCAAAAGCACCTTAAGAGTTTTGATTGGCCACTGGGTAACTCAAATGTACATTTGGAGGGTTATCCATAACTGATTTTGACCACAGTCTTAAAAAGACTCTTCTATCCAGTTTTCAATTTAGACTGGGGTTGCTGGGCCACTGAGGACAACGATTCACTACAGGAATGTATTATTAAATATTATTAATTATTAATAAAAATACATTTTTAATGAAAACATTCCCCCTTCTGTTATTAGCAGGGTCCCCTTAGTCATTTAGTTGGATTTGGGGTCAGCTATTTAGCACACCATAAAGTCAGCATATAGTGTGGAAGATGTCCTCTAGTTGTACCAGGCTTTGACCATAACATGTCTCTTTCTGCCAGTTAGAAGGGTAAATAATGACTTCAAAATATATGCAAAGAAATTTATAGGAAAAGCAAGATATGACTGCCATACCCCACAACAATCAATTTGTAGTCTTTGAAAAAACCTATGACCCTCATTTACAAAGTGACTATTGGTATGAACATAAATCTGAGTTCTGGACAAAGATCTGACTAGCAAGCATTTAATATAATGTAATTTCATCATCGGATAATAAATCTCATCTTCTGTAATGATATGCTTTATCTGAATGAAAGTAAAATGCACAAGAAGCATCTTATCTGGAAAGGACACTCCTTCAAACTACTTTATCACTGTGAAGAGTTCCTCATGAAAAGACACTAGGGAAAAAACAAAAGAAAATTCACTGAATTCTTAACTGAATATTTTAAGGAGATATGTGATACCAGGCATATTTTATTTGGTGGTTTTACCATTTTAGCTGTAATTAGATATGGACCAGTGACTTTATATGCAGGATTATTCATATATTGTAATTTCAGTAAATAACCTACTCCACATCTTAATGTCGTTCATTACAGACTGGTTAAGGGAGCACTCATTAATGAATATAAGAGTATAGACATCTTGAAAAGTGCCTGTTTATGACAGGCACTTTGGCTCAAGAAAGCATTGACAAAACCACAGTTGTCCCTACATGCATCATCTAGTTTACTGAGTCTAAAAATCACAAAATAGAGACCAGAGAACCAGAGAAATACAAGAACATTGACCTTTCAGTTTTCTAAATTTTCCTAATACTGTTAATTATGAAGTTACACCCAGTGATTAGACAATTAAACAATTGATTAAATTGCTGAAGATTCAAATAAAGGAAACATTTTGGAAGAGGTTGAACATAGAGGATGGTTCATGCACCAAGGCAATGACTCGGCACAGACCTCAGCTACTATTAACACATTTTTGGCTCAAAAAATATTTTTGCTTTACATCCTTTCAGATGACTATTCAATAAAAGGTGTCATTTTGTTTGGCTTTCCTCTGTTACTTTTGGGGAAATGCACCCCTGAGTGACTTTGACAAGGGCCAGACTGTGATGGCTTGTGTGGAAGAATAAGTTTAGGGTAACATAGCATTCATCTTAAAGAAATAGCATAAAGGCTTAATAAATGTCAGAAACCTGTTCAGGCACACCAGGAAACCAGGTAAAGGTCAAGTGAACAACAAAATGTACACTGAAATATAAGAGTTGGTTTAGTAAAAATCCTGAGATGGTCAAATAAAGAATGTACCAGAAGAAAGGTTGTTGTAATATACAAAATGCACAGAAGGATGTCTAAGCGATGACTAAGAAATGAGCAGATGTCCTGTAAACAATGAGAATGGATAGTTGTTATACGCACAGAAATTTCAAGGGTGGTAGCTCCTCTCAAAAGGCATAAGAAGAACAAGAATATACTATAATAGACTTTTATTTTATATAAATCATTTGGTTGTAAACCAATGAACCAACCAGAGTAAAATGTATGCATTAATTGACACAGTATGTAAATTCAACAGTTTATAAAGTTAACCTCTATTCTTTGTTTCTCTGACCATTCTGTAACAGACTGCTTTTGAAGAATGCTCCATCTAAGGCATTTTGCTGAGGAGTAATTAAAAGACACAATGATCAGCTTTTCTCCTGTTTGATTACTGAACTGTCTTGTTAGAGGATGTTTCTTTCTTTAATAAGATGTTAAATTTCTACCACTTGACAAGTGGGTCAGAGTAACTCCACAACAGTAGGTCTTGTATGTTGTGCTTGCTATGCAGTGGTTAGTACCTACCAAAGCAGCCCAAGAAACAACAGCTATTAAATCAGCAAACGGTTCATGGCATCCAAGGTTCATTAATGGACGGGGCCTGTCTGGCCTGACCCTACAGAAAAGCTACAGCAGAACAAACTGTTGAAAAATGTAAAATGTAAAAAATGTGCAGAACACAGTGCAACGCAGTTTGCTGTGAATGGGAGGGTGACATAGGTGCAGAATGGTCAGGGTGCCCATGCTGACCCCAGTCCACCATTGAAAGCTCCTACAATGGGTATTTGAGCATCAGAACTGGAAGACGATGGCCTGGTCTGGTGAATCACGTGTTCTTTTAGAGCATGTGGACAGCATCATTTACCTGAGGAAGAGATGGCAGCTGGATGCACTATGGAAAGAAGGCAAACCAGTGGAGGCAGTGTGATGCTCTGGGCAATGTTCTGCTGGGGAACCTTGGGTCCTGGCATTCATGTGGATGTTACATTGACATATACCACCTACCTAAAGATTGTTGCAGACTACATACTTCATGGCAATTATATTCTTTGATGGCAATGTACTCTTTCAGGAGGTTAATGCGCTTGCTCAAGAATGGTTTGAGGAACATGACAAAGAGTTCAGGGTGTTGGCTTGGCCTCCAGAGCTTAATCTGTTTGGGCATTTGTGGAATGTGCTGGAAAAAACAAGTCTGATCTATGGAGGTCCCTCCATGCAACTTTCAGTACTTAAAGGACCTGCTGCTAACGCCTTGGTGCCTGATAACACAGGACACCTTCAGAGGTCTCGTGAAATCCATCCCTTGATGGGTCAGAGCTGTTTTGGCGGCCCAAGGAGGACCCACACAATATTAGGCTGGTGGTTTTAATGTTGTGGGCTGATGGGTGTATAATGGGAAAATGCCTACTAGTGCCACTCCTCACCTAGAGTAATGCCAAATAAGTTCACAGATAGTTATAGAAAGTGTGATTTGTAAGCCAAAATTTCTCATTGGGTTTAATTATATGTATTTCATTTCTGACTTCCTCTTGATCCCCAGTTCACTTCAGCAATAGTATACAATGGCTCTCGGGACTCCAGCAAATATATAAGAGACTTTTATTTAGCAGAGGCATCTAAGAAGCATATCATGCAAGAAGTTAATCCTGCCCTATAATCACAGATGTGCTAACAATTCTTTGTTCACACAAAGTTTTTCTAAATATGAATATATAAGAACTTTTTAGGATATAGCTGATAGAATGTAAATCTTTGGCAAGCGCATGTTCTTATAAGGTAAGGTAGGATGATCTAAACCTTAGTAATGAGATGTATACATGGTGGATAGACTTAAGGTAATTCTTGAGAAGCCCTAGCAAGCTTTAAAGCAGATCCACAAAAGTCAGTATAAGGCGCATTCCTAGCAATCTTATGGCTCTCTTTCAAGTATACGTTCAGGACAGCTGCATCCTTTAGAACAATTGTTGCTTATTTAATATATTTATAAGGCCTTGTGAGCCCTGGATGCTAAACTTATGAAAATGATTTTCCCCAACAAGGTTTAGCAATTTTCCACCTCCCAAAGTATTATACAAGTACCAACCTTCCTAGTCTTTTCTGTTACTCCAAATCCTGTACTTTTGTCCTCCGTAACAGTAAGCCTTGTGCCAAGTTAAATTCCAATATACTACACTAACTTTAGCAATGGTATGGAGAAGCCTTTAAGCTCTGAATCACTTTTGAGGAAGGGGCAGAATTATATCGTTGAAGGACAAAAACTTCATAGCACACTGTGATGTCCTGATGTCTACACCTCTGGGTATCCTGTAAATCTGATGAGACTTCATGCTGTTGTAGGCTGTCACCTTCTGTGATGGCCTCCTACTGGCTCACCAGGACCGCTCCATTGCTATGGTGCCTTTACAGTATTTACAAATTTTACTGTATATATAATTTGGTTGTGACAAATACACTTTGATTTGATGTAACATTTGGCATTGTTAGCCTGACACTGAGATACAGTGTAGGGGCAGCATAGGCCCACCCTCTGCCCCCTCTCTAAACTTTTGGGCCTTGATAGATCCCATACTTTTGAAAACCCAACCACTCCTAAATAAAAAAGTAGTTTGAAGAAAACAGATTTTTTTAACTCTACACTGAGACTGTCACAAAGCTCTTCACAATGAACAGACCGTTAAGTTTACTTTCTATTCAAACTACAGACTTCTAGACACAATTTTTTGCAATAAAACTATCAAAAAGATATCCATTATGAGATGTGTATTCACATTTTCAAAGAGAATGTTGTTATCAAAGAGATTAGTAGGGAGATTACATTACTCACCAATTTCAGATTGAATTTAAGAAGGCCATGATGTGAATTGTGAATTGTGACTGGCAGTCTGTTATCTTCGACTCTGAGGCTTAGGCCTCTTGTGTGGTTCCTCTGGGTATAAGGTAAAATGAAGTTAGCCTTCCATAGACAGTCCTTAAGGATGTTTTAGTATATTTGTTTGTTTTTTTTTAAATCATCACTGTACGAGTCTATGTCTGCTGTTTCGACTACACGATTATGTAAAGAGTCATCCACAAAGCTTCAAGTTATTACATTATGTATGTCAATGGTTTATTCATATTTATGTACACAAGAGCACACACAGCACCAGACATGGGAGACCTAAGTTACCGATCGGTGTTGCTTATCAAAATTAATAAATGTTAAAGTCGAACACATGTGACACATGTTAGTGTCCTTTTACTGATGAAGAATTGCTGCATGGTGTTTCCTGGATGGGAGTCTGCATTGAACTCAGATTTGGATTTTCCTTTGAGACATCGATAGAGATAGAAATTAGCTGTGATAACACAAAAGGAAATTATCATCTAATTTTAGCAGATTTTATCCAGTGGCTAGCGTTTATAATGCAACAGTCCAAATCATACAAAAAATACAACATAAAGGAAATTCTGTATGGAGGCACAGTGATTGTTCTGCTCCATCGCACCTGTGGAGTAAGGAGACCCCTTGCATGGGTTTCCTCCAGGAGGTCAGGTTTCCTCCTACAGTCCAAAGTCATGCAGGTTATGTAGACTGGTGATGCTAAATTGTCCTGTGTGTGTGTGTTTACCCTGTAAAGGACTGGCACCGTATTCTGGGGATTGTTCCTTCCTTGTGCCCTATGCTTGCTGGAATAGGTTCCAGCCACACTTGACTAAGTGGGCTTAGAAAATGGTATGGTATGGATCTTCTGTACACCAAGGTCATCTGAAAGGCATGCAGTTTAGGTTTCCCAAATTTCTAAATTTGCCTTGTGTGAGTGTCGACATGTGTGCAAGTTTGGACTCAATGGACTGGCCCTCCTGCCTTGTCCCCAACATGCCTGAGAACCCTGATTTGGATCGAGCAAGGTTTTAAAATTTTTAATTAAGTTATCAAAACGTAAATGACAGATTATTTAAAACTTCTGGAATAAATCAAAGTCATCTAGTTATATGAGTACTGTCACTGATATTAACAAATAGCTCTTGTGCATGTTAAAGTCAACTCATTGGGGACTTTTCATTTGTCATATCAATGATTTCTTTTCCAACAGTAGAATGCATCAGGCTTTGGTTAACTTTTTTAGATATCTTCCATTTTTTACCCCCAAGGAGAAAAATGTATGTGTCTGGAAAATTTGTATACTGTATATACATACAGCTATAATTCTGGCATTAAATACTTAAAACAAGAAGTGAAAATACAAGGTACGTTTTTTGAAAAATCAGCAATGTGACCTCATTGTATTTCCCATCATGTTGTCTTTGAACTGATCTTTAATTTATAGAGATTATCAAGCCAACAACCATTCTCATTAACCATTCTCTGAAAGCACTTCTTTCATTGCAAAATGACAGGAAGTCAAGGTAAGCTTACAGTATCTGGTAGTAGGGAAGCATCTACACGGAAGGGATGCCAGTTTACATGACATTTACAAATAAACTCCATTGTTAAGGCTGAAGTAATTAAATATAATTTAAATCTTGTTAAAGAAGCAAAATGTTTACAGTTGAAAAGAAATCAAGAATAAACATACATGATACAGAGCTGACCTCATTGTTAAGTTAACTGGAGAATCATTACTTTTAATTCTATACCAGGGGTCTCCAACTCCAGTCCTGAAGAGCTACTGTGGCTGCAGGTTTTCACTCTAACGTTTTTCTTAATTAGTGACCAGATTTTGCTGCTATCTAACTCTTTGCCTTCATTTTAATTGATGCACAACTTAAGGCTCAGGCCCCTTAATTATTTCTTTATTCTTTAATTAGCAACCAAACAATATTAAGACACAAAATGAACCAACACATAAACAACAACTTGTGTCCATCACACAATAACTGAAAATGAACAAAGGTGAAGGCCTCAGTAATGTTGATCTGCTCAGGTCTACAAAACATTTTGACAGCGCTCTTAAAAAAGAAAATCGGCAGTTTTGGAAATGTCTGCCATGTACGTCATGGAATTAAATAACGGGTTTAATTAGCAACGAGAATTGGCTTCAAATTAAGAAACTAAAGTGAAGTTGGTTGGAGTTTGGACCCCAACTCAGTTGGTCATCTGTTGGCTCACTTCACATCAAATTTGTGTTTAGGTGCTGTTTAAGGAAAAAAGAATCAATTCAGTGGTCAGAGTCTCAAGAAAAGGGAAATAGTTAATTAGCAGCAAAAACTGGCCACTAATTAAGAAAAGAGTTAGAATGAAAAATTGCAGCCACAGTAGCTCTCCAGGGGACTCATGTATAAACGGTGCGTACGCACAGAAATGTTGCGTAAGAACTTTTCCACGTTCAAATCGCGATGTATAAAGCCTACACTTGGCGTAAAGCCATGCACATTTCCACAGTTCTCCGTTCGGTTTTGCAGACAGGCAGCACCCAGCGTCAAAGCAATGCTACTGTTTCTGTGTGGTTACTCCTTATTTTCCTGACGCAGCTTTATAAATACACTGGGACTAACCGCATATTGTTTATTAGTGTAATGCATCTGATTGTAATTAACTCGTAACAATATAATGGTCCAGGGAATAGCCATAGTATTCCAAATACCATAACTGCTTTAGCGTTGTTACTCTCACTTCTCCTCCTTTTTCTTCTATTAGCTGCTCCCATTAGGAGTTGCCACAGCGGATCATCTTTTTCCATATTACTCTCACTGCACGACTCGGAGTATTTATATCACTGTATCTGAGTGTGAATCACAGCAGCAGCTGATCGGAAAGAGAATTATCGGTATACAGCTTTAAGGACACGCTACCTCAGCCACTGCAAAATGTTTTAAAGCCTTTCCTGTACGGATCTTGCGGTTTAGAAACAGTTTCATCCCAAGAACTTTAAATGCAGTCAATCAATTGCACCTTGTAGAACTGTTAGTACTTATAAGTACAATTACCTCACTGTAAACTTGCACTACAGTTATAATATCTCACAACCTGCGCCACTTTACATATGATGACGATATCATTTTTAAGATGAAATGCAGCAAAATATGTTTATTATATTATACAGATAAAACTTTAACTTCATTTAAATAATCTATATTCTTTTTTTAAGGTGGACAATCATCAACACACTATTTCATGTTCATGTCAATCGTTCACAGTTCACACCTGCCATTAATGTAACTAGATGAGTGAGCATGCCTTTAGGGAAATGGCAACTTCAAGCGGAACTTCAGAAATCAAAGAAAATTCGGTTATTTCTTTAATGAAACGCTCCTTCATAAATCTTTCACTTGAAGTATAAAAAGAAGATAAAAAAGCTTGGACTGGACTGACGTGGCTTAAGAATTCATCAGCAGGCAAGTGATTGAGGACAAGCAGATAGATAGATAGATAGATAGATAGATAGATAGATAGATAGATAGATAGATAGATAGATAGATAGATAGATAGATAGATAGATAGATAGATAGATAGATAGATAGATAGATAGATAGATAGATAGATAGATACTTTATTAATCCCCAAGGGGAAATTCACATTTATTTCTGTCTGCTCTAACTGTGCTAAGCCCTGACATTTTTCACCAGTGCAGCCAGTTCGTTGATCTTATTTGGTAGTGAGTTCACATTTCTCAGGAACACAGAAGGCACCAAAGGCTTGTATTGCCACTTCCTCGTTAGGCCGCTTCGCCTTTAGCCGGCTCTGCTGCCACGATACCGCCTTCTTACCTCATCAGGTAAATAGGGAACCACACTGGCATGGGCCTTTGTTCTCAATGCTAGAAGTTGACAACCTGAATAGACGAGTCTCGGCGTGTAAAAATCCATGTATAAGTAGTAAAAAGTGTCCAGGAAACAAATCCACATAAAGGAAAGTGGTAGGAGTGATCAGAGAGATAGAGAAAAAGGTAGAAATATAAAGTTGTACATGGAGCTTCTGGAAAGGGTGCCACTCACAGTGGCATCTAACTGACAAACATGCAGAATTACCAGAAAGATAGTCAGTCAGTCAGTCATTGTCCAACCTGCTATATCCTAACACAGAGTTACGGGGGTCTGCTGGAGCCAATCCCAGCCAACACAAGGTGCAAGGCAGGAACAAATCCCTGGGCAGGGCGCCAGCCCACCGCAGGGCACACACACACACACCAAGCACACACTAAAGACAATTTAGGATCGCCAATGCACCTAACCTGCATGTCCTTGGACTGTGGGAGAAAACCGGAGTACCTGGAGGAAACTCCACACAGGGAGGAACCGGGAAGTGAACCCAGCAGATAGACAGATAGATAGATGTGAAAGGCACTATATAATAGATAGATGTGAAAGGCGCTATAAAGAAGTTCCGCTTCAGTTTGTCCCCACAAAAACTGCACCTCTGCCCAAATTTTTTTCACCAGCCGCCACTGATCCAACTGCTGAAATAGGCTAAGCCCCTTTGACAATGGTGAGTGCATTAATTGGGCTCAGTACTGGAGGGATGGAGGGAAGTAAAAGTAAACTTGATTAGTACCAATAAAAAGATATGCTGATTTATAGACTCCTCCGTAATTGAACTAAGTATACCTGTATATTGGTAGGGAAACTTATTGATCTATCCATTTTAATAATCATTACTTTTAAATCAAATGATTCTTTTAGACATGTTAAGTTATTTCAAAATATATATTTTTATACAACTGAAGCACAGGCAGCTTAAGCAAAATACAAAGTCATTAACCTGTTGTGTTTCAGAGCCCCCAGAATCCACGCCAGTACCCTGCACTCTTCATTATTGTAATGCAGGGGTGAGCAGTGTCGGTCCTGGAGGGCCACTGTGGCTACATGTTTTTGTTTCAGCCCAGTTGCTTAATTAGAAAACAATTCTTGCTAATAACAGATCTTACTTAATTTTATGGTTTATTAGTGTTTTAATTCTGCAATGTCAGGTCGTTCTTATATTGTAGAGTTTTTTCCTTCCTAATGATATCATCCAAATTACAGAAACCTGAAACAGAATAGCAATTCTTTTTTTCTCTTCAGTTTCCTTTCAAGTATTTTATTAAACCAAACAGTGCAGGATGAATACAGACAGGTGTACCTGGAAACAAATTAGATGGAAAATTGATGATTTTCCCTTGTCTTTTGCATCTTATTGCTAATAAGAACCCATTAAATTCAGTAAAATAAGTCTAAAATATGCAATTATGATTGGAAATCTTAACTAGCAAGACAACTAAAATGAAGCAGAAAAATGTCACTTGAGCAATAAGTGCTTCATCAGCAAGAATTGACTTCTCATTAAGAAATCGGCTTGGAACAAAAACCTGCCACCACTGCAGTCCTCCAGGACCCCCTTGTTGTGATATAAGCACTCAGTATTTCTTGATCGGCATTCAATGTGAATATTACTGAATGACTTTTTCTTTTGGTCTTTTAGGCATCAAACAAGGATTGTCTTTGAATGTGTAACTCCTGTGGATTCTTTGTAGTGTATTTCTATTTGATATCTTTCATCCTCCTGCACTGAAACTCCCCCTGTTTTATTTAAGTTGAATTTGATCATCAGTCCTAGTAAATTACTTAAGGTGTATGGTGGCGGGTGTGAATCCTGGCCTGGACACTGCCAACGTGGAGTTTGTGAGTATACCCATGTCTGCATAATTTTACTCTGGAATCTCCTGTTTTCTTTTCACATCCTGAAAGACATACATAGCAGTTTGAGTTGTGACTCTTAATTGTCCCCAGTGTGAATATGTGAAAATTTGGTTCGGTATGAATGTGGATGTGTGCATTAGTGTGCTTTGTGATGCCATGATACAACTGATCCGTTGTTTAATCCTGCTTTGTGCCCAATCAGATCAGGATAGGCACTAATACTTCATCGCCCTAAATTGGATAAGGGCGTTCAAATTTTTTTTATGTTCCATCCACTCATTTTTCTTAACTTGCCAAGTCTAATGCTGTGTCAAAGAGAGCAAGCCTGGAACAAACACTGCAAGGACCAGTTGCATACACGCTTGTAGTCACTGACTTATCTAAGAAGAACATTTCTGGGGCTTGTAAAGCCTTGGGATTAATAAAGTATCTATCTATCTATCTATCTATCTATCTATCTATCTATCTATCTATCTATCTATCTATCTATCTATCTATCTATCTATCTATCTATCTATCTATCTATCTATCTATCTATCTATCTATCTATCTATCTATCTATCTATCTAAAGAAACCAGATAACATAGAAATGGAGCAATCGAAGGCTGGGTGCAAACCTAATGCTAACAGTGATAGGACCAGGATTAGGACCAAGAATGTTAGAAGTGGCTAGCCACAGCTCCAGCATATCAACCTCTATTAACTGATTGATTTTATAATTGTATTAATTAAATAAATAACCTAACGGCAAAACAATATTATGTGAAAGGATCCCCAGGGTAGGTCGAGCAAAGATTATACTCATATGAACATCATTTTCCACAGTAAGATCTAGGGCCATCATTACAACAATAAAGCAAAGGACATGCTTTCTCTAACTGATACAAGTGCCTTTTTACCTCCAAAACCAAATATAAACGTCTTGGATTTCATTTCTTTGTCACTCTAACTTTGCCATCCATGGTGGCACCTTTGCTGGTGATTAGCCCACTTTTTATCACAATAAATCAGGTGTGTTTAATAGAGCTTTAATAATTTTCATTGTTTTCCTCTTCTGTCTATAAATACTGTTTTCTTTTTAGAGATCCCTATAATTGTTCAAAGCAATCTCATACTTTTCCAAGTATGGCGTAAGACCAGGCTGATGATGTATGCCATTTCCAGTCTTTGTTACTGAGGAGGAATCTCGGGAGCAAAATATTTTTACTCATCATTAGTGGCACTTAGTGTACAATTTCTGTTGTTAGGAAGTCAAAAGATGGAGTCTCAGTAGAATAATGCTTCACTCCGAGGCAATTACAGGAAACTCTTTGACAAGGACATGCTAATTAGACTTAGCCTTAGATTATTGCCACAGGTTAAAGGAAGCCTGTGTCCCTTTTTCCCATGCCAGAAGTTTTTTTTCTTTATTTTAAGCCATGTTTTTCTTGAATCTCCTTCTAAATGATGCTCACAGTTATTCACACTCTCCTGTGAATAATACCACAGTTTTGCTCAATGCCTGTACAATAGGACAAGTTTTAGACACTGTGATGGATGGCCGGGGATTGTGCCCTACCGGGAGACCTGGAGGAGCAGAGAATCAGGAGGAGGGCAATTTATACCCCGGTACATGAGAGAGCAACTCCTCTGGGTTGCATTGGGGCCACGGGCTTGGGGCTCTGAAGCTCAAACTTGTTGGGGTCCGTGGCCACCGCCAGGGGGCACCTGGACAGCTCTGGAAACAAGATCTGCAGCTCTTCAGCCACACCCGGAAGTGCTGCCTGAAGAGGGGCTGGATTCACAGGTAGTGCTCCCTCCACACCCAGAAGTGCTGCCAGAGGTTAATTGGGAAGCACCTGGAGCCATTCAGGGAGCCGGAGTCGGGAAGCAGAAGACGAAGCTTGCGACTGGAGGAGGCAGAAGGAAAGAATAGAGAGAAGAAAGAGAAGGACTGTGAGCTGGGTTTATTGTGGTGATTTGAGCACTGTGTGTTGTGCTAAGAAGAAAAGAAAATAAATAGTGTCTGTTTTGGACATTTGGTGTCCGTGTCTGTCTGTGTCCGGGGTTCAACTTCACAACACCAAATGCAAAACGAAATCCCACTGTTTTCCCTTTTCTACTAAATAAATAAAATGAATAAAAAAAAGTAAACCAGGTTTTTAAGAGTGAGAAATAAGTGTTTAAAACATCTGCAATGAAGCGGAAACAGTGATCCCATCCAAACCTGGCAACTAACAACAGAAGAATCCCACGTGCCATGCAGTCAGGACGCATAGTCTCCTTGCAGGTCCCTAGGCTGTGTGGCGAGAAAGGTCTTTGAGTGTTGTTGATTCTGAACTTTCAGCAAAACACAGTAGCTTTTGGAGGTCTAAATCCCTCTAGCTTTGAATGGTACCAAATCAGTGCATTTTCTGCACCAGCTGAATCTGCGCTTCATAGCAGAACTACAATGCCAAGCAACTGTGGTACGGGCTAAGTGACTTCAGCCGTGATATTAAATCAAGCAAGCACTGTTGAGCCCATAATGTTGCTTTGCTTTGGATTACTATTGTTAAGGAAAACGAGAGTATGGAGGATATAAATATTATTATTTGTGTACTTAGAGCTACACTTTTAAAGAATGTGCAGTTTACCATGCAAAATTGCACTTAGGAATGTGGTGTCCAGAACATTCAGAATCTCAATCCTTTTGGCAATTAAATTAAATACAATCTGAATCGGACAAAATCCTCACTACCAAATAGGAATACTGGTACAAAGCCGGACCCTCATGGGATTTCTATCTTTGTAACACCTTACACTATATACAGTAAGTAACTTGACATCATTCGATTCTCAGACGTGCTCAGACTAATTCAGGATCACAGAGATCTGGAGAATATCTGATTAGCAGCACTGGCTTCAAGAAAGAAAACAATTCTGTACAAGGTGCCACTCCACCTCAGAGACCACTCTTGTGAACAGTGCCATTAACACTAATATGAGAAGAAGAACCTGCGCAGATATGGCAGATATGAGAAGAGTGTGGACACAACAAACAGGTGCCAGTCTCGAATCTGGGATGCAGGATCCATGAGGTGATGATGCTACCTACCCACTATGCAAAAGCACAACTCCAACATACTTGTGAACTATAGAACTGATCAGCTTGTGAACAAAATGGCGAATCACTATTATAGGTTCATAGTTACAGAACTTTTAAAATGTGCCTATCACCATTGCTGTTCAGATAGAATGGAGCACTGCAGTCCTCCAGGTCTAGGAGCCTGGGTTTTAAACCTTGTCTGGTCATTCTCCATGTGCAGTCTATGGGCAATCGCTGTGTTTCTCCATACATTTTTCTTCCATGATATCAAAGGCTAACTGAAAATTTCACACTGGTCCTAATGTAAGTGTGTGTGTGTGAGTGAGTCCAGTGATAGAGTTTTGGACTGTATATGGCTAATTCTTCATGATCCTGATAGTTATCTTTACACCAGTAATGGCGCACTGCATGATAACATGCAGTTAATACACTTGACTTGGGCTTTCCTAGTTTTCATCCTCTTTCTCTGTATGTTTAGCATTTGTTTGCTCAGAGGTTGATGTGCTTGCTGCTTCCTGAGCAGCTCTTCTTTTCTCCACCCTCTTCTTTCGTCGGCATCTTTTCACGTTAAAACTGATTAAGTCAGTGTTTGTGTTGCAATTACTTAGTACATTTTCCTTAATTTTTCACTTAAGCTGGCACTTAAATCATTCTTGAGGCAGATTGAAGACTTAAGATATGAAGAGGTAGGGGAAGTGACGGCGAAGGTGGTAGGGCATGAGAACGGCGCCCTGCTGGCTGCTGCCGAGAGTTGATTCTACGATAAAATAAAATAAAAATAAAAAGAGGAATAACCTTGGAGGTCAATCATCACCTTGAAAGTAGATAGTCGATGTCATGTAGTATATGTACACTCACCTAAAGGATTATTAGGAACACCTGTTCAATTTCTCATTAATGCAATTATCTAATCAACCAATCACATGGCAGTTGCTTCAATGCATTTAGGGGTGTGGTCCTGGTCAAGACAATTTCCTGAACTCCAAACTGAATGTCAGAATGGGAAAGAAAGGTGATTTAAGCAATTTTGAGCGTGGCATGGTTGTTGGTGCCAGACGGGCCGGTCTGAGTATTTCACAATCTGCTCAGTTACTGGGATTTTCATGCACAACCATTTCTAGGGTTTACAAAGAATGGTGTGAAAAGGGAAAAACATCCAGTATGCGGCAGTCCTGTGGGCGAAAATGCCTTGTTGATGCTAGAGGTCAGAGGAGAATGGGCCGACTGATTCAAGCTGATAGAAGAGCAACTTTGACTGAAATAACCACTCGTTACAACCGAGGTATGCAGCAAAGCATTTGTGAAGCCACAACACGCACAACCTTGAGGTGGATGGGCTACAACAGCAGAAGACCCCACCGGGTACCACTCATCTCCACTACAAATAGGAAAAAGAGGCTACAATTTGCATGAGCTCACCAAAATTGGACAGTTGAAGACTGGAAAAATGTTGCTTGGTCTGATGAGTCTCGATTTCTGTTGAGACATTCAAATGGTAGAGTCATTTGAATTTGGCTTAAACAGAATGAGAACATGGATCCATCATGCCTTGTTACCACTGTGCAGGCTGGTGGTGGTGGTGTAATGGTGTGGGGGATGTTTTCTTGGCACACTTTAGGCCCCTTAGTGCCAATTGGGCATCGTTTAAATGCCACGGGCTACCTGAGCATTGTTTCTGACCATGTCCATCCCTTCATGACCACCATGTACCCATCCTCTGATGGCTACTTCCAGCAGGATAATGCACCATGTCACAAAGCTCGAATCATTTCAAATTGGTTTCTTCAACATGACAATGAGTTCACTGTACTAAAATGGCCCCCACAGTCACCAGATCTCAACCCAATAGAGCATCTTTGGGATGTGGTGGAACGGGAGCTTCGTGCCCTGGATGTGCATCCCACAAATCTCCATCAACTGCAAGATGCTATCCTATCAATATGGGCCAACATTTCTAAAGAATGTTTTCAGCACCTTGTTGAATCAATGCCACGTAGAATTAAGGCAGTTCTGAAGGCAAAAGGGGGTCAAACACCGTATTAGTATGGTGTTCCTAATAATCCTTTAGGTGAGTGTATGTGTATGCTTCAAGTGCGAGGGTGGACGCAACAGGACCATCTAAGAAAAAGCATGTCGCGGATGTGAATCGCTGTATGCAGTATGTAAAACAGTTTGTTTGTCGCAGATGTGAATCGCTGTATGCGGCGTGTAGAACAGTTTGCGAGGGGTATCCATGGTCTTACAGTTGGTGGGCGGGTCTCTGTTAGTTGCTCTTGCGAGTGGGCACATGACCAGGCAGTGTGTGTGCTTCGAAAGCGTGGGTGGACGCGACTGCACCATCTAAGAAGATTCATATTTGTTGCGGATGTGAATCGCTGTATGCAGCGTGTAAAACAATTTGTCACGAATGTGAATCACTGTATTCAGCGTGTAAAATGCTGTATTGTATGTTGCCCTCTCCAGAGTTACATCTTTTCATTCACCTACAGTCGTATACACAATGAAGTAAGCAGTCTTTAAAAACCAAGTTTTCGGTTACGACGCACGAATGCGTACACCATGGCAAACTGTTTTACATGCTACATACAGCAATTCGCATCGGCGACAAATATGCGTCTTCTTAGATGCTCCTGCACTTTGTACACACTTCCCTCCCACCTCGCTACTACCGTGGTCAGGTGTCTTGGTTGATTATATATAGAAAGGCAGCCAAAACCGCACAGAGCAATAAAAAGTCTACGTGAGTCACAGGTGCATCTGGTCTGTGCAAAGACGACAACGACTCGAGTGACGAGTTGGAGGTGGGCACATGAGCAGGCAGTGCATACCGGACGAGAAATCAGCAGACTAGCATGACGGAGGGACCGAAGTGGACGTCCTTCTTCTCTCCTCCCGTTCCACCCTCCGCGCCTGAGTGCCTCACGGATGATTGTGTGTTGCTTCGTTCCGTGCATTGTTACAATGTTGCTTTTCTTGCTGATTTTTTACATTACCAATTTTTCAAATGTTAATTTTCTCCCCGTGCTTAAAAATCATTAAAAAAACGGCCTGATTATGCAGCATATGGTACACCGCGGGTTGGCTAGTATACTCTATTAGTTAAGTAAAACTATGAATGAATAATAAATCATTGTTGTATTTTCACCTGGTCTTTAGTATATTGTACATGTTTATTACTCTATAAATTACTATTACGAAGTTAGCTAATTATCTCGGCAGCAGAATGGCACAGTAATTAATGCCAGTGCTTCACAGGCCTTGGAGACACAGTCTGTATCCTGACTCAGTCCATTACATGCTAACATAAGAAAATAAGAAATTTGACAAACGAGAGGAGACCATTCAGTCCATCAGGCTCGTTCATTTAGCTAATAGCTAAGCTGTCCCAATATCTCATCCAGGTACTTCTTCAAGTATGTCAAAGTTCCTGCTTCAATAACGTGTCTCGATAGTCTGTTCTAGATTTCCACAACTCTTTGTATAAAGAAGTGCTTCCGGGCTTTTGTCCTATAAGCTCTTCTCTTCAATTTCCACTGGTGTACTATGATTTACCATTAAATTGAAATAATTCTACTGAATCTGCTTTATCGGTGCCTTTGAGGATTTTGAAGAGCTGGATTAGGTCCCCATGCAGTCTCGTCTAGTCGAGACTAAACAGGTTCAATTCTCTGAGTCTGTCAGAGTAGGACACGTCCTTAAGTCTGGGGTGTACTTGGTTGCTTTCCTCTGCGCGGCTTCAAGTGCTGCTGTATATTTCTTGTAGTGTGGTGACAAGAACTGCACACAATACTCTGGATGTGTTCTCACTAGTTTGTTATATAGTCTGAGAATAACATCCTTTGACTTATATTCAACTGTTTTCATTATATAACCTAAAATTGTATTTTTTTTTTATTAGGTTCTGCACATTACGTAGAAGATGAAAACTTTGTGCTAACATAAACCGCTAAATCCTTTTAAGAGTTTGGTTCCTGTAGGACGGTGTCTCCCGTCTTGTATTTATAATTGAGGTTTCTGTAGCCCACGTGTAGTACTTTGCACTTTTTCTACGTTACACTCACCCAGTTATGAAGTTTGTCCAGGTCTTTTTGGATTTCTTTTGTTACCTCCTGTTTGTGAATTCTGCACATCCTCAACACATCTACAATCGCTTCTGGTACTCTGCTTTACTTCGACACTTTAAAGGTGTGTACCTCTATATAGCATTGTTCTGAGGTATATATGGGTGTCTGTGTGTGTCTCACCTCATCTAGGGTTCATTTCCGCATTGCACCTAATGGTGTCAGGCCAGATTCCAGGGCACTGCCATCCTGAACCAGAATGAGTGGGTTCAGAAAGTGGACAGATGTTAACTTCTCCAGCTCTCTCGATTTTGACCATTAGTGATGTGCTCTCATATTACCTCAGCGCAACAGAACACAACAGAAAATTGAATTTAAAATGCTTCTTTCTCCCATTGACCATGTTTTGTAGATTCTCTTGTAAACAAATACACAGCCTTTGTCTGAAAAAAAAAGAAGTATTTTGCTTTCTGCTCACAATGTCTTCTAACTGTAAAATTAACATGTCTATCATTAATTTCCAACAGGTGGGGTGGCCACTGAAAGTAGCACACTTGTTCCTTGTGTAATTATTATGTGTCACATAATGTAAAGCATGTATATTTATTTATGTATGTTCGTTCAGTACAGTACACTTAATATTGTCAATAGCTTAAAACACCCCTGTCAGAATCACCGCAGGCCCACTCATACAATTATTATTGCTTTTTCCTTTGTCAAACATGGCGTTATTGTAGCAGAGGGGAGGGAACGTAAATTAGACAAACTCTTCCTGACTGAACCTCAAAGGATTACCTGTCCTTGTACAACTTATGGGATGCCTGTCAAAAATGGAACAGCAGAAAAAATGAAGGCCCAACAACATGGGAGAAGCGGAAAGAGACCAGGTAGCCACTGTTAGGCTAGACGGGGGAAGTCATCAAGGGTGGCACAACAGAAGATTTTTACTGATCTGATGCTTTGAAACACAAGGGGATACATCACAAAGGAATTGGCAGCTGAGTGCTTTTTGCATTTGGGGAATAGAACAATATGTATTTATAGATAAATAGGCATGGGTTAGGATTACATTCTCTTACAGGCATTTGTAATGTGAGATATGTTATAGTTAAGAATCCAAATGAAATGTTGGAATACATGCTTATTAAATTAAGTGTATATATGCAGAAGATGGTCAGATTTTTAAATGCCTTTTCAAGTGTTAGCTTCCTCTTACACCATTACACCTGGTGTCGGGCCAAGAGATTGTTTAAAAATCTTTTGCCATATCATACAGGTGAACTGCGCCACACAGCGACACAACAATGGTATAACTGGCTGGTGTTGACTTCACACTCCTAGTAATCAAATTGTTACAAAATTTACAGTTGACTTTTAATATGGTGTGAAATCATATGTGTGGTGTTTCATAAACTGTCACAAAAATATTTGAAAAAGTGGCAGAAATTATTCTGTATAAGGAATATCCAAATGTTATACATCAATCAAGTCAAGTCAAGTTGGGGAGCATGCACCGGTACAGAGTGTTGCCTCACTCACTACACGGCGAAACAACTCGGGATCCCGGTTGGCAACCCCCCAGGCAGACACGCGATCCATTCCCGCCCTCTGGAAATGATCCTCTATCTGCCGCAGCCAAGTGTTACGTGGGTGACCCCTTGGCATGGTCCAGCCACTCAGGTCCCCAACAATGAGGATCTTATGAGCTGGATCATCCTCTGGGAAACGTGCCACATGGCCGTAGTGCCGTAACTGACACTCCCTCACAATGAAGGTAATGTGCCTCATTCGGGACTCCATAAGCGAACCGCTCATTCAACGCAAAGTCAAACCAGTGGTACCCAAGGATTTTTCAGAGAGACACAGTACCAAAGGAGTCCTGTCTTTATCTCAGGTCACTGGATAGCGTCCATGTCTTACAACCGTATAGTAAGGTAGGAAGCACCTAAAAACTAAACCTAAAGACTTGGACCTTCGTCCTTTTGCATAGATATCAGGAGCGCCACACACCCCTTTCCAGCGATCTCATGACCCCCCATGCTCTCCCAATCCGTGTACTGACTTCATAGGAAGAGTCACCAAAGACATGAATGTCACTGCCAAGGTAAGTAAACCTCTTGACAAGGTCGACACTCTCCCCGCAAACAGACACACTGCTGATTGCTGTGTCCAAGAGGTCATTAAAGGCCTAAATCTTGGTTTTTATCCAAGGGGACTGGGCAGTCTAATGGTCTGGAATCCCTACAGATTTTATTTTTTTCTCCAGCCATCTGGAGTTTTTTTTGTTTTTTCTGTCCACCCTGGCCATCGGACCTTACTCTTATTCTATGTTAATTAATGTTGACTTATTTTATTTTTCTTACTGTGTCTTTTATTTTTCTATTCTTCATTATGTAAAGCACTTTGAGCTACTTTTTGTATGAAAATGTGCTATATAAATAAATGTTGTTGTTGTTATCCAGGACACTCAGACTCCTCGCTCAGTCTCTTGAGCTCCCCGATCAGAGCCTCCATTGACTCCGCGAAGATCACAGCATCGTCAGCAAAATCAAGATCCGTGAATCTTTCTTCACCAACAGATGCCCCAGAGCCGCTGGACCCCACGACCTTGCCCAAGACCCAGTCCATACAAGCACTGAACAGAGTAGGAGCTGAACACACCCCTGATGAACTCCAGAATCAACTGGGAAAAACAGAGAGGTCCTGCCTCCACTGTGCACAGCACTCAGAGTACCAGTGTACAGGCCGGCCATGATATCCAGCAACCTCAAGGGGATCCTGCAAACCCTCAGTTGATCGAGCTACCCTGTGGGACATCCTGAGGTACATCAATCAAATGTTAAGAATAAAATAAAGACTTTTGTGGTGATAAGGAGCAATTTAAAATGTTTTTGGGGAAAAGACTTATTTTCTGGCTTTGATTTTTGGTTTACTTGTGGCTTATTTGTTTCTGAATAGTCTCTCATCTGGTTCTTGATCTTGATTCAGATTTGGTCTTGTCCATCTTCTTGTCTATTTAGCTTTACTTTGATCTGCCAGTCTTCATTTAGACTAAACAGGGGCATGGAGAGAATTGTAACATTTAAAGGACGCATTTTATAAATAAAATTTGAATAGAATGGTTGGTGAGGTTGCTGCTGTTCATTCACTCTGTCAGCGCTCTATCTAATATGTGAGCCGTGTCTTGTTGGAATTCATCATGAGTTCGTCATGGCTCAAAAGTAACTGAGACAGCCTTCTTAATCAGTTTGTGGATTAGGTGGACTTCTGTTGAAGAGACAGAATCGGTCCAGCACACCAAAGCATAGAAATTCACAATGGACATCACAGTCACAGCACATGTAGTGGCCGTCACTATCCATAATGAAGGTGCACATGTCTCCTAAGAAAAAAGAGTCACTCTTTTTCTTTTTTTCTGGTAGCTCTATTCATCACAATTAAGAAAGAAACAACCATTGCTTAGAAAACTTTCTTTTGTTCCCTTTTTTTTAAAAACATATACTTAAACGTAAGCTCATATTACCTGGAAGCATGAATACAGATGGATTGGCTCCCCTGAATGGCTAGTTTTGTAAGTACGAGGTAACGAGTCTTACGTTGTTTAGCCAAGCATAACATCAAATATCTCAAGTTTCTCAGTTCTGAGCTTTTATCATTTCAGCACTGCAACAAGTTACATATGAGACACACAAGGAATTTTATTCATCAGATGATACATGAATACAAAGTATTAATTTACTCAGTGCAGTGTAGTTACCCTAAAAAAAAGCTGGATATGAAGGAAAAAAATTTTTTTTTGCTCTTTCAAAAGAGCTATGATGCATTTGTATTTTTCTTTTTTTTATGTTAGATTATATTCCAAATGTCACTACTAGATATAGGAAGCCTGGCTGACTTTAAGTGTGGCACCATTGCCACGAGTTAGAATGTGCAATTTCTGCTCTGCTAGCTCTGCCTTGGTCAACTCTAAGTACTATCATGGTGAACTAGAAGTGTCTAGGAGCAACAGCACCTCAGCCCATAAAATGGTAGATCATGCAGATTCACAAAACAAGGTTGCCAAAGTCTGACACATCAGCTGAAGTAATGTAAAGTATGTCGCCATGTGGAGCAATGGAAACACATTCTCTTGAGTGATGAATCAGAGCTGGGAGATAGTTTGAGATAAGGGTTGCCTCTGACTCTGGGTAAGCAGTGTGACGCAGATCTGGAAGGCATTGATGTGCAGGCAATAGGACAAAGCAATTGGGAGAGTATGGTGCCAAAAACCAGCTCAGCAGCATGGTGGAAGTGACCATTGAAGAAACCAATGGGTCTTTTTAGGGCCATTCACTAGTATTTGGCATAAAGAGGCTGATTTAAATCCTTCGTCTTTAGCAACCTCTGGGCTGTTACAATATAGCTTACGAAGAATACCCATCCATTCATCTATTTTCTGACCCCAAGAGAGGGTCATGAGGCATCAGATGTAATGTAAGAATCAGATTTGGATAAGGCAGCAAACTTTAGAATTGTCTTCATTGCAGGTTTGTTTGCAGTGGTACACACTGAAATGAAGTGTTTTTATCTATCTATCTATCTATCTATCTATCTATCTATCTATCTATCTATCTATCTATCTATCTATCTATCTATCTATCTATCTATCTATCTATCTATCTATCTATCTATCTATCTACTTTAGGGACATTTTAAAATATGTTTTACATTTTACATTTCCTTTAATGAAGTGATACAGTAATGGTAAAGCGGCAGCAAAGTTTACATATTCTCTCCATGTCTGCAGGGTACTCCATTTGCAGGCAAGGTTAACCAGTGAGTCTGAATCAGCCCAGTATGAGTGTTTCCAAGTGTGCCCCGCGATGAACTATTTTTCCATCCAGGTGCTGATTCCAGACTTGCTCCAAGGTCTGCTGGAAAAGACAATGCTCTGCTGAAACTGGATCAATGGAGTTCCTTCAATGAACACTGCATGTGTTGTGTGATAAGAAATAACCTTGGGATTTGCAGGCAGATTATTCACTGAGAGTGAAGCATCGAGAGACTTATATAGGGTGGTCCAGATCTAATTAAGCAATTTTCATGACTCTATAACTTATTAAGTTTATTACATTGACAATTCACAAAAAATTCTTTTTGTTGCCGATAGAGGGCAGCACCTGCCCTGCATTCCAAAATGGCGGGGAGACGGTTGTCAGTCTAACAGCGGGTGCGATGTGTTCACCTTTTCATAATTGTATAATTAGATCTGGACCACCCTGTATATAAATGTCTACACATGGAAGTGTGTGTGTCTGTCTGTCCGGCCCAGAAGTGCGAGGCCCCAAGTTAACAAGTCAGAAGAAGAAAGAAGTACGAGGCTATAGAATGAAGCTGAAACAAAGCGACTCCATTACCAAAGTGAAAGCGCCGAGGAAAGACAAACGAGAGAGAAACTTATGTAGCCACTGATAGACAAGGGGGGCGAGCATGTCCGCAAAATGAAACCGACGACTCTGCATTTCAATTTTTTTCTCTGATGATTTCAATAGTTCCTAGGAGCCCCGGCCACATGCTTACACAGCTAGTATTTTATAAAAAGCTTATAAAGTGCTGGTTCACATGATGCGCAAAATGGAACATTAGCTAATTACGCCAAACAACTAATACCACAAAACTCAATACATTTATACTGTTAGTCTCCTTGTAATCTAATCTAACATCAAAATAGCTAGCCAGTCATGTAACATCACAAGGTCTGAAACTCCACGTTGCTTTTTGACATAAAAATTGGCCTATCCGAAAGAAAGATCAACATCAGAGATACAAACAGAGACTTAATTTACCTGGATGTTGAAGATGATGCCCATGCATCAGCCTCACTGCAACATTTAAACAAGCACTCTTCTTCTTTGAGACTGATGTTTCCTTTGCTGCAAATTTTCAGTAGGCATTCTGACTTTAATGGAAAGGGGCATTTTTATTTACAACTTTACTATTTATTCATATTTTCTTTTGCTGGTATTACTCTATTCTTAATAAATACTACCTTGATGTTACATTTCGTGCATATCTTGAGTGACTGGAGTGATTGGAGTGGTAAACTAGACACAGAGTTCATGGAGTTAGCAGGCCAAGGGAGACGTCCCAACAGTGGAAGAAATGCATTGCTGGTTGGTAAGTGGAGTTAACCAATGTGTATCAGCCTTCCCATGTCTAGGTTATTCTCTGAGACCAAAGAGTCTCAGTCTGTAGGTCTAAGTTATTTCTGGATACACCTGTGTATTGTTCATGCTGAAGCTAATGAGTAGCTATGAGGAGTATTGAGCAGTGAAAGACAGTGTAGGCATCACTCATAATCAGTGCTTATGTGGATACTATTATGTGGATTATGTGTGTATTAACTATACAGTGTTAGAGCAGACTGATCCAAAAATGAACTTGCCGAGTTTTACTCACCCAATGACAAATAACAACCTTGTATCATATTGTTGCTACATCTTGCTACATTTTTGATATTTCTGATGTTTCAAGATTAGCAACAAATACTTTTTATTGTGCTGTAAGGGATAAGGTAAATGTATCAAACTACAGTGCTCCAAACCAGGAGAATTCTTTGCTTTATGATGCTTTATGTGACTCACTCCCACAAAATAATTTGCTGCCTCAAAATGGACTTGCTCAACTAAAGCATTGTTATGACCCCCTAACCTAAACTAACCTAACCTACACTTGCCAAAACACAGGTTCGTTTTTTTTATTATATTAAGTTATAAAAACGGTAGAGAAAGCTGAGACCATGTTAGATAAAACACCAGTAAGGGAATGGCGTCAAGAGGCATACTTATCTGTGGTTTGTCTCAAGCCAGAGAAGGTCTGCAGTGGCATGTTGAACTGGATGCCATGCAATTATGAAATACTAAGGGGGGAATGGAAATGATTGTGCATTCTATCAAAAGACATACTTTACTTCTTCCTTGACTGATGACAGTAAAGCCGCTTTTCCACTGCATAGTACGGCACGACAGGGTTCAGTACAGCTCACCTTGGTTCGGCTCAGCTCAGCTCGGTTTGCATTTCGACTGCAGTTTAGTACCGCTTTAGAGTGGGCGGGATTATTCATGTGTCGTTATAGTTGCACCGCCTCTACTGCTCGCTCTTCATTTTTTTAACTTGTCCCTACAGTGTTTGTAAGTCCTATGGTAGCCGTGTGCGGCCAAGAGCTGAGCGACCTCCTGGAAAATTTTTCATTCGCTCGCCCCATCCAGCTCTCGCTGGATCCGCCTCGGCTACCAACGAGAGGAACGTCTGTACTTCTTCAACAGACCACGGAACAGCCATTTTTGGTTAAAACCAGTTCGAACCTTCGCGGGTCTGTTGTGTCTCGTGTCGCAAGTTCAGTGACGCAGTAATGACGATTTTCTCCGGCCAATCAGTGACCAGCAGAGTTTACACGTCACATTTTGGTAACGGTTCGGCACGCTTGGAACCTCGGCTGAGGTGGTACTAAAAAAAGGACCAGGTACCAGGTACTGTTCCCAGTGGAAAGCCCCGCAAAAGTGAGCTGTACTGAACCGTGTCGTGCCGTACTATGCAGTGGAAAAGCGGCTTTAAATACCTGAAGATGGAAAAAACTGGGGTCACACTATAAAAAGATAGCAGCAAAAAGCACAAGAGAACAAGTTAAAAAGCCACTCCACAGGAATGTTAAGGGAAAATCCCTGCAATTCCAAAGCCATACATCCCTAATCTCTTCATATTTTCAGTTCTGATGGTCGTGCTGTAGGGTCTTTCAAACAAAACATATGTGATGTCATAAGTTCCCAGTTTGTTCTATTCACACAGATTTCTGGTTTCATTTTGGGGAAAAATGTGAGCTCACTAATGATTTGCTGCTCAATTCTTGCAAGAGGTAATTACAGATTTTGTATAAGTTTTTGCTAAAACAAAAAGTAAAATGAATACATAGCTAATTGGATTCTAATAAAATTAGGTAAGAGATGAAAATGTTGCCAGAGCTCTACAGATTTGGGTAATAAAGTTCTCTCTGAATTCCCCCAGAGGTATTTACCGCTTGGAAATTTGTTAACATAAAATTTTCCATTGGGTACCTCTTGTTTCTCCCACAGCGCCAGAGCACAGACTCTGAATTAATCCTGTTGTGCTTCTCTCATCTTGCTCATTTTGTAGCGTTCAAGGCACCTGTACTTGGTGGTTTATTGCTGGTGCCAGCTGTATGTTGTAACTTACACACTGAATTAATCAATTGCCCAATTAAAGCCGAATTCTCTAACAGATGTCACTCAATGATTAAATATACTGTTATGGGAGTGAATTATTACCTGAATATTATAGCATTTTTTCATGCATTCAGACCTATAAATAGTACATTGATAATCATGAAGAATGCAATATTAATGAGAAAGATGGCATTTTACTAGCTTTGCTTTTAACTGGTATTGTCTATGATTAATTTGACAGGCAACTCATCTGCACTGTAAGTGGTCTTACAGTATATGACAACTAAGTCTTTCATTATCACAATGTGTTTCGTAATGAAATTTCTGCAGTTACAGTACTGAGCCATCTTGCCAGAATCTGTTTAATCAATTAAATGGAGCCTGCACAAGTGGTAGGGCCTGTGCATTTTAACGTTAAATGAGTATGCTATATATTAAAGGGTGGAAAATATTGTACACCCTCCCATTTTCTGAAGGAACTTATTTCAGTGCAGCGTTGTGTGCAGCTGGAGCCTATTTCAGTAGGACTGAAACAACGCAGCAAACAACGCTACAATGAACATCAATCTGTTCAAGAGCACACTGATATTTAAATGCCAGTATTTGCTCTCACTGTCTTGTCTTTTTGAGAAAATAAAATAGCAGGAACACACTCAGACAGACACAAGGAGTGTTTTGAATTTGGAGTGGGTAGAACACACCAGGAAGTATTCCAATCCGGACTTTTGTACTGAGGTAACTGCTGGTGACCAACCACAAACCTATGATGCCTTGATTACAGAGGTGCTGAAAAACAGCTCCTTAACGCATTGAGCAAGAGAGAATCTCTCATGCTTCCATGTACACAGCCTCTAAGCTGCTACAAGCAGTGATGTTAGCTAATATCCCTATCAGCCCCTACCCCAAGTGCAGCACATGATACGGCACCCACCCACGGTACAAATCCTGCTGACTACACCAAGTGTTTTGTTGTGGAGTGGCTGCGACGTACCACAATCTGTTCCAGTCTGAACAATTATACTGTGGTAACTGCTGGTGGCCATTTACCAAAGCCTAGGTTACAGAGGTGCTCAGAAGCAGCTCCTCGGCAAGATAGAATCTTTCACTGTCTCAGTCAAAAATGCACTCAATGTGGGTGTCACTGTTAGCAAACCTTTGGATTACATTTATACCTCCCCACCATGAGAGATTCTCTCTTACATAAAGCGTTAAGGAGCTGTTTCTGAGCACCTCTGTAACTTAGTTGTTGATAGTTCAAGTTTAAAATAATGGGAAATAATTTTCAGATATTTGATTTTTCATTTTCAGAAACAGATTAGAATCCGTTAACAAGAGATAACTGTAACTTTGACTGCAACAAAAGTCTATTTATTGTATTTAAATTAGAGATTGATTAAAGTTGAGGTGGAATTTCTGTCATATATACAAAGAGTCTTTGAGTGTCATAGAAAAAACAAAAATTGGAAGTAGGATACACAACCGATCCTCACAGTGTGGCTTCTTCATTCCAGACAGGATCATTGATACAAATGGTGACTGTTCATACAAGGAAGAGTAAATCTGAGAAAACCTGTTGCATGTAGGGAGAAATCACAAAAAATGATGGTAGCGTATTGTCCTAAATATCCTTTTCCTTTGAAATTACACTTATCAACAGGTTATATTTTGATGTAAAGTCGTGTTTATACATGTTTTGTAAAAGATGGCCGGTAGCCCAACCCAGCCAGGATGCCCAAGAGATGGAAGGATGGGCTTCTTTAGGGCACTACCTCTCCCAGCACGCTAGATGGCAGATCCCCTTGATTGCAGTGGTGCCCCGGATTACCACAGGGCACCATGGGACTTGGAGTTCTATACCTCAGCCCTGTTGGGTACTGTGGGTCCTGTGAAAGTGGAGGAGCCATATGGCATGAGGTTTCCACCTAACCCAGAAGTGCTGGCAGACCACATGGGCAGAAGAGCAAAAGCACTTCCAGGTTGGCCAATATAAGAGGACTTGACCAACCTCATGGGGACGAGCCAGAGTTGGGTGGAAGGTGGATGAAGCTTGCTGGGAGGAGTGGAGGAGAAAGAAAAGAAGAAATGTGTACTGTGCCAAGTATTTACCTATGGCTGTGGTGGTGGGAAATGAGATGTTTGTGCTTATAGCTTGTGCCCTCCATCGTCCACTATACATATATATATATATATATATATATATATATATATATATATAAAGAAAATATATATATATATATATATAAAGTAAAGTTGCCAATGGCTAGGAACCTCACCTGGCTGGAACGCCTATATGGTGGAAGGACCGGGGGAGAACTTACACAGGTGCCTCAGACTCCCACAGGGCAACATGGGAGTTGGAGTTTGGCACAGCCTTGTTAGGTTCTGTGGGTGCTGGCAGGGGGTGCTGCAGAAACTGTTGAGCCCTTTATTGCAGCATTTCCGCCACACCCGGAAGTGCTGTGGGAAGCAGACACCCAGAGCTCTTCTAAGTGCTCTATAAAAGGAGCCACCTCACTCCATTTTGGGAGCCGGAGTCGGGAGGATGAAGACGAAACTTGTCTGGAGGGGTGGAGGTGAATAGAGAGAAAGGGAAATAAGAAATGTATGCTTTTGTGCTGTAACAAACTGTTTATTGTTCTTACTGTAATGTGCTGAGCAGGTAGGAAACGAGGGAAGGTGTTTCCCAAGGTGAAAATAAAAAAAAAAGTGTGTGCTGAACTAGTGTTTTGTGTCTGTGTGTGTCGGGTTTGGGGAGCTGTGCGCCTGATGCAGACCATAATATATATAATATTAGTATGTGTGTGTGTTGTATAAATGGCATTCAGTAGAACTTTATTCCATGGAGTAGAGGTTTGCCACACTTGTGGTGTATTTCTCTATGCTTCATTGCAATTGCTATTAATAAAATCCATACTTCTTAAGTGCTTTGTGTCTCTGAGATAATTTTCTTTTTACAATAGCTAATTCAAAGTCAGCAGTAGTCCCCTGTTTGGCAAGATTACTTTCCAACCATGCAGCATTTGCAATGGATCTGATGATATTTTCTAAATAATTTTAAAACAGCAACGGCTAATAAAACCTCATTGGAAAGAATGTAAAAACAGTCATAACATGCAGAAAAGGTCAGAATGGTCACCCCTGAGAAAATTGGTTGACCTTTACATTTCCTTATCTTAAGTAATTTAAAATTCAGAGACTTCAATAAACCATTGCTAATCAGCATGAGTGCCTGGCATTGGCACGCAGAGCACCAAGTGGCATGTTTACAATTGCTAATCAAACATCACAAATTGCTCTTTGACCATTGAAATTTCTCTTTATAATCTCAATAGGAATTATTAATTCAGGTTTCAGTCTATCATCTGAAAGACTATGAACTTTAAATGGCACACTTATACAGCCACCAGATTGAATGGCATAGAGATTTAGGGTTTGCTATATTGAATTGTTTACAAATTTTATTTTAATGACAATTTCTGATTTCTTTACTACTCTAATGTAGGCTGAGAAGTGAAGGATGCAACTGATGCTTTGATATTTGGCTGTAACTAGAGCATAAGCAAGTGGCATCTTCACATTTTCAGGAAACTCAAAAATACAATGCATCTTAGTTTTCTTCAGGTTTTGGCTTTTACATGCACAATTTTCCATTCTCATTCTAGATCATTATTTCACATTCACTTTACAGGCTAAACTGATATCTTTCACTCAGATCACAATGATTGTCAAAAACCTCCAATATGTACCCTTCGCAATGTCCACAAAGGCAACAGGATTAGATCTTTAGTGACAAATCTCAGCCTAGATAACAGAGGACCAGACGCTATGAGGCACTGTAAAACACATTTGCTTGCCATTTTATGCTTGGCCGTTGCATCAAGTAAAAAAACAAGAAAATCAATTTCCTACCCACTTCTCTCTGATGCAGAAGTTGAAGAATTGTTTCCTGAGAAGAGGAACAAGCAGGTTGAACACAACAGTCTTGAAAACCAAGCAGGAGAGAAGTGTCACTTTAATTTATGTGTCTAATTCCTCTAAGGCTTTGTAGCAATTCTAGGAATACAAAAATGTGCTCACAAATAAATCATTTTTTCTCATGAGGTTAAATTTTCTTAAATTTCTCCTAAATTGCCTATTATTTAAATGTGCTTTTAACAAAAAAGCCATTATGATTAATGACAGAACTTTGTTTTAGCGTTCCTATACAAACTGACCTTTAATTTATTTTTGTGCTTTGCTGAATTTGGATAACGGATGGATGTTTTATTCTATGCTTCTAGTTTTTTAACTTGATGATCAGCAAGCATACAACAGAGAGTGATGTAATTACCTTCCTTGGAATTGTTGTTCAATTTCCTTTTGCAGAGACGAGAGAGTGCATACAATATTTTACAAATGATAGGAGTTAACAGCTAAATAGTCACAATAATCAATCCAAATATTTGTGCATGACTCACTACAGAAGTAGCAAGTGGAGTATTAAGTGATGTGGTGGAGAAATGAAGGTGCCCTCTGACGCATGACTCAACATGGTATAGGCTGAACATAAAAATCCAACTTTTGCCATGTCATATGTCACAAACCTTACAGGGACTGATTTAGAGGGGACACATTGGAATGATTTTGAGGTTACACCACCTCTTACTTGTTTGTCCTTTTCTTCTCCAGCCAGGAGGACAACAAAAGGAGGAACAGTAAGCCCATTTCTGACCAGGCCTCTGTTTATACCAGTTTTGGACTCCAGACTTTACAGCCATGAAGAACCATCAGTATGGTGGCAGTTGTACCCAGTAAGCCTGTGTCAAGTGTTCATGACAGACAATTATTTTCCTTTTTTCAACTCCATTCTGTCTCACAGGAATAAATCGAGCATCCATCTTGGTTCCTTAATCTTTGATTTATATCTTGTTTATTGCTCTTTTTTACAACAACATCACAAATTTAGTGTTTAACGAACTTTAAATGTAAATGTAGATATTTGGAGAATAGTAAAACTGTGCCTATGGCTTGTAACGACAGGGTATTGGGAAGGTTCTCTATGTATTTGTGTGCTTGAGGATGCCCAGATTGTTCATAATACACCTCATGTAACTAAGCTAAAATGCTTCTTATCATTGTACACTTGACATGAAAAATAAATTAGTAATTTTTGTTATCTGTCAAGACGACTTAAAACAAGCAGCATGTTGTGCAGTCCTATCGCCATCCCAAACATTTAAACATTTAAGTCACTTGCGGTCAGTGCAAGCAATTGATTGTCGACTATCCTTTGTGAGTTTCAATAAAATTTAAAGCATAGGAGGAATAGAAATGCACATTACACAGTAAAAAAGAATGGAACACAAAAAAGAAAACCTGGCAGCTCACCAAAGCTTCCATGTCTCTTTACAGCCAAGAAAAGGTCACATAATGGTGCAGGTGTGCAGCTAGGGGTTTTCCCTGGCTTCTATATATTTTCTGTTTTATTTTTGTTTTTGAATTATTATTTTTCATATTTTTGTGTGGTGTTAATTTAACATTTATGTGTTTCTTGAAATGTTGTGCTGCCATTCAATGTACTATGTAGGTTGAAATCCCGAGAATTGACGTCACTACTGCTGGGTCCTCCTTCTCGCTTTACAAGTCAGCCATAAAGAGAATCTATTGAGTTTGTATTGGAGATTGTAAGTGCGGTTTTTTTTTGGATTCACTGTTTCTTTTTGTGAATTATCTACTATTGATCTTTAATTACTGCTTTCAGTTTGTGGATTACACTTGGTTACGTCGGATTCCCTTTTTGGGATCCTTTTGGTTTTTTTTTTGAGCATTTGTTCCTATTTTTTTTAGTAATCTCTTAATTTGCCCTTTTGATTACAAGCTCATATTTTGATGACCCTTTGTTGTGCAATTTGAGACATTTAAAGTAGAGTGGTACCTTGGTATACATTCGCTTTGAAATAAGTCCAACTTGGCATACGTCCTGTCTGGACGTGAAAAATTTACTTGGTGTACGACCTTTGTTTGGAATACGACTTGCGTGCTAGAACACCGTGCGCTACCCTTGTTTACCTCTCTCGAAACAAAGCCATGACTGCCCACGAGCGTCAGTACGCCAGTTGCTAGCATTCAGTGAACAACCTGCGCTATAACTCTATGTGAATTTTCACGTAAGTTTGTGTTTTTTTGCGGAAATTTGAATTGATTGTTGAAAGTAGTGCAGAATGCAGCTGCTAGAATCCTAACTAGGAAAAGAAAATCCGAACACATTTCTCCAGTTTTAATGTCACTACACTGGTTACCTGTGTCATTCAGGATTGACTTTAAAATTCTGCTTATGGTTTATAAATCCTTAAATAATCTCGCTCCATCTTATATATCGGAATGTCTGATACCTTATATTCCAAATCGTAACCTTAGATCTCAAATGAGTGTCTCCTTAGAATTCCAAGAACAAAACTTAAAAGAAGTGGTGAGGCGGCCTTCTGCTGCTATGCACCTAAAATCTGGAATAGCCTGCCAATAGGAATTCACCAGGCTGATACAGTAGAGCACTTTAAAACACTGCTGAAAACACATTACTTTAACATGGCCTTTTTATAACTTCATTTTAATCGTAATTTAACTTAATCCTGATACTCTATATGTTCATTTCATCATAACAACTATTCATGGTGGCTCTAAAATCGGTACTGACCCCTACTCTCTTTTCTGTTTCTTTTTCCGGTTTCTTTGTGGTGGTGGCCTGCGCCACCACCACCTACTCAAAGCTTCATGATGCTCCAACATTGATGGACTAAAAGCTAGAAGTCTTCGTGACCATCATCATCAGGTCCTTCCGTGAGAACCCTAAATCCAAAGAGGACTGTTTCATTTATGTTAGGTAGAATGCCCAGAGGGGACTGGGCGGTCTCATGGTCTGGAATCCCTACAGATTTTATTTTTCTCCAGCCGTCTGGAGTTTTTGTTTTTCTGTCCCCCCTGGCCATTGAACCCTACTCTTATTCGATGTTAATTAATGTTGATTTATTTTGTTTTATAATTGTGTCTTTCATTTTTCTATTCTTTAATATGTAAAGCACTTTGAGCTACTGTTTGTATGAAAATGTGCTATATAAATAAATGTTGTTGTTGTTGTTGTTGAAAAGTATGAAGGTGGTATCTGGGACATGGCTGCTGCATACCATATGCCCAGAACAACGGTATCTACGATTGTGAAAAGTGAGGTTAAATTTTCATTTATTTCATCTAATTGCTTTTGTATTTATGTATTTCAGTATTAAGCAGTGTTTAAATTATTTTATGCAACCCCATCAATGTATAATATGCCAATAACAATAGATTTTTTTTCATGGGAACGGATTCATCATTTTCTCTTTATTTCTTATGGGAAAAATTTGTTTGGTATATGTCCTGTTTGGTATAAGTCAAAGGATCTGGAATGGATTAAGGGTGTACTGTATACCGAGGTGCCACTGTATTTTGAACTGTAAAAACCAGCTCCCCATTATTAGGCCTGTCTAAGCTGAAGCCTACAGGCAACATTTAGGGGGACTGGCTCGTTTGGATTTACACTCTTTTCTGGGCTGGCCAGTGAAGGTCCTGGCCTGTCTTTTGGAAGCCCCACACCCTTTTTGCCATGTTTGAGACTCCCTCCCACAAGACTCTGAACACAGCCAAGAACATGCTGACAACTACAGTGATTTCATGTAAGATTAAAATACAGACGAATATAATCGGATGTGTCCTATAACCCATTTATTTAAACCAATTCATAATAATAAAACACATGTAAAATTTATTGAAGAGAACACCCCATGAGCAAGTTTTGACTGACGATAAAAATATTTGATTTGCTCAAGAATGCTGTGTTCAAAACCAATAAAATAGTAAAATATAGTCTCAAGTCACTCTTACTTTGACCAGGGTTGCAAACTTTAGTTCTGTCTTCTATATGAAGAGATAGTTAAGTCAGTTCAGTATTCCATTTTATTCATTTGACTAGTTTGGGCTTTCAACTGTGCCTATTTACTTTCCTCCAGAGTTCTTTTCAAGTTTAAAAAGTACATACTAAAAATGAAAACAAGCCTAAAATTAAGTTACTTCCTTGACTTCTTTGTATAGACAGCGCTAAAACAGACAACCATGACATGATTTCAGCTTCAATTTTGATTAATATTACACAGAGTAACCTTTTTTAATATGTCAAAGTCTGTCTATGAGCAAAGTATTAAAAAGCAACATTGATTAGTTAACAAAAAAGAAATCAATTATGTGCAGTGAAATTCAGACCCAAGTAAAAATCGTTAAAACTGAACGTGTAAAATGCATGTTGATTATTCACTAAAGCTACCTGCTTTGCTGCTTATACAGACTTGCCATTATATCTCCCAGTCTTGCTTTTTGAAATTTGAAGAATCACATCTTTGATTCTTTTTTGCTATGCAGTGACACAGGTGACAGTCTCCAAAGATGTGACAAGTCCACACAATAAGCCTTTTCTCTTCTAAACACTGAAAAAGAGGTGACAGAGATGTAAGGTGTTGTGCTTTTTCCCAGTGCACAAAAACTTGATTTAAAATTAAACAATCAAAAGAGCTCTTAGCTCACACTCATATGTGAGAGAAAGAGTCTTAAAAGGTTTGCTGAGCTGTTTGTTGCAATCTGGCAAGCCGACCACCTGTGGATTTCCTCCTCTAGGGGATTATGAAGGATTTTCCTTGGTTCTTTCACACTGAAATTCACAAGCAAAGCGCTACATGATAGGAGCAGCAAAGCAGTAAGGCTTATTGTTAGGTTCCGCACAATAAAGAGCCAAGGTATGTAGGTGTACGACAGTATATCAATAAAAAAATGACTATTTTTCAATAAACAACATAATTAATATCATAATTATTTGGAAAATGTCCATTTTTTATTAAACACATTTTTTTTTCACACTTCACTTTTTGTAGAATGCTGCTTGGTGTCATGCAAAAAGAATGAAATGACAATCAATAAGAGTATAAAGGCCAATTAGCCAAAGGCAGTATGTCAATTTCCAATGCTGGGTTCTTCACTAGGAGCTGTAGGATGGCTTTAACATGGATACAGTCTAAAATACATGCATTTTTTGAACTATTTGCTAGGAACCTTACTAATTACCACTCGAAAGAATAAAACAGTCTAACTACTACAAAAAAATAAGTTTAGGCCACCCATTGATTTTGCTGTATGGGTGACTGTGCATATAGTTGAACTGTAAAACATACAACTACTTTTAGCGGCAGATCACCCAGAAGATCTAAAGTACAGAGTTAAACATCCAACAATATTCAAACTTGTCCAAAGGCAGCCGCAATGGAGAAAAGGTTTAGAAACTCCACAGTAAGAGATCTGACCTAATACACCACACTTTACTACACAGATAAATACAGTAGTTTCAATAATTGTGGAATTTACTCTGAATCACCCTTTGTCTGTGGCAAGTTATCATCTTGAGAAAACCAATTTTAAAGGAAATGTCAGAACTTGACTTTACTTGTACTTTGATCAAGTTATAAGTTTTCTTTACAGTCATTGTTTCTTTTGAAAACAATGAAGAATGGGAATTGCCGATGCCAGGAGGCACGACTATTGTAGAGGTAGCATTTTCCCCTTTCTTATTACTTAATCCAAAAGGATGCCATATACAGTAAATGAGCCTACCATATAAAGGAGAAATAGAGATATGTAAATAAAAGACTGGGCCCGAGTCCCAACCTGGGAACTATCGGCGTAAAGGGTGGCTCTGCATAGGTTTTTCTGAAGGTCCTTGTTATTTTCTCCCTCACGTGAAGACGTACATGTTATGTTACTTAGTGGGTGCGTGTGATTGTATGTCCTGTGATTGACTTGCGTCCTTTTCCTGTCTAACATCAATAACTTGAGAGGCCTGAGCTCACTATAATACTGAACTTGATTAACACAGGTTTGTAAAATGGATTAGTGCAAATCACCTACACAGATTAATAAATCTTACAACGTGTATGGAAGAGAATCACCTCCTTCAAAAGATTTACATTTTGTTGCTTTGCACCCTGTAATGAAGACACACATGAAAAAATGTCTCCATTTACTCAATGCAGCTAAGCGAAAGTTATAATAGCAACAGTTAAGAAAAAAAAAAACAAATAAAAACCAGAATCACTGAGATGGTTAAAGAGCTCCTTCTGCTAAAAATACTAGTAAACTCAGGCGCGTGTAACTAATCTCGTTCGCCATTGCACACGGAGCAAATTGGCTTCCACTTGTGATCAATTGTAATCATTCTGATTAGTTCAGCATAAACACCAGCTATTCCTGGAGCATTCCAGTGCTTGGAAATGCAACAGAAAGCAAACAATCAACTATGGGTGGCAAGGCATTTTCAAAAGATCTCAAGGATAAAGTCGTAGACAGACATAAGTCAGGAGATAGATACAAAAACTCTCAAAGCCTTTATCAATCCCAAGGAGAACAGTAAAGTCCATAATCAAGAAGTAAGAAGTGTTTGGTACTACTAGGACCCTTTCCAGATCAGGTCATCCCTCCAAACTGGATGGAATAGTAAGGAGGAAATTGGTCAGAGAGTCTACCAAGAGACCTATGGCAACTTTGAAGCAGTTACAGGAATTTTTGGCAAAGAGTGGTCATTGTGTGAATGTGACAATAATATCACTAATGCTCCACAAATGTGGCTTGTATGTGAGGGTTGCAAGAGAAAAGGTCATTCTTCAAGAAAGACCATGTGAAGTCTCGATTAAGCTTTGCCAAAATGCACCTTTAAGATTCTGAGGCCAAATGGAAAAAAGTGTTATGGTCAGATGAGACCAGAATCAAACTATTTGACCTTAACACCCAACAGTGTATCTGGCGGAAAGCCAATACAGTTTACCATCCAAAACACACCATACCTACAGTAAAGCATGGAGGTGGCAGAATCCTGTTGTGGGAGTGTTTCGCTGCGGCAGGACTGGGGCACTTGTCAAGACAGAAGGAAAAATGGATGGGGCAAATTCTTGAGGAAAACCTACTGCTCTCTACCAGAAAGTTGTCAATGGGAAGAAGGTTCACCTTCCAACATGACAATGACCAGAAGCACACAGCAAAGTCGTCCACACAGTGGCTGAAGAAGAAAAATGTGAATGTCCTTTTGTGGCCAAGACAGAGCCCAAGCTTAAACCCTATTGAAAATCTGTGACATGACTTAAAGACTGCAGTCCACTAACAGTCGCCATCCAATTTGAATGAGCTTGAACAGTTCTGTAGAGAAGAGTTTGGAAATATTGCACAGTCTAGATGTGCTAAGTTGGTAGAGAAGTATCCCTACAGACTCATATAATGAAAGTAAAAGGTGAAACCACAAAGTACTAACACAGGGAGGTGATCCTTTAACCATTTCAGTGATTTTGTTTTTTTTTTATTTTTTCTGAACTGTTGTTATTATATCTTTCACTTCGCTGTTATAAGCTGCATTGAGAAAATACCCCTGGAATTTTTTGTGCATCAATTCAGTCTGCAAACCAATGAAATTTGAATATTTTAAAGGGGTGATTCTTTTCTATACACACTGTAAATAGTTATAGGAGAAACATAACATTAGGACACATTGGAACATTAGAACAATCTAGATGAGAACAGGACATTCATAGCAACAAAACTGGCCAGTCCTATCCATTTAATTACTCTAAAATAACATGTTGAGTTTTGAAAGTTCCTAAAGTCCTACTGTCTACCAAACTAATTGGTAGCTTCTTCCACATGTCTATGGTTCTCTGTGTCAAGAAAAACTTCCTAATGTTTGTGTTCAATTTACCCTCAACAAGTTTCCAAATGTGTCCCCATGTTCTTGATGAACTCGTAATTTAAAATAACAGTCTCGATCCACTGTACTAATTCCCTTCCAAATTTTAAAGACCTCACTCATGTCTCCTCTTAATCTTCTTTTGCTTAAACTGAGAAGGCTCAGCTCTTTTAATCTTTCCTCATAATTCAACCCCTGTAGTCCTGGAATCAGCCTAGTCACACTCCTCTGGACCTTTTCTAGCGCTGCTATGTCCATTTTGAAGCATGGAGACCAAAACTGCACACAGTACTTCAGATGAGGCCTAAGCAGCGCATTATAAAGCCTGAGCATAACCTCCTTGGACTTGTACTCCACACATCACGCTATATGACCTAACATTCAGTTAGCCTTTCTAATGGCTACTGAACTCAGTCTGGCAGTTGATAGCACCAAGTCCACTACGACTCCTAAATCCTTCTCATAAAGTGGACTCTCGATTTTCAGACCTCTCATTTTGTATTCAAACCTAACATTTTTACTTCCTATATGTAATACTTTACATTTACTGGCATTAAGTTTCATCTGCTCAAGCCTGTATGCTGTCCAAGTGCCTCTGTAAAGATTAAATGAATTCAAGATCATATGCAGACTTAACCAGTTTGTTATTTTTATTCCTATCCAAATTATTTACATACATTTAAAATATCAGCCCCCATAGAATTGTCATTCTTCCAGCCAGAATGCACACCATATATCTTCAGCATGTAAACAAGAATAAATAAATGAATAAATGCATAATTTAAATCATTTTGTTAAATGTATTCAATATAATTTAGAACACATACAAAAAACAATTACAAAATACATGAGAAACTCAGCAGGTAGACGTCTGAATTGAGATGCCATGGGACAAATGCTGACAAAAATAACAAACTCGGCACACTTGGTGTTTTGGTTTACTTCCAATATTTTTGCACATCAACAGGTATGGATGGACATTTACAATGTGTCCTAAAACAATTTTGTACTTTCAGAATGCTTAACATTGAATGAATAAGATTCAATGAAATAAATGAGACTGACAATTTTAATTGTTCATAATGCTTTCATTAAATTAACATGAACAGCAGAAATAACACAGTTCTTATATTGGTGTTTAGAATGTTTTTCTTTATACAATCTGTTTTGTGACAATGTGTGTTTGGATTTTATTCTTACTTTACAACTAATCTTTGCTATTTTCTTTCTTTGCATGCTGTTCCTGTGCATTTGGTCAATTTTCAGTTCTTGTTCCACTATACAAATGTACCCTGTCTACACTGATTGGAGACTCTAAAATTTCCTTGTAGATGGCATGATGCCCCGCCTGCCTGGTGCACTGTGTGCTAGAATTGTCTGCAGATCAGCCATCTGCGCTCTGCATGGGTATAAAATGACAGTTATGGCTCCCACATGGCATAGTTACCAATGTCAGATCAACATCACCAGAGCTAAATTACAAATAAAGTGTTTACACCGCACACTAATTTATCTGATTTGAATTTAATTTAACAGAGACTTTGCTACTGATTAATAACAGTAAATAACATAATTACTGTAAATGCACATGACTAGCTTTCAGATCGGGGGCAGCTCATAGCACTTAGCACATCTTTCAAATGAAGCTACTGAAAAATTTGGAAACTGCTCTGGCGTATCCTGATATTTGAATGCATCCTGTGTATAATTCCAGCTGCTTTCTGTCAGTAGCGTCATGTGCGTTATACTCCAGTGATCATTACATTTACCTGGAACAGCAATAGAATTAATGAGTAGCATTGCCAGCAGTGCAGCACAGAGGCTAAGGCTCTAGTCTTGAAAGCAAAATGTTGCTGGTTCAGTCCTTGAAGAGGATACTTTCTGTGTTCTAAAAATATACTGTATGCAATCAATTGTAATGAATCCTGATCTTGGGGAAAGGTTCTGACAAATATTTAACTATATATAGTACGTTGTAGATGCATAAACAGTGCAATAAATCTCTGTCTGCAGTATATATACACACATACAGAGCCCATAAAAAGAACTGACCTCCTTTTCTGACACTGATTAACAGGAAAAGACAACGTAATATCAAAATGAAAACATATTCCTGCAAACTCATCCAAATTATTACAAATATGAAACACAAAATAATTGATCACATAAGTAATCACTCCTTTAAAATGACATAGTTAAACCATGACTGGTGTAGACAATTAGTTTTAGAAGCCACATAATTAGTTACAGTGAATGGAGATCACCCGTCTGTAGTCGACAGGTTTTAGTTAGCATTATAAATGCACCTGGGCTGGAAGGGCCAGCTTGTGGTGACTCAGTATCACGGTCAAACTTACACACTGAAGACACTCCATGCAACTCCATGCAAAGGTGACTGAAATGTACAAGTCGAGAGATGGATACAATAAAACATCTAAATCACTGAATATCCCTTGGAGTGCAGTTAAACCAAACCATTAAGAAATGGAAAGAGCGTTGACCAGCTTAAATCAGGGTGTCCACAAAAACTGAGCGATCATAGAAAAAGAAGACTAATGAGGGAGGCCACCAAGAGACCTATGAGAACTCGGAAGGACACCGGAGACACTCTGCTTCAGCAGTCACAGCTTTATGGTAGAGTGAAAAAGAAAATAGCATCTTGGCCAGAGTTTGTAGAAGGTGCATGGGAGACTGAAGTCAGCTTGGAGAAGATTCTATCAACTGATAAGGCCAAAACTGAGGTTTTTGACCATCAGACTAAATGCCCTGTTTGCTGTAAGCCACATTATCAGGGACACCCCATCCCACTTGTGAAGCACAGGGATGGCAACATTATGCTGTCGGAATACTTCTCTGCAGCAGATCTTGCAAGGCTTGTGACAGTAAAATTCTTCTTCTTCTTCTTTCGACTGCTCCCGTTAGGGGTTGCCACAGTGGACCATCTTCTTCCATATCTTCCTGTCCCTGTAATCTTGCTCTGTTACACCCATCACCTGCATGTCCTCTCTCAGCACATCCATAAATCTTCTCTTAGGCCTTCCTCTTTTCCTCTTGCCTTGCAGCTCTATCCTTAACATCCTTCTCCCAATATACCCAACATCTCCCCTCTGCACATGTCCAAACCAAGCTTGTCAGAGTAAAACAAATGAAGCAAAAACCAGTAAAATTCTGGAAGAAAACCTGATGTTGTCTGCAAGAAACCTGTGTCTTATGAGGAGGTTTGTTTTCTAGCAAGACAACAAACCCAAGCATAAAACCAAAGCCACACAGGAATGACTTAAAAACAGCAATATGAATGTCCTGGATTGGCCGAGTCAGAGTCCAGACCTCAGTCCAACTGAGAATCTGTGGCTGAACTTGAAGAAGGCTGTTCAGTCGCAAGCCCTGCCAGAGCTTGTCCTATGCACATGGGTCCTGTGGCTGCCAAATATGCATCTACTAAACACTGACTTCAAGAGGGTAAATACTTATGTCATCTGTAATTTTGTTTTAAATGTATAATTAATTTCGACCTCTTTGCTGAGATCTGTTTTCACTTTGACATTAAAGAGTCTTTTTCTGTGGATCAGTGTCATAAAAATCCACATTAAATCCACTGTGATTCAATGTTGCATGATAAATAAAATTTATTATAAAACTTCTAAGGAGGTGAATAGCTGTAACAATTAAAGTTGCAACAGCATTGGTGCCTCATACTTTGAGAATTCAGGGTTCAAGTCCTGGCTGGGGCACAGCCATTCCACAGATGTTAACAAGTAGTCTGGCCTCCTCCTCCTGTATCCCAAAGATGAGTGTGCGTGCAAGTGTGTGAGTGAGGGAGTCTGGGTGAAAACACAAATGTGCCCTAAGATAGCGTAGCATGCTGTCCTGAGTTGAATCCTGCTTTGCACTCGTGTTAGAAAATGGACAAACCGAATAATAATTGGCAAACTGTACTTACTGTACTTATCTCCCTATGTATTCATTTATAGGCTAGAAAATATAATTTAAAACTATTTCAAGGGTATATAGAACGATTTTTGCATACATTTCTGAACTGTACTGTGAATTGGGAATTTTTTTTCCACACAAATCCCTTAAAGCTAGGAATGTATTGTGCTGATCTGAATACATTTTAAATGATCATTAAAATAACAGTTCCCAATGTTAATGTAACGTTACATTTTCCAGTTTGATTAAAGCTGATTCAGGGTTGAGAGAAACTACAGCCTCTTGGTAACGCACTGCAGGGCCCAGTCACACACACACCTAATGATGGCCAGTTTAGACTTGTCATTCAGTTTGACAAACACATAGAGTCAGGTCAGGTCAGGTTGGAGAGCATGTACTGGTACAGTGCATTGGCATACTCATCATGCGACAAAACAGTTGTGGATCCCAGTTGGCAACCCCCCATACAGACACATCACCCTTGTCACCCTCCAGAAATGACCCTCTATCTGCCGCAGCCAGGTGTTACATGGGCGTCCCCTTGGCATGGTCCAGCCACTTGAGTCTTCAACAATGAGGATCCTGTGAGCCGAATCACCCTCTGGGAACTGCGCCACATGGCCGTAGTGCCTTAACTGACACTCCCTCACAATGCAGGTAATGTGCCTCATTTAGGACTCCATGAGCAACTGCTCACTCAACACAAAGTCAAACCAGCGGTACCCAAGGATTTTCTGGAGAGACACAGTAATGAAGGAGTCTAGTCTTAATCTCAGGTCACTGGATAGCGTCCATGTCTCACAACAATATAGCAAGACAGGAAGCACCAGGACTCTAAAGACTTGGACTTTCGTCCTTTTGCACTGATATCTGGAGCGCCACACACCCCTTTCTAGTGACCTCATAACTCCCCCATGCTCTCCCAATCCATCTAATGACTTCATAGAAAGATTCACCAGAGACATGAATGTCACGGACAAGCAACCATAGAGGAACCAGTGAAAATAAATAAATGAATAAACAACGGGAGAACATGCAAACTCCATACAGCAAATGACTGGGTGAGGAGCTGAAATCCAGGAGACGCCACTGTGCCACCCATGTTCTAAAGTATTCAATTGATATTGGAATAAACTGTTAATATTTATTTCAACTCTGTTATTTTAAGCTCCAAGATAAACTTCTGGATAAATGCTCCTTAAATAACATCTCTCAAAATGTAATCAGTTGTAATAAGGCGTGTTTAAATGCAGTAGCACGGTGGTACAGTGGCTATTATGGCTCCCTGGACTGTGGTTCAGTTCATGGCCCGGACACGATCTTTGTGGAGATTGATTGCATGTTCTCCCTGACTTTATATGGGTTTCCTCTCACATCCCAGAGATGTGCTTGAATCAAATAACTGTCTACTAACAAGCAGGTGTTTGGAATAGGAATTTTAGTTCAAGTGTCAGCCTTAAATTGCCCTGGGGTCAGTAAGCTTGGCTGAGAGTGTTTAAGTATACGCTACGCTGCAATGGAGTGATGCACCATTATCATTTACTTGCTGTCTTTCATGTTGCTCAAGTAGGCTGCACCCTTCTAGATGGATTCCTTTGAGGAACTGATGCAGCGCACCATCTGACAATTCAGTCCCACTTCAATATTCAGCTTTTGTTTTTTAACACTGCCTTCATTTTCTACAGTATGCATATGGACAGCAGGCATTTAATTCTTAAACTGCAAAGCTTTTCAGTCTGCACTTAATCTTCCATTTCATTCCCCATAATAAAACAGTTTTGCTTTACTGTCTAAATTCACATCTTTTTGTTCAGCCATAATAACTGATTTGTTTTACGCTAACTAAACATTTAAATACAATTCCTCCAGAAAAAGCAATAGAACAGGAGAAACGTTTGCCCTCCGTCTCTAGCATTTGCTACTGAACAATGTAGTGCAATTAATCATAGCGCGGTAACAAGTCAGGAGAGGTGGCAACTTCACAGGCTAGCCAATAAACTGAAAGCAATTAATATTCCTGTCACTTCAGACCAATAAAGGGATTTTTTTTTGGGATAAAAGAAAGGCTACAGGGTAACATTCAGCTAATGAAGAAATACAACATCTAGCTTTCTTTGAAAAATTAAAAAACTTTGCAGGCCATGTCTGGGCAGCCTGCAGTCACATCTAATCAATACATGTTTGTGTGTTACTGACATATTACTAATTCATATTCTGCCGTGAATGTAAGCTTAGGTTTCTTGGGGCTCAATCTTTTCATCTTTTAAGTTTTCTGTAAGCATCCGGTTATTGTATGTAGGCAGGACAAACTCCCTACTGTATTAGGCTGAAAACTATATTTAGTCAAAGCATACATGAATGAGAAGTTAGTATGTCAATACAAGTATGCAGTAAATATCATTGGCATACTCTAGATGTGATTGCACTTCTGGATGAGAAATCAGACAAAATGCATCATCAATAAGCCAAAACAGGGCAAGATGTTTCATAATATTAATAGCCAAAGGGAACCAAACTATTGTTAAACTAGACCATACATACTGGTTTAATAGGGAGACGAGACGTGATCTTCTCGGAAGACAATTTGACGTCCCACGAGAGACACTTTAACATCCTGCGAGACAAGGCAGTGAGACAACATTTAAAACAAGTTCACGGACATCTAACCTAGCAGTTGTTGGAATGCGTTTGGCAGACACACTTCATGTTCTCCCAGCCCTTAAAACAACAACAAACGACAAGCAGAATATGCACCTCGCCAGCAGCAGCGAGCCAGCAGATGATCCGACCGCTTATCTTTAGCGTGCGTTCAGATCCCCTCCCCCACCCCTGACAACACGAGCGGCAGAGACGTGATGTGGTAAAAGGACAGCTGCTATACAGGCTTTTAAATGATCAATGTGCAGCGCAACAAGCAGAATACGCAGTTCGCGAGCAGCAGGAGCAGCAGCAGCAACAGCAACAACCCAACAGATGATCTGACCACTTCTCCTTAGCATGCGTTCAGCCATCAATTCACAACAAGAGCGGCAGAGACACAAAGTGGCAAAAGAACAGCTGCTGTACAGGCTTTGAAATGATCAAACAACACATGCAGCTCACCAGCACCAGCAGCAGAAAGACAGCAGCTGATCCAATGGCATCTCCTTAGCGTGCATTCAGCCGAGCCCCCTTCACAACACAAGCAGTGTTATATGTCCTGTGAGAAAGAGATTTAACCATGCCCAGGGCCGGAAGTAAAGGACAAGTATTGTTTTTATAAAGGTTTTAAAGTGAAAGTGAAAATAAAGCATATGTAACAATTTCCATGAAAATAACAATCTCTTTAAATTGTATATCCGGTAAACCAAACCTGGAGGTGGGTGAGCGAAGTGAGCAGGGGGTGGAGCCCCTAGTCTTATATATAAACATCTACGCATGAAAGTGTGTGTGTCTGTCCGGCCCGTAAGTGAGAGGTGGAGTTGGGGTAAGGGCTCGACTTTTGAGGAAACAGAAAACTCGCTTAGCCGCTAATAACACAAATGGGGCCAGCAAGTCAGCAAAACGAAAACTGAGAAGAAAGACAAAGTCGCTTAGCCGCTAACATTGGCAACATGGCATCCCTTTTACTTTCCTCCCACCGCTAATACACAAGTGAGGCGAGCACATCAGCAAAACAAAACCTCCTAGGAGAGAAACGTCCAGAGCAGTTCCTTTCATCACCTGACATCTCTACATTTCAGTTTTTTTCTGACGATTTCAATAGTTTCTAGGACCACGTGCTTTTTACATCACGGGCTTACACAGCTAGTTATAATATCAAAAACCCAGTAACGTAAGTGGCCACAAACCTGACTTGGACCATGAAGGCTTATGAGAACATGGGAGAACACAGGTACCACTTGTCCTGAGACCAAAACTGTAGACGTAAGGACTGAGAAGACAGCACTCGGTTAAACAATTCGGTGTTCTCCTAAGAAATTTAGATGGGGCATAAAATGGAGAGGAGTCTCAAGCTTGAAAGACTAACTCTGCCTCGTATGAAACTTGTAAGCCAACTGCTGACTTTCTGTTGGTGTTACCATTGAACCACATATTAGTAAGGTGTTGTATACAAACAGGGTGAAGCACATGTTCATGTTCTAGCTGACAGGTTGCTGGTAGATCTTGGGCTAAGGGCTTTTCAAAAGAATTGTTAAGATTGTTTAGTTTGGAACGGTTACATGCGACTGATGTGATTGCTCATCAAAGTCAAAAGAGGAAAATAAATGTTGAAGTCAAAACAAAACCAAAGTCAACACCTAAAGCAATTCCCTGGTTTTGTTTGTTTGCTAGAGCAAAAGTCTCTCATAGAGTTAATCCTTTAATTACTTAAAGTTCTGATGACATTTAATGCAAGCAGCCATATCACAACTGCCACACTGTCAAAGATATCATGACACATTAAGTGAATACTAACCACACACAATGATAACTTCTAAGAAATAAACAAACAGAATATTTGTGCAAAAAATTATGTTAAGATCACATTAATAGTTGTCCTGTTTCTTAACTTTTTGTATTACTATATTTCTCGTTTAGAATTTGATTCATTTATTTTTCTAACTTTTTTGTATTGCCATTTTGTTTAACTGATGTCACCATTTTGCATTCACACTTTGCATTTCTTTCTGTGATTTAATAACAAAGGAAATACCCTTGATTGGATGGGCTAAAGCCAATGTCACATTATGTGACTTCCATTCGTGGAGTGTGTGCGCAGCTGTTGATCACATCACTGGACCATGTCAATTCATGACTAAAATCTCTGTGCATGTCTGTGTTAATGGTTGAATGTCGATATTCCAGCATAGTTATTCTAGTCCTTTTTTGTGACAGCCAATAGTCTGCTGTATAATGGAACCCCTGCTGTATGAAGGGTTAACAGCTACCTCGAGTTTAGCCACAGTCTCTGCCCTTTTTTACTTTTTTCATTTTGTCGTGGTATGTGCAACATGACACCTCAGACAAACAAACTTCTCTTCTGCTTGTGAGGTCCAAAACTCCCACATTTCTTATGCCTTTTTGCTACATTAAATGCATTTTACTTCCAAATGAGCTTTCATTGGATGTCAGCTCTCATGCACACAGAGCCCACCCTACAATGGAAGACAAAACTTAAAACTGTTGGATTTTATCAGGGCGAGTCACAGACTATTTGGAGTCAGTCGCTGGGTATGTCACCTCAGCCGATTAGGTCAATTAGGGCTACGGCTGAAAATCAATGGAAAGTCCCGTGATGCCTTAAGAAAGAACATTTCTATTGTGGGAATTTAGTTTTGGCTTTTGTTTCTCTTTATTTTTTGGACCTCGGTTTTGCTATTTTGGTTATCCTCTCATTGTACTTCAACCCTGGCATGCTTTCTAGAAATTCTTTTTTGGAAGACCTTAATTTCTTGATCAGAACTGATGTCTTCCTTTTTTCAATGTAGTCATAATACAAGTATACAAAATGCAGACATTGCCAAATAATATTAAAATATAAACTACCATAAATAAAAATGAACACTTTCTAGTCTGCGGACAAATCTTAGAAATGAAAAATGGATGCATTTCTGACATACAGTTAGTGAAATGTCACACACAGCACTGCTCTTCAGATGCCGAGCTTCATAATGATCAGACACCAGCTCTTTATATCCCAAATATTCTGTAGTGTTTTTCTTTTGTTTCTGCTTTGCAGACCAACTTAAGTGTTCCAGAAGAGTCACACTGGTACCAGAAGTTTAAAATTGACACTAGTAATGTAACTTTAATATTACAACCCAGCCAATAAAGCAAGTCCTATAGCTATAGGCTATATACTATCCATTACATCTTCTTCATGGAAAAGTTTGACTGTTTTATGCCTCTTTTGAACACCATCAATGTTCTAAGTGTCTTCTGCTTCTCCTTATTATTTATATTTAAAAAAAATCTCCAATGTGTATTGCCTATTCTTAATAAATTTAACAAGCAAATCTCTCCCCAGTGGCTCACACGGTAAAGTCAATATTGTATTCAGTTTGGGAGAACGACATTTCACACCTCATGGAGTTTGTCCGCCTTGCATAAACTGATATCTTTAGCCAGTAATTAAAAGGGGATCCCCTGGGAAACTCTTTCAACTCACTCTTCCTACAAGACCCACAACCAATGTTTCCAATTTACTCTCTTTTCTATTCGTTGCCCACCATGTTTTAGACTTCTGGTACTTACACCACAGATTAGGTAGCCAGCCTTGCTCTCTGCATGTAGCAAGTAGGCCAATGAAGGTCATTCTAAGTCTTTTTTAACAGCCACACAGCAGCACCCTGACAACCTGAGGGCTGTGTGATTTAAGAACATATTTTACTCTCTAAACTGATCTTCAAAAGATATCCAGCTTTTATATTCTGAGGTGCAAACTGTAATGCATCAGACAGAAAACTGAACTTGAACCTGATCCTAGATAAAAAAAGGAAAGGAAAAATACTACTAAGTCTACTATGTTTAAATCACTCCACCAGAAGTGATTCTGCAAAGAAAAGAAACCTAATAAAGCCAAGATAATGAAAAGGAATTTGCTTTTCATGGTATGATACAATAAATAACAGCCAGTAGGGCTGATCCTGCCAAAGCAATCAGTTAAACTTTACAGAAGAGACAACCGGAGTAGCAGACAAATGTAAAGCACACTACCACATTTACTCAGCCTTTCACATATGTCGAAAATAAAGATTAATTTTGAAACTAGAAGCCATTTGCATCAGATACCTGTACTTCAAGCAGGCTAGTCAGCTGTGAACAAAACTCCTTAGTGGAGTCCCTCTGGAATCTCTGCTTGGGCCATCACTATCTAATACTGTATATATTAATGACATGTAAACTTGTTAAAAATTATGGACAACACTAAAGTTGGAGGGTTAGTAGCTAGGTGAGGAGACAGCCAAAAAAACAAACTTTACAATCTTCAGAACTACTGGATGAACATTCGGAAATTAAATAAGTGCAAAGTGCTACAAGCAGGCAAAAGGGATGCTAACCATGAATAGCAGATGAATGATAATCTCCTACAGGAAGAAGGATTTGGGGGATCACGCTGATTCTCTTTGTGCAGGCACTGTGGTGAGTCGATTAAGAAAAGCAAGTAAAACATTGTTATATTAAAAGTGTTTAAATATATATGAAACAAGTTAAGTTATGCTCGGACTATATAATACAACGGTCAGGCCAGGTCATCACACTTGAAAAAAGACATAGCAGCACTGTGCAGAGGAGAGAAACCAGGAGCTCCCAGAGATTAAAGGGCATCCCCTACACTGACAGCCTCGGGACATCAAACTACTTTAGTGTTGAGCAGAAAAGACTGGGTGGGAACCTTATCCAGATCTGAAAAATTCTGTAAGTATCAATGACGTTGATCCGTCAGAATTTTTCATTTAAAGGGTCATAGCTTGAAATTAAGGGCAGGCGTGTTTAAAAGTTAAAAGAGGAAACACTCCTTTAATCTGGAAAAAGCTACTGGGTCACAGGTTTCTAGTGTCATTATTGCCACGAGTACAGAGTACAATGAAATTGTTATTTGCACGTGTTAATCAATATGCAACACATCACCAAGCCCCAGCACCATGTTTACCTTACCTCAAAACTTCTGTCCACCTTACCTGACAAATCTCAGAGCACATCCGTACTGACCTCTACTCTCTTTTCTGTTTCTTTTTCTGGTTTCTTTGTGGTGGTGCCAGGGTATGTAAACTTATGAACACAACTCTATAGGGTAAATTATATACCAAATGTGGTAATGCATTCTGTTAACTTTGCCCCTTCAATAGTAACATAACATGAAACGGCTGGTTGCTTATCCACCCTAAAATCAATGATACCAAGACACCACAGTATTTATACTTGAAACGCTCTTGCAGTTGTCAGTACAAGTGGCTGCTGATTAAGCGTAAGGCCTGAGGGGGTGAACTGTCCCTCTACCTCGTAGAATAAATTCCGATGGCCCTGAACTGTTGATCACAATGAAAGACAGAGCAGGGCTAGCTCTAACATTGCTACTAACTATAACGTCTCCAAACCTTATATATATAACCTAATATAACCTTATATATATACTTGTACATAGAAACATGGGAACAAATGAGTACCGGTACCCTCTTTTTTTATCTCTTCTTTTGTCGTATTCTTGGTCCTCCCCGCTGATGCTTTACAAATTTTTCACAAACTCCTACTCGAGTGCATTCTCCTCTGGAGTTGCGATCGTGATGATACATGTACAATAAATCAAAGTGTAGGGTTTTTGTATTGAATCTGAGCGTTTGTGTGTCAGGGTCTGTAATATTTAAAAAACAAATCCCAGACCCTCCTCCCTGATTTTGCTACCTCAGGCGACCGCCTAGTTTGCCCAAATGGCAGAGCCAGCCTGTAGGGTTGAGAAAAATGGCTGTGCAGGACGGTTGAGGTCTTAAAAATTGTTTGTCTTTCTAAGGAAGCACCCACCTTATTTAAAGGATAAGTGCCTATGTGTCCGTCTGGTTGTTATGTCTATGTCATCTCGGAAGATGGCACATTGCAAACACTTTTATTAAAAAAATCCATTACATTTGTCATGCCAGTAGATGTTGCCTCACAATTACAGTTGTCAACTGTTACAGGTTTCACTGTTGTCAACTGGCCATAGTTCATTAAGTGATTACTGTAACAGATAGATATTACTGCTTGTGATTGATGTTTAATCAGTCTCTACATGGTGCTTTGTGTGTTTTTTTAAGAATCCTATGCGAAATGGCATGTAACAAAGACAAACATTAACACTGAGGTCTACGTTGATTACTTAGATTTAAAGACATCTTAGACGGGGAGCACAGCTAGCCTGTTATATACAGTAAGTCCTGAACAGAAATCAACACCGTGCTGGTAATATTCTGTGTTGACTTCACCACCCTCTGAGCTGAATGGGCACCACACCAGGATGTTATGTTGCCAGTTAGGACGGACTCCACTGTGTACCTGGTGAAGTATGTTAGCACAGATGGGGACATTCACACCTTCAGTAATTATGACTAAAAGAAATTTAAGGCCGCTGAGCCTCTCAGCAACATTCCTGGTGATGTACTTTGTAGATTTTAGTGCGATCTTTCTCCTGACATTATGGCAGAGTTTGTGTGTGGGGATAAAATGGTAGTTGATTAGGGTGTAGACCTGCACTGCAGATCGGGGTCACCTATCCTGGTTACATAGTGCAAGAGAAGATGGGCATGCACACTCACTGATATAGAGCCAGTTGAAGGTTTACAGTGAATCTAACAAGCACATCTTTAAAATTCAGGAGGAAAATTGGTGTACCCAGAAAAAACTCACAAAGCCAAAGGACCATCTCCAGTTAACATATCACTGAAGTGTTTTACTTCCCCGGCACACCTAGAGAATACTGTAAAAACTGCCATATCTAGTCCTGCCTATAGGTTACAGTTGAGCATTTAACACTTTTGTATTATCAAAGCTGATAACAAACCTCTGGACTTCATGTAGCTGAAGATGAAACCTTAACAACTTTTTAAAAAAAAAAAATATATATTAGGACAGTTTAGCTATTGGTTATACAAGTGAGCTTGATGAACTCTCATTTATGAAACTTACTTTCCTTATGTTGATTTGAAATATATATACGAGAATCCAAAATATGCCACTCAATGTACAAAACAGATGCTGGATCATATTGTCCAATGATGCCAAGAGTTATTTAAAACAAAAACAAATAAAAAGAAAAACAAAAGACTACAATGTGACACGCTATTTCTGAGTATTTATTCATAAAGATATTACATGCCCATGCAGTCACTGATCTATTTTCAGTCTTATTCCAAGGCAGGGCTACTACGAACAAAAATAGCTTTTTTGACCGCTTCATACACAAAGCAAAAATCAGCCTTGAATGGCACATTCAGGCACACATCCACTTACTGGCCCAAATAATCAAAAATGTGGGATACAGGAGAAAACTGTTAGACCACCACCATGCAGACACATGGCAAACACATAATCTCCATGCAGACAATGTCTGGGTCAGAGCCAAATGTGGTGTCCTGGAGCTGTGAAGCAACCATTGTGCCACTATGCAGTCTCGATTAAACTTCTACTTTTACAAAGGAAACCTGCTAAGTGTAAAGAAAATGAATGGCAATGTGTAGTGGAGTTAGGTTAACAGAGAAAAAGCTCATTATGGTCAAAGTGGCCTCGAAGATAAAAGAAAGGTATTACTTGAAAGCAGGTATGTTATACCAATGGCAGCTGTTCATTTTTCAAATCACAGTGTTTCCTGCAGAGGCATTAGCTCTCTTGGAAATGTGTTCTTTTAAAATTGTGGCATATTAAATAATTAAACAATGTCATAATATACCAGAAAAGGCGATATCCCTCCCATAGTGATTACGGCGGTACAAGAATCACATGAGACAAAATATCTTTTAGCTTACATTTACTGACGTTTTACGCGGTTACAGACAGGGAGGCATATGGACAGACTTTATCCAGGTGGGAAATCTGGATCAACACAGTCAGCCATTTTCTCCGTCCCCACACTGGGAGGTTTTTCGACAACTCTTTGTGTCGACACAGCCTCGAAGGGTCTGGCCACTGTCCAGACCTTTTATATGGTTCTTCTTCAACTTGCTGGTCCTTTCTGTCTCCAAACAAGGGCTGAATTCCTCTTCCACAAAATACAGAAATATCATAGTGCTTACATGCCGATTCTCATTCTCCCAATAAGGAAAGAAGATTTGTGCTGATAGAGGACAGAAATACCCTAACTGTGTTTAAGCTGACTATACAAGCCTCCAGTTGTCTTTGGCTATCTAATCCAATGCTTGGTCAGCAATTCTAACTGCTGAGCCCCTGTGTGCCACAGTTAACATGCACATGTGAATAAAACTCTTAACAGTATTGTCCAGATATAGTGACATAAAGAAAAATGTAGTATAACACACAGCAAGGCAGTTTTACCTTAATGTTGTCAGCCTTTCCACAACATTTATGAACTTAATAAGACGGGGATGCTTAGGGAGCTCTCTTGTGGAGTGTTGCAATGTGAAGCCTACCAGCTATGAAGATGTCAAGCTTTGCAATCAGTTCAGTTAAGTTTTGCATACTGAGGAGTTTCCTGCTCTTGGATATCTTTGGGGGCCCATTAGAAAATTAGATCCCTATGCTAAATTCTAGTCAGATTTGAAACTCATTACATAAAAAGGGCTTATCAGCAACCAGGCAGGCACTTGGCTATAAATTAAAGGGCAATTCTTGTAATTGCACCATATTTGCAAACAATTCTTGAAATAGCAAATGTATGGATGTGTCCAGAAGAGGCCCCAAACACTACTGGCTCTCCACTTCAGTGACTGATTCAGACTTTCCATAAACAAGGCATGTCTACAAATTGAAATTGTCAGATTTTACCTTGACTGAGCTTTAATTCTCTTCATTAGCAATAGAGAGTCCTTGAGGTGAAATTTGTGTAGAACTCAGTAGTTTGAAAAACACTATTATGAGCCTTATACATTCCAAGTGAGCTGTACTTCGTTCTGCAAGTTTCTCCTTGAAAGCATGTTGATAAAATGACCTAATTACACCGGTATAGCAAATCTACACACAATACAAGACTTCACTGAATGAAGAAATTAAGTTTGTGGAAAAACTCACTAAAACTGAATGAAACACTTAGGGTGTTAATAATATAAATGTGCAAACATTCATCTGTTCATCCATTTTATGAGGCCACTGTTTCAATTATTAGGTTGTGAGAGGTCTAAGTGTATACTGATAACATGAAGTGAAAGTCAGGAACAAACCCTACATGGGGTGCTAAATCCATTACAGGAAATAATCAAGTAATTCAGTCAAATTCACTCATGATGAGTGACCTTAAACAATTAAGATGATTTAACACGCATGCCGGACACAGTTATGGGATGCACATTGTTCCTCCCCTCTGGGGGTATTAACAACAAAACTGAGTGCCATTATGAACAATTCTGCACATCCTCTCTCTGACACACTAACAATGTGGACTTTCAGCCAACGGGTTATTCAGCAGATCCCAGCGCCAGACTATATCAATTTATACAACTGCAAAACACTGGGCATGTCAAATTTTTAACCAATGCGTGACAGCTTTCCAGTACAATTTTTACACTCCCAAAGAATCTCGTGTTCATCCCTTTTATTTGATAGCCAATAACATACTACCTGATAATGCTTGTGCTGTACGAAGGGTTAAAGGGAACAGCGCGTTCAGTTCACAGTCTGTGTCCATTTTTTTCTTCATTTCTCCATTTTGTCATGGTATGTAGGACACAAGACCGATGAAACTTTCTTCTGTTTTCATGGTCCAACACATCCTCATTCCTCATTTCTTATCGCAGTATTGTGCATACTTCCTGATGAGCATTCATTATTTGTCAGATCTCATGCACTCAGGCCTCACCCCTATGACTAAACATAAAATCAAGCAGGTCTGGTTTTGTTAGGGCTAGTCACAGACTAGTTGTAGTGATTTGCTGGGTATTTCAGACTATGCCACCTAGCCACATGAAAGTGTGCCACAATCTGCCTGCGACTCGCTAAAATTATGTAAAAGAAGGCTAAGTCTGAAGATTGCTGGAAAAGTCAAATGTGATATGGCCTGCTCAAGAAACATGTGCATACAGATGAATGAGGTTATTTATGTGCAGTATACAGTATATAAGGTAGATCATAACTATTAAATAAATGACAAGATATTTACATGGAATTTGTAAGGCAGAAATTGTTGCCACTCTAAAAACTTAAAGACCTACAGTGGCAAAGCAAAAACTGACTAATCAGTCTTGCACTGATGCATACCATTACTGTATTGGAAGCAGCAAAATAGAAATTATTAGGAGGCATTTCTCAACAAATGCTTGGGACTTAATCCTATTGCAATAAATTAACGTTATGGATTGAAATTGCACAGTAAAAAGTCTGACTCACAACAGCAGAGTAATTAAATGATGACAGCAGGTGAAAAAAAGGCTGAATACAGCAACAATATTTAAAAAACTACAAATCATGGGACTGAGGCAAAAAAGAGTACAATGGCAGCGCACTCCCACCACCGTCAGAGCAGAGACAGGGTGTGTCGAGAAAATTCAGGGTAGCTGGAAGTGCGGACCAAAGTAACATACAAAATGTGTCAACAAATAAAGATTTAACACACACACGTTTTTTTTTCGTTATGTGATGGAGTGATTTAACATGCTTTATTGTTACCTTTGTGTAATTAGCGTAAATGTGTCTTACTTATAGGAAAGTCTTTTTTAGGTGCCTTTCTTAGCACTTGAAAATCTCTAGGGTGCTTATAATCATTTCACAGTGAAATACATTTTATTATACTGTACTGTACAATAAAAATAAATTGAATTTAATTAGACTGAATTATTCAACTTGTATATCGCTGAGCTAAGCAGTATTATGGAACACAAAGGCTGCATTCCTGAATTAATTTCTCATGTTTCTAAGGTACATACTTTTCTAGTAAAGCAATTCCCCATGGCCCAAGAGAAGGTGGATATATTAATATCCAGCTTAGTTCAATTTTTTTTTTATTATTATTCATATTTGTAATCTTAGATTAATATATATATATATATATATATATATATATATATATATATATATATATATATATATAGATTTTATTGTTTTAGTTCAAATTCATTTCCCTAGATTTTTGCTTCCTTTGATCAGAGAGTAGTCTGAACAATTATAATACAATACAATTTATTTTTGTATAGCCCAAAATCACAAAAGGTGTGTCGAAATGGGCTTTAACAGGCCCTGCCTTTTAAAAGCCCCCCCAGCCTTGACTCTCTAAGAAAACAAGAAAAAACTCCCAAAAAAAACCTTTAAAGGGAAAAAAATGGAAGAAACCTTGGGAAAGGCAGTTCAAGAGGGACACCTTTCCAGGTAGGTTGGGCATGCAGTGGGTGTCAAAAAAAGGGGATAAATACAATACAATACACAGAACAGAACACAAGTAATCCTCAATACAATATAATAGTGCAATAGAAATATTACAAGTACAGAGCAGAATTTAACAATAGATGATATTACATAATAGGATTCGGATTTGTTCAGAGTCCTGGAGACCTCGGACATCAAGCTGCCTCCCCATATTGGCCATTACACAACTGAGTCAGCGTGCAGGCCAGCCAATCAGATGAAAGGACCCCTCTACCTGACAATTCCTGCGATCCTCCATCAGAGATGACTTAACCTTAGGCAGGCAAAACAACTTGGCAGATGGGCAGTGGAACCAAGTGCCACAAGAAAAGAAACAGAATGGGTGAGGGTTAGCAACAAATTATAACTATCATATTGCTTATGTTTTAGTGCTAATGACCAACAGCAGAGATGCAGTCTGTACAGTTAATCAGCAGCTCTAGTCAGGGTATGCTAAACTGAAGTAGTGAGTCTTCAGCCGAGATTTGAAAGCTGAGACTGAAGGGGCATCTCTTATAGTAGCAGGCAGACCATTCCACAGTTTAGGGGACCTAAAAGCACGACCTCCCACTGAAATCTGCCCTAAACGTAACCAGGAGCCAGTGTAAGGATTGAATGACTTGATATCCCCAAAAGCCTCATAAAAAACTAACAGGCCGCACCAAAATAATGCTGCAGATTGAGGTTTTACCACCATTGAAGCAGGCATATTGTCATTTCAAGTAAAAGAATGTTTATAAACATAATTCTGAAATCCAGAAACTGGATCCAAAATTGGCACATGGTCATAAACAAAAAGACAATAATAAAATTAGCTAATACAATAGGGAACAGAAACCAATCAGAATTTAAAAAATGTGCAAAAGGTCAAAAAACCCAAAACACTATACAAGACAAGCCAAATCCAAAAAACTAGACAAGATCAAAAACAGCCAGGGACACTAGAAGAAAGAACGAGCTCAAAAGGTGACAAAACACACATCTTTAACAATTTGAAGCTCTCGTTTTTATTTACTCTTCCATCCTGTTATACTTTTATTAATGTTCTTTAATTTTTTTTGCTTACTATTATATTTGTTGCCGAAAATGTTTTTGTTTATTTTTTTCTTTTTGTCTTTTTTGTTCAAATCATTATTCATTAAGGATTTTAATGTTTTCAAGCATTTTGTAATTTTCTTTTTGTCATAATGTGATTTAAGTTTGTTATCTTTCTTATAATCTCCATGTTGAACCCAACAGGGTGGGTCCTCCTGATGATTCTAGTGGCCTATATAAAGGCCTGGCATGTTGATTACCCGATCATGTTGCTCTAATCCATTTTCAATTTACCTCTTTTCTTGTAATTTTAGTTTGAATTTTTGGTTTTAGACTTTAGGTTTGGTTGAATGATTTTTTTTGTAATTTATATTTGGATTTCTCTTTATTTGGCTTGCTTTCCTCTCTTTGCTTGTATTCATTTTGACTTTTGGGGTTCTGAATATTTACTTACAACCAGATGTATATTTGAAATAACACATATAATTATTATATATATAATTATTATATAGTTATAGTTATATTATATAGTTATAATTCACATAACAACAACAAAAACAACATTTATCTCTATAGCACATTTTCTGAAAAACAATATAGCTAAAGTGCTTTACAAGATGTCAAAGAAGCAGTTACATGCAAAGAAAACAAGTTACATTTAGATAGGAAGAATAATAATGTAGACGTATTGTAGAAAATAAGTAATGTACACTTACATAAGGTAGATATACAGTATAATTAAGACATTAAGAGTCCTTAAATATAGAATTGATAACAGTTATAAATGTCTGGGGATAATCATAGATTCAGAATGGACTTTTAAGAAAACACAGAAGCCATCTGCAACAAAAGAAAGCAGAGCCTCTACTGTTTAAGGAAGCGGAGTCTTTATTAGTAAGTCCTACTATAATGTTACACTGCTATAAATCGTATATTCAGTCCGCATTTACTTATGTTCTGCTGGCCTAGTTGGGAAATCTTAATGTCAGCAACCAAAACAGAATAAATCAAATTGTAAAATGGAGCAAAAAAAAATAAAAAATACAAAGTCTCAACAGTCCAATTTGACAGTCCTGTTTAACAAGCAGTTATCACCAAAGGCAGAAAGCATTCTGTCAAACAGGACTCGTCCACTGCATTATTTATTTTAGTTGGTCGCTGGTTCAAGGGTCCAAGGATAAAAAGCAACTAACTCAAATACTCTTTTATTCCAACTGCCATTAACCTTCTAAATAAGTTCAATTTTAATAAACATCGACAGGCTTAAATCATAGGATAAACAAGTAGTATTTGCATCAACCATTAGTCAAGTCTAAACGTTGGTTTAATTATTATGTATAATATGTCTGATCTAATGTTTAACCATAAGTATTATGATCATTGCTAAGTTTTATTTATTTGTTCTAAATTTATGTTTGATGCTATCATGATCAGGGTGAATTTTAATGTCCTATTGCCTTTTCTGTACTAGATGCCATTTCGCAGCCATTGTGAGCGTCACGACCTGCGTTTCTAGGGGTCTGCATGGTCGTGACCTTGAACTCATTGGTATGACAGGATAAAAGGTCAGCGATTGCTGATTTGCATAAATCCTTCAAACACACACCAAAAAAAACACCTTCCTCTGCTAAATAATCATTGTGTCTTGCCTGGATATGATTTTTGACTTTGATTTTTACCTCTCCTCTGGGTTTCGGTCGCTTTGTTTAGATTTTATTTGTCTTGTTTTGCGCATCTCCCGGTTCGTTTAAAAAAATGAGTTATCTTATTCCTTCTGAGCCAGGACAGATGACTGTGTTCTTTGTGGTGTGGTTTTAATTTTATGTCAAGGTCTCTCTTTACTTGCTTAAAAACCAAATATCCCTCTTGGGCCAATGAAATTGATTTGATTATTTTATTACGTAAATCATCTTAAAGAATCATTTATGTTGCTTCTTTGAGCCAGGGGTTTCACATTTCCTCTTCCCTTTAAGTGTAGGCCTCAAGTTTACTACATAGCAACAGACAAAATAAGAAAATCACCTGCAAAGCAACAAAATTAAAAGCAAAATAAATGAAAAAAATTCCCAATCCAGAGGGACTGACTTAGTAAACGGATTGACGCCTCCGACCCACAGTTATGTGCACAAGTTGCTCTGAAGAAGATCATAAAATACCTTGTAGCAGGAGATCTGTGCTGTCACTTGAGGAGGTGATCACATGTATGAATGGAGCTTTATGAAAGCAGGAGAGGCATATGTAACTGGCGGAGATCGAAGGAGACTCCTGATTGACACAGAAAATAAAAATTACCAGTACTTTACAGTCTGATGTAGGCAAAAATGTAATTCTAGATTTTAATATTAGCCTTACTTTTGCTTTTATCGCTATAAAATATCATCTTAATCTACACTTTTTCTGAGGAAGTGTTTTTGCTATGTCCACAATATGAACCAATCAATAATGCTCTCTGTATTTACTTTTCATGGCTAACAACAGCAAGCCACCCTGTGGGAAGCCTGACAAGGTCTCTGCTCAAACACAGAACGGTTCAGTGACATGACACCTCATTGACAGGAAGCGTACTGTATGTGCAGTCATTTAGTTGAGGCTAATCACTACGTAAATTGAAAACTGTTTTCTAAGTAAAATATTAGGAACACTGCAGGTTCTTTAACCTTTTAGACACTCTGACGCTATATTTTTCACAAAATACCAATCTCTGTGTGATTCCTTCTGGACACAAACTAGATAATATTGTTCATTAACAGATTTAATGAACATGCTTCAAAACACATGAGGAACTTTTCCAAACTGAACTTCCATTTTCCGACTTTCTGGACAAATCAACTTACATCTCTATTATCCTTTATACACATCTGTAACACCATTCTGTGCATTTTAGCATCAGTTGATAATGCAAAATTAGTGAAAATATCTATTTAGAATATCTCTCTATTATAAAAGGAAATCCTGAGATGAGAATTTCTCTGAGATAATTTCAGGTCCCGCGAGACGAGGCTTTTTGCCAAGAGATTTTGACAAGTCCCGCCCTCCTCTCAAACATTTACAACCACGCCCACGGTCCAATCACTTCTCATTCGTGTAAATTCTATTGTCAGACACACTTGCTGTGCTCTCAGCTCCAATCGGGGTTGGAAATAAAACACAAAGATTAGAAGACAAAGTAGAACGTCATAAAGAGGTTCAAAAACGTTGCCGTGATACACAATCAGAGCAGATTAGAGCTTATGAAAGTACTAAAATTTGAAATTCTCAAAAAACTGATAGTAAAGATCACAGTAGCGCTAACAAACAAAAATTATTACTCGGTGAAATAACAGAACAGTGAAAAGAGATCAAATATATGGATATAGGTGATACGGTAGAAGCATGTAGATATTGTACGGCTTTAAACTTTAAGTCGGAAACTTGTAGATTGTCTAATTCGTGTTGGCATCAGGGAAAATTAGTGTTTCTTCCAAATGAAGATAGATAGATAGATACATAGATACTTTATTAATCCAAGGGGAAATTCATATCCGCGAGAATTAAAAGATTTGTTGTTTGGTGAATGTGAAATCCATATCCCGGGGGTTGGCGAGCAAAGCAAGCAGCTGGCAGAGCCCCGTAGTACTATTAAATAAAAAATAGCATTCAGGTGAGGATGCTTTATAGGCCTTTTACATACACTTAATTTTAACAAATCTAACTTTATTTCTTGGAGAACTCAAATACAAGAAAAAAGAAAAAAAGAAAATTTACCCCTTTCATTTTTTAATATTATTTAATAATCTAATATCTTGCTATATCTTAATCATTTTCCCTCTTTTCAAAGAAACTGTCAGCATTTTATTGTATTTCTGACATGCAGAAATAAACACAATCAAAATATTACATTCCCAATTATTGATTATACCTTAATGAAAAAATAAAATAATAAAGAAGAGAAGAATTAAAACTTCTAAAATCACACATGTAGCTGTATCTTGATATAATGTCATTTTTACCACCGACAGCCTTTCACTGTGTGCCTAATCCTGTGTCTCAAATTAAAGTGAACTTTGCTTGATATTAGTTTGCTTTAATCTACTTGCCTTTCACTTCACTCTCATCGCAGGTGTTGTGCCAACACAGTGGCCAACTGCAGCACAAACAGTAAGTAGGAGGGCATTCTTTGAACTGGCAGCTAAAGGGCTCTGAAAAGGGGATTATAAAAGGTATTTAAAAGGCAAAAGAACAATCAAACATCTGCTAGTCTTTTTCTGTTTTTGTTGAAAACGGAAAATCAGCTACCAATCAGCTATTTGCTATGATCGAGGTTTAAACACCCCATTATACAACAGCGATAGGAGCAAAGAGTTGTTGGAGCAGAGTAATATTTTTATTATGTAGAATTATAAAAAGTCAGTCCCATGCAGATGCCAGGATTGTAAATTTAGTAGGGTTAGAAAACGTACAGTGGTGTGAAAAACTATTTGCCCCCTTCCTGATTTCTTATTCTTTTGCATGTTTGTCACACAAAATGTTTCTGATCATCAAACACATTTAACCATTAGTCAAATATAACACAAGTAAACACAAAATGCAGTTTTTAAATGATGTTTTTTATTATTTAGGGAAAAAAAAATCCAAACCTACATGGCCATGTGTGAAAAAGTAATTGCCCCCTGAACCTAATAACTGGTTGGGCCACCCTTAGCAGCAATAACTGCAATCAAGCGTTTGCGATAACTTGCAATGAGTCTCTTACAGCGCTCTGGAGGAATTTTGGCCCACTCATCTTTGCAGAATTGTTGTAATTCAGCTTTATTTGAGGGTTTTCTAGCATGAACCTCCTTTTTAAGGTCATGCCATAGCATCTCAATTGGATTCAGGTCAGGACTTTGACTAGGCCACTCCAAAGTCTTCATTTTGTTTTTCTTCAGCCATTCAGAGGTGGATTTGTTGGTGTGTTTTGGGTCATTGTCCTGTTGCAGCACCCAAGATCGCTTCAGCTTGAGTTGACGAACAGATGGCCGGACATTCTCCTTCAGGATTTTTTGGTAGACAGTAGAATTCATGGTTCCATCTATCACAGCAAGCCTTCCAGGTCCTGAAGCAGCAAAACAACCCCAGACCATCACACTACCACCACCATATTTTACTGTTGGTATGATGTTCTTTTCTGAAATGCTGTGTTCCTTTTACGCCAGATGTAACGGACATTTGCCTTCCAAAAGTTCAACTTTTGTCTCATCAGTCCACAAGGTATTTTCCCAAAAGTCTTGGCAATCATTGAGATGTTTCTTAGCAAAATTAAGACGAGCCCTAATGTTCTTTTTGCTTAACAGTGGTTTTCTTCTTGAAAATCTGCCATGCAGACCGTTTTTGCCCAGTCTCTTTCTTATGGTGGAGTCGTGAACACTGACCTTAATTGAGGCAAGTGAGGCCTGCAGTTCTTTAGACGTTGTCCTGGGGTCTTTTGTGACCTCTCAGATGAGTCGTCTCTGCGCTCTTGGGGTAATTTTGGTCGGCCGGCCACTCCTGGGAAGGTTCACCACTGTTCCATGTTTTTGCCATTTGTGGATAATGGCTCTCACTGTGGTTTGCTGGAGTCCCAAAGCTTTAGAAATGGCTTTATAACCATTACCAGACTGATAGATCTCAATTACTTCTGTTCTCATTTGTTCCTGAATTTCTTTGGATCTTGGCATGATGTCTAGCTTTTGAGGTGCTTTTGGTCTACTTCTCTGTGTCAGGCAGCTCCTATTGAAGTGATTTCTTGATTGAAACAGATGTGGCAGTAATCAGGCCTGGGGGTGGCTACGGAAATTGAAGTCAGGTGTGATACACCACAGTTAGGTTATTTTTTAACAAGGGGCAATTACTTTTTCACACAGGGCCATGTAGGTTTGGATTTTTTCTCCCTAAATAATAAAAACCATCATTTAAAAACTGCATTTTGTGTTTACTTGTGTTATATTTGACTAATGGTTAAATGTGTTTGATGATCAGAAACATTTTGTGTGACAAACATGCAAAAGAATAAGAAATCAGGAAGGGGGCAAATAGTTTTTCACACCACTGTAGTTCCAAAAATGTTTTGAAGCAATGTGTTTTAAAGAAGCCGTAGGCTGTTCATTTCATGAAGGAAGGTTCAGCTAATAAAAGATATCACCATTCCTTTACTTTTGATTGCCTGTTTGGCCCATCATACAGTTTTTTTTTTAATACATTCATATTTCTACATACTCAAATGGTCAAATTCAGTTTAACACCGTGGACTGGAGCAGCCACTTAGCAGACAGACTGGCCATATACGTATCTGTTACGATTTGATTTCTTTTTCATTTTCTCTCTGTTAGTTGTATTCTGTTTTCAGGTCATTTTATTTTGATTTTGAGGTTTTGAACACTCCTTCATTCATTTCTTGTTCTGCAATTTATTTGGCTTTTATATGTGAAAATAATATTAATGTTTTGGGTCTATCTGCCGCTTTTCTATTTTCATGCTGGATGCCGCCATGTTGTTTATGGATTATTATGGTAACCAATGTGTGGCATGTTAGATGCATGGCATGTTACATTACAGATGCAAACGTACAGAAGTCAAGGCACTTGAGTTCTGAGTCAGCCGAGATTACAGATAACCAAGGACTGCATGGTGGTATACTCTTTAGGTTTTCACATTACTACTGTAGATCCCAAGCTCTGGTTCTTTCATTTACAACTTTTGGTTCTGATTTTCAGCTTACAAGAAAAATAGAACAGACTCCTGATAATTAGACTTGACTTTTTAGTGATGTTTTACCCTCTGATTGCACTTTAAAACTCTGCTCTGTCTCTGCTCAGACATCACATCACTATCTGTTTTTAACAAATAAGGAAAATGAGGAACAGGAAATAATTGTCTAGCTATGATTTGCATGTGATTCCTAGAAAAATGTAACTCAGTCAATCAAAGAACTGTAAAAGTTTCAAACCTTTACCCTATTTTTGGACAAAGCAATCCTGCTAGTATAAAATGGAAGATTAACATCTGCTTTCACTGAAATGAACAGAGACTCTCACTATGACACTGGGGCACACTTTCCTTAAATGTTGCCACTTTTGGGTCTTGTAGGGCTGCGACTCAGTGTTGCATTCCATGGGAATTGGTTGTGTACAGTGCAAAAGGATGGGTTGCAGCATATTGTTTAAGCATTGCCCCACTAGGACTGTCGGTGGTGAATAGGGACCGCCCCCCCCCAACCCCCCCCGACCTGACCGTCATCATGGACTTGGTCTCGAACACACTAAGGGTGGCAAGATTTGGTTGCAAAAAAAAGTTAATCAAACCCTGCACTAAGAGGTTCCATAAGGTTCCTTCAGCTGTTTGCATTTTTGATTTTTAATCTGCATGAAAACAACAAGTAATAACAATAAATAATGTACTTGTTTCTTTCTATAATTACATTTCCAAAAAAAAAACATGTAAAGGAGACTGAATGCCACTTGAGGCTGCATGGCAGTGCAGTGGTAGTGCTGCGGCCTCACATTAAGGAGACCTGGATTCATGGGCCTCTCTGGTCCTCTCTGTATGGAGTTTGCATATTCTCCCCATGTCTGCATCATGGGTTTCCTCCTGGTGCTCTGTTTTTTTCTCCCATAGTCCAAAGACTTGTGGGTTAGGTGGTTCTGAGATACCAAATTGGCTCCAGTTTGTGGTTGGGTTGTGTATGTGTAAGTGTGTGTGTGCATTGTGTGTGCGTTGGCCCCTGTCCAGGGCTTGTTCCAGCATTGCATCCCAAGCTAGCTGGGATAGGATCCATCACACCCCATGATCCTGTTCAGGACTAAACAGGTTAGAAAATGACTGACTGAATTCCCCTTATTGGAAATGGAAACATTTACCACCCATGGATAACATATACAATTAAACAGCAAGGACAATTTCATAAAGAGTTGAAAATCTAAATATTACATATATAAAGGTGAGCTGGACGTGCAGTAGCTAGTACACTTCCTGGAGCCTGTGTTTGAACTTCTACCTGGTCAATATTTGTTTGTGCATGCCTGTACTCTTCAGTTTCCTGCTCATGAGCTTGGGCTTGCTTGTGTGTGTTCCTTGTAACAGAATTACATCCTTTTATTGCTCAATTTGAGTTCATCCACAGGCCAATGGATTCAGATTGCACTGAGAAATGAAGGCACAACATTGGACAAATAAAAGAATAGTCTGAAAACTGGTAAAAGGTCAAATAACAATGATGGTAAGGTACCAAAAAACATCGAGCAAAAAGTCTTAGACAAAAGTTCCTGTCCTTCTAAATACGCCTTCCCTATATTAATCATGAGCTATTATTTTTTTTCCGTTTTATCCACTTACTGAAACACTGCTGTTACAGCAATGCCTTCTTAAATAGTGATGGCTATTGTGATGTTACATGTGGCACTGCTGTCAAGACATATGATCGTCAATGGCATCGTTGCTAACAATATCACAACAATGGGTGTTATGACCCAGTGCACACAAAATGGTGCCCTTGAAGAAGACCTATAAAAACCAGGCCAGAGCCTTCCCCAGGCTGCCCAGAAATAGGCATCACCCTGTGCAGCCTGACCCCAAGCATCACCTGTAGGCCACAGTGTACACAGGCCCAAATGGGGTTTTGACTTCAAAAGTAAAAAAAAAAAAAACAAAAACAAAAATGCCTCTTTAGGGAAAGGGAACCATAAACCTCTGGATAGAGAGACTAGTCAAACAAGAATTCTTCATAAATGAAGGTAAAATAGGTGTGCAACCCACAGCAGTCGACTCCAAATCCATAAACCAGGAAACAAAAAAAAAACAGAAAAACAATATACACGAGGAAAGGCACTCCTTGAACGTCAATCAACCACTAATGGACTTGCTCCCCAGCCTCAAGTTACAGGCTGATGGGGGTCCTTTAGTGGAGACATCATGGTGGTCCCACCCATAAAGCATACTGAACAAAATACATAGAAACTACATAATACACAGAGACAGCAATATTAACAGATTTACATAATTGGTGAAAACACATAAAATTAATAATTAATAAATCACAAAAAGGACAAAAGAAATGAAAATAAACATAAGCCATGGTGCCTACCCTGGGCGATGAGTACCGTTTGTACCGCGGATAAGTCGGAGCTTGATTTTACCGTATAATTTCTAGTATTTTATAATGTTAGTCGTATAAGTCGAATGAGATTACGATATGCTAGCACCCAGCTGAGAAAGTAACTATGGAACACACTGCCTTTTTTTTCTTATGCATTGTGCCTACGTGACCACACGGTAATACCCAAACTATTCCGAAGTGACGTTTGTACTGTTTTGTATTTTTTGTATCTCACACCCTCATACACCTTTATTGTAAGAGCATCCCTTATCTACGATGGAGCGTTCAATCAGAAGAAAATATGAAGCTGGTTTTAAATTAAACCTCGTTGAAGTGGCAAAAGAAATTGGCAACCGTGCTGCTGCAACAAAATCCGATGTGTCTGAGAAACTGGTGCGAGATTGGAGGAAGAAGGAAGATGTAAAATAAAAAATTTAAGAGTTGCATTTTTGAACAGGCGTATAAGTCGGGGTTTGATTTTATGATCGATTTTTTTCAGGTTTCAAGACCAAGTATATACGGTATTCAGTAGCACACTGGTATCAGATGAACAGATGAGCAGACAACCCTGCTCTGATCTCCCACACATCTGAACACATACAGAGAAAGTGAGATCTGGAGCAGTTTGCCCAGTTCACTGGGCTCAATATCACCACTACTACAATCAAACACTTACTATTAACAATGTCAGCCTGTTTTGCTACGTGGGCAGTATCACCAACCTCCAGGGGATAACTGAAGACATTAAGACACGTCTTGGAAAAGGCAAGAGCAGCCTTTGTCAAACTTTGACTGCTCTGCCATTCATCCTGCTACTCGAGAAACACCAAGCTGAGAACTTATCAGAGCAATGTTCTTTCTGCTCTCCTCTATGGCTCAGGAGAGCAGGTCACAAACAGACTCTCAAGTTGTTATTACAATTGCCTGAGAAGACTCATGAAAATCCAGCGGCCAGCTGTAGTATTCATTGCAGTACTCCATATTATCACCAAACTGGAAAACATGACAACCATACTGCTGAAATAGCGATGGAGGTGCTTAGGAAGTGTGTGCCACCTGACATCTGGATACCCAGCAAAGCCAGCACTGACTTGGGCTCTGGAAGGAAAAAGAAAGCAAGGAAGACAGAGAAAAACATGGAGATGCACCATGGAGGAAGAGCTGCACTGAAGACAGCCCAAAACAGAGAGCAATGGCGAGGTCACGTGGAAGCAATATGTGCCACAAGGTGCAAAGAGGATAAGTAAGTAAGCATTCCTTGGCTGAAACATAACATGGGTCATGGAAGCAACCCAATATAGCCGTAAGATGAAGTCATTAAGAAAAGTTTACAAAAAATGTAACCAAATGAAATCTTAGTTCAGGAGGTTAAATGACCAGCAAAAACTGATCACTAGCACATAAATTTAAGTTTCACAACAAATAGTTCTTGCCGTGTTCCCTGTGCTTCTGGAGTTGTCTTTGGCTCCCTTCAATGATATAATAGAGTAAGCATTAGAAAGTGGATTTGTGTACCAATAAAACGTTTAAAAAACAGTAGTTTGCCACCACCTGCAGTGTTTGGTCATTTAATGACAAACGCTGCCCTGCAGGCCGACTGTGAATTATGCTGTCTTTGGATTTTAAAGCCTTTCGCCTTCCATCCCTCTCACACTTGTTCATCTTTGTCAGTTGTGTGTACTTGGGGTGCTAACAATAAAAGAAGAAGTCTGGTTACTGGCTTTATTAATTAGAAATCCTAATGTATATGAAGTAGCAAGACTATAACACCAATTAGCTAAAACCAGAAAGCATATTTTAAAAACCTTTAACACATAAAAAGTGTTAGGAACCATTTCTTTTATAGTTGGTGTGATTTATTGATTGCCAAGAAGCAATTTGTAACATGCTGGAAAAGAATAAATCATTGTGTTGACAAGTCATCTGTCACAAATCCTGAAGTGTTTCAAGGAATTTGCACACTTTCTTCTTTCCCCCCTCTCCATCTCTGACTCTAAGATGAGATTCATTTGAAATACCTTTTCTCCTGTATTTTGGTTTTATTTTTGCAATATTAAAGATAAGAAATATTATTCAAGGCAAAAAACCTTAGTAGGATGCCCAATATAAAAAAATATTTATTTTATTGGCAACTTAAACATGAAGAAGCTTGAATTGTGTAAAAAAAAAAAGCAAGCCATCCTTTTTTCTGGGTCCACGTTTTCAATTATAGTCCTGGTAGAGGTGGAGGAAAATTAAATACAGACTCTGAATGGGGTGACAGTCCAGCGCAGGACACACTCACCAGCCCAACGTGTACTTCACGGACATTTGCGAGAGGCTTTGTAGAAACGCAATGAGCAAGCCAATAATTGGACCTGTGAAGCGCATCAATGGCCACTTTGCCACATGGCTCCCATAAAAACAAACTTAATTTTACAAACCATCTGTTCTGTCACGGTAGAGGCCATCCCAAAATTCTCAACAGTGTAGCACAAGGCAGACATGTTGACATTTGATGTCCCTTTTTCAAGCCATACAGTAAACCAAAGACGGACATTATAGCAGCAGGCTTTTAATTTTTAATCTCCAGTACTTAAAAGTTAATGTTACACTGCCTGCCATTTACATAAAGATGAGGCGCAGTAAATTCATTAAAAAAATCACCATGCATTAGCGTCAATATGCTCCCCCCAATGAAACAATGGCTTCCCGAATATTATTACATAGAAGCAAAGCCAAAGAGAATATTGAAATGAGAAATGTATTTTTTTCTTTTTACTTGAAATACAAGAAAAGCAGGTGTCGATTGCTTCATATAATCAGTGTGCTATTGATTAAGCCCAAATTAAGTGCAGCCAGCTTGAAGGGTAGACGAAGTGAATTGAGCTGTCAGATGTAATGGGGCAGAGATAAAAAAGAAGGCACTTTGTTAATTCAGCAGAAAGCATCCAAATGCCAGCAGTCCAGCTATTCAAAGTGTAAAAAGAAAACGCTAAGAAGGAAATTGCCGCCAGATGATGTAAATTAGCACCGTGTGCCAAGTACAAATAAGAAGAATATGATTCTAATGATGTTGCCAGTTCTGGGCAACATTTAACTCAAAATATGTTTGCCCACAGACAAACCAGATGCTAATCAAACATGAGTAATAACCATTTTTGGTATGCTGTTAGAGTGTTGCCCAGAGCACAGATTCCTTCTAGGGCATTTAAGGAGTCTCTACGGCCCCCATAACACAATCTGGTTTACTCAGAGAAATAAAAAAAGATCTTTGTGCGCCGACACAGGGCTAGCCAAGTGGATTTGCAAGACAAAGTTAACAATGGAAGGCAACTGAGTGTGGAGTGGGCTGTCTTGGTGACCTGAAGATGATGATGATCCTTTTCAATCAAACATGCTGATAGATGTTTTACATGACTGTATTCAGACGCCTGAAGCATTACTTTCAGATTTCTTATTTCTTTGAAAGGAACAAAAACCAGGGGTGTAGGTTCAGAGCATAAAATGCAGCTGTTCAAACAAAATGCAAAAAAGCAACGTTTATAGAATTAAAGACGATAAAGTAACTCATAATAATGTTTTTGACAAGGCGTTGATGTCATTTAATTTTTTTATTTACTTTTTATTATGTTTAACTTTTTTACTTCTACCTTTCCTTTTTTTACTTTTACTTTTTACTAAGTTTTATTATTCATTGGTGTAGCTGCATTTACCCAAAATTACCAAAGTTCTGCAGCTTTGGTTTGCTTCGTGGGATTCTGGCAATAGGTGACGCGTTGAAATATTTTTGTTTTTAAAAGTTTTAGTAAAATTTCAAAACACACCAGTTCACACAAAAATAGAGAAAAAGATGGTATTGCACTATATTGCAGTTATATAGTTAAGAAAGTTCTATCTGATATTAACTTACAAGAAGTGAAGGCTATACCATAGTCAATAGCTATGAAAGGAAATTATATTCTAATCAAATTAAGCAAACACTAATATGACTTTAACTTATAGCATTAACTTTCTAACTTTGGCTCTTACATTTGGTATTTAAAATATACAGTTGTAGTGAAATACTCAAGTAACCGATTTTCTTTCGATAATAACTAAGGAGAAAATTGTCTTTATCCAACGCCCCGCATACCATCTCAATCGCTTTCGGTAATCGAAGAGCACCCCGACACCCTTCCAGCAGCTCATTCAGGAGATAGCAGGCCAGGGGCTGGCGAGCAAAGTGAGTAGGTGGCAGAGCCCCCTAGTATCTTCTTATATAATATGCTACCGTGGCTGTCCATTTGTCTGTCCAGGATTTTAAATCACCTGTAGCTCGCAAACTGTTTGATTGATTGACCTGAAATTTGGTACACCTATACTATGTGACATCTACTATCTGCTTTTGGGTCAAAGGTCAACCCAGCAAGGTCAAGGTCAAAAATCAAATAACCTGTTGCCGGAAATTTGGTACACATTGTCACGCTTGGGTCACAGATTTGCACAGAAACCCAGGAGGTTGTAGAGACAGGAACTTTATTTAAACACTGCAAACAAACATATGCCTCTTTTTTTTCAAATGTTTAAACGGACTCCTTGACAAGATGGAGATGACAGTTCCGTCTCACAATTTAAAAGAATGCAAATATATCTTCCTCTTCAAAGGAGTGAGCATCAGGAGCAGAGAAGGTCTGAGAGAGAGAAAGGCAAACAAACAATCAAAAAATGACAGGTGCTGCTTGGACTTTTAAGTCTGCGAAGTACCGCGTGGATCGCACGATAGATCAGCCGCAAGTAAGTCCAGTAAGCAAGGGAGCAATGTGAAGGTAGTCTTTCAGCATCTTTTTTAACTTGTACGGGTGCGAACAGCCCTCCAGCTCACAACATATACTACAGAGTTTTGGAATTATTACTGTTTTTATTTTTATTTTATTTTACTGTGGAAACTCTCGGCAGCAGGGCGGCCATGTGTCGGATGGGCACGGAGTATGGTCAAGTCATGTGTATTCACTGCACGTTATCGTGCAGTATGCCGTTACTGGTATATACATATATAGTAAAACAAGGGAGCTTTCTAAGTGCCTTACAAGGACTGATTTAATGATGCACCGGGTAGGACTAAAAAAGGACATTATACCAAATATAATTCTTCTTTGCGCTCTCCAGGACAGAGCAAGTCCTGTCCAAGATGGTTGACATCACTTCTAATCCTGCCGACTACGCCATTTTAAAAAGAAGACAAAAAAAAAAGATAAAAATGTGGGGTTCCAGCCAGAAAATCCCTATTTAATTTTTTGGTTCAAGATTGTAAACTCTATGTTTCAAATGCAAGGATAATTGTTGCTCAATTCTTTAGTGCTGCTTTGGTCAATGTGACACTGTTCTTTTGATGAGATCATCTTTTATGGAGGCAGAGGCAGAACAGGAGGTGTTGGGGGGATTGGAAGTGATGACATCTGTCTCTGGCAGGACTTTCTCTGTCTTGGGAACAGGAATAAAGGAAAAAGCTATATAAGGTGTAACCCCCTCATCAGTCCACGTTCCTATCCAAGCCAAGAAAATGTTACCTTTTCTTGATTTAACACTGAATGTTTACTATTCATCAGTGTTAAAGAAAGTTAAAGAACAGATTTCATATTATATCTCTTACAATTAGAAATCTTCTCAAAATAAAATGTTTATATCTGTCTTTTTTCACCAACATCAGGATGAATTAACTATATTTAATTGCATTATTCTGCTTCCACTTCCATACAGCTGCATAATGACTCTTAAAATGTATTAATATGATTTAACATTTTAAACTCTCCATATTGGCTAGTGTCTTGTTAGTTGTGAAAGAATATTGGAATTCATTTTTATTGCTAATTTCAATTTCAGTGTCTGCTTGTGGGCACTCCAATCTTGTCATTGCCATTAGCTTTTCCTAGAGAAACATATTTTGTCCAAAGCTTGCATAGCAGATGCACTGCATTTTACACAGCACACTATCACCTACCCAGTCAATCAGCCATAGGCCCCTAGGCATATACATTGTGAACATCTGGTAACTAAGCTATTCCTCCAAAAGCTGAAAATGAGAGAAGCAGAGTTGACTGGGCTACTACCAAGTGACCGCTGTCAAAGTTTTTAGAAGACAAAGTTTGCTGGAAAAAGGAGGCCCAGGTAAGACCAAGAATTCAAGTTTGCAAACTCTGACGGGCAACTCAGTGCATCAATAACAGCCATGTCATACTTATTATGGCCACAGTAAAGCAGAGATTCATTGAACAGGCCAAAGACAAAAAAAAAAAAAAACCTCAACAGAGAAGCTTAGTAAAGTACCGAAGAGATTCCTAAAAGATTACTTTCCTTAAACTGTCCTGCGTCTGTGCACGACAGACATACATGACTGCTCTCTACTTTTGAATTGTGCTGAATTAGCCTGACTTACTGCACAACAGTTTGTTACAAACCTACCCGTTAAATATGCCTGGATGAAGTTAAGATATCTCCTTCTTAAACACCACAGAAAAGCTGTAGCTACATAGTAAGTTCAACAGAGACAAGAAACTAAAATGCGAAGAGCCATCTGAGTACTCAAAGAACTGTAATAATGTCACTGTAAGTTTTGGATCAGGAAACTAGAAATAGACGATCCTTCAACCATTGAGTCATCAAAGGAAACCTGACAGAACTGCCAAACTCATGTATGAGTTAGAGGACAGTGTAGAGTAAACAACACTCATGCATGTCAGTATATATATATTTTCTAGACAGAGGTATTACTGTAGCAGAAAGAAATAATTCAGTAAATGTATTTCGGGAGTCTTTAGCCCTAACAAAAGCTTTTCATTTTCAACTTTATTAAACAGGGGAACAGAAAACCTCTGTCTCACAGGCAGGGTCCAGCTCATTATGTGAAATATTCCTGTGAATATAGAAAGATTAAAGTTTTTCCATTTTCCCCCTTTCCTAGATTTAAAAGCTGTAATATTGCACATAAACTATAGTGCCTTACTTCTTGAAACAAGCTGGACTGAGCTACTTTTAAGAAAACATCTAAGAGCCTGGAATACAACAACTGAAAGCAAAAGGTAAAGCATGTGTGTAACTCAAATTATTAATAATAATTATTATTAATAATTATTAATTATTAAAACTCTTAAACAAGCCCAATATCACAAAAGCCTTATCAGAATACAATCCTCACTGATGTCAGTTGAAGGTTATCTCAAATCTTACAGTGGAACAAATGCATATCAAAAACAAATTATAAGCTCTCAACATCCCATATCCCAAAGACATGCATGTCAGTTTAACAAGCAGTGCTAAGTTGGCTCCTTGTCAGAGGAAATGTGTGTGTGAGTGAGTGGGCTCTGCAGTGGAAGACATTTACTCCAGAGTATCCAGTGCATTCAGGGCAAAGTCTGGCCCCCCCATCACCCTGAACTGGATTAGGCGGGCTAGCGAAGGTTGTGGTAAAGCTGTCAAATGTGTTGTTCTGTACTCATCTGCTATCATATTACAAGACTGGTATTTTAGTTCTTGGCAACTCTCTAAAGTGCTTTCAAAACACCCTGCCTTGTGTGCATATTTTTAGAATTGCCAGCTAGCTCTATTAACATTACGACAAAATCCACTTCTCAATTTGCTGGCCTTCTTCACATTTTTAATTCTGCCTCCCTGAGCATCACAACCTAATCTAGACAATATATCAATCATTCCCGGAACAACTTCTTAGGACAAGTACAGTTGTGGCTGGCAATCGTTTAGTGTCTGAGTTCTTAATATATTAATGGAGGACTGTAGACTAGCTATAGGGTCCTCCAGACTAGATAATTGCTAGATAATGCAATGGAAGGTGGGGATGAATGAGCATCCTGGTCAGGACAGAGGTTGTTCCCTTACCCAGCCAGGAGCCTACCACAATGGATGGACAGCATGGATGGACAGGCATGCTGCCCAGATTGGTTACTGTTCTTTTTCCTACTCAGGAGGTTGGTATTAAAGATAGACAGGGGAAGACTTATTTTTGAGGCCATGTGTACCCCAGTACACTGAAGGGCCCAGCATCCCTCTGGCATAGACTCCTGTTTAAACATCTGCAGGGCTGCATGGGTGTTGTAGTACTGGAGGGCAACCCTGTTAGGGTACTTGGAGGCCACAAGAGGGAGCTGCTGTGGTGAGATTTCCCCACAAGACAGAGGTCTTGCCTGACCCAGATGTGCTTCAATAGCTATGGCACTAACATGCAGGAATGACTCCTAGGTCTGGGTTAAAAAGTAGAAAGATACTGTGCCTAATAAAAAAACTCTTTTGAACCCAAGACTTGTTTTGGTGTCTGAGACACCACCTAATGGTCACAATAGATAGATAGATAGATAGATAGATAGATAGATAGATAGATAGATAGATAGATAGATAGATAGATAGATAGATAGATAGAGGATATACTTTATTGATCCCTAAGGAAAACCTCATTGTCACAGCCAAATACGATCATGATAGCTACATGAATTAAATTTATAACCTGAATATTTTTTCAGTGTACCATTCTACTTTCATGTCATATCTTGGCTCTGTGGTCACTTTTCCCATTGCAAAACTGATGACATGGTGCTGTCACATTATTTAAGAACTAGGTGTGCTACCCATCTAAGAAGGGTTGAAATGTAAGTAATTTACACAGACCCCAGTGTTAACGTTTGGCTCTTTGTAGTAATAAAAGATTTCTGGGCGCCCTTTGTAAATAGTATGTTATGTCATGCTATTTTACATTACTCAGAGTTAACTTATTAGCACATTCCTAATCTTAAAACTGACAGCAGGTTTTGAAAAGTCACAGCAGCTTATCTTGACTTTCAAAAATGATTATACAGTAAACACTATTGTCTTGAATCAAGGCACAAAAATTATTCAGGCCTACTGGGATGTTATGCAACCAACAATGGTGATGAAATGAGTTTTGTGCTCCGCAGGTATTACAGAATCAGCAGCTCCAATCACTTATGCTGCTACAATCTTATCAACAGCAATCAGCTCTGTTGTAATGGGATGGATTAATGCTTCTCTTACACACAGTATGAATGACTACTGTCAAAGAAAATGAATAAACAAAGGTAAAACCCACTGAGAGTGGTAATAATAAACAACAAAGTACATTAACATTCAGGCAGAACCTCTCAAAATGCATGTGTGATATCTGTGTGAGGAAGACAGAGTTTGTGGGTCTTTCTGAACCAGACATATAATATACATTTATATGTCAAGAGACTGTTATGTTATCTTGCCTTTGTTAATTAGCAATGTTAATAACTTAATTTACATAAAGAAAGGTTATGTGCTTAGCCTTGTGGGAAAAAGGAAGTGTTGTTGACACACATTCGAAATTGAGTAAAGAACACGTTGAGTTACCTGTGTCTCTGTAGTTATTATTTGTTGGGAGTTGGAAGGAACACAAAAGAGACAACCATGAGTTAGTTTAAAAACAAGTGGGGAAATTAGAAGGCTCACTGAGTATCACATTTCTGAAATAATCCAATGCCTCATGAAGGTGGCACTCTTAGCAGGGGGGGTGATTTTGAACTGCAAAGAGCAATGGTGTTCTACAGTTGAAATGTCACCTAAAAAAAACAATGAAGCATACAGTAAATGTGCATCGTGTGTGTGGAGATCACATTGCACGTGTTCAAAAGAAACATAAACTGTTGCAAGGGAAATAACTGTTTCTGTAACATCAGATAATAATTTGGCATTTGAAGGCACTAATGGACGAGTGCTAAAGGTGAATGATATTTTGTTGCAGGTGCTGTGTGTGCTCTGAGAGTGTAGGAGTCGATGTACAGTTGTGCTTGAAAGTTTGTGAACCCTTTAGAATTGTCTAGATTTCTGCATAAATATAACCTAAAACATCATCAGATTTTCACTCTAGTTCTAAAAGTAGATAAAGAGAAACCAGTTAAACACATGAGACAAAAATATTATACTTGGTCATTTATTTATTAAGGAAAATGATCGAATATTACATATTTGTGAGTAGCAAAAGTAAGTGAACCTTTGCTTTCGGTATCTGGTGTGACCCCCCTTTGCAGCAATAACTGCAATTAAACGTTTTCGGTAACTTTTGATTATTCCTGCACACCGACTTGGAGGAATTTTAGTCCATTCCTCCGTACAGAACAGCTTCAACTCTGGATGTTGGTGGGTTTCCTCACATTAACTGCTCGCTTCAGGTCCTTCCACAACATTTCGATTGGATTAAGGTCAGGACTTTGACTTGGCTATTACAAAACATTAACTTTGTTCTTCTTTAACCATTCTTTGGTAGAACGACTTGTGTGCTTAGAGTCGTTGTCTCTTGAGATTCAGTTCATGGACAGATGTCCTGACATTTTCCCTTTAGAATTCTCTTATATAATTTTGAATTCATTGTTCCATCAATGAAGGCAAGCCGTCCTGGCCCAGATGCAGCAAAACAGGCCCAAACCATGATACTACCACCACCATGTTTCACAGATGGGATAATGTTCTTATGCTGGAATGTAGTGTTTTCCTTTCTCCAAAATAATGCTTTTCATTTAAACCAAAAAGTTCAATTTTGGTCTCATCTGTCCACAAAACATTCTTCCAATAGCCTTCTGGTTTGTCCACGTGATCTTTAGCAAACTGCAAACAAGCAACAGTGTTATTTTTGGAGAGCAGTGGCTTTCTCCTTGCAACCCTGCAATGCACACCATTGTTGTTCAGTGTTCTCCTGATGGTAGACTCATGAACATGAACATTAGCCAATGTCAGAGAGGCCTTCAGTTGCTTAGAAGTTACCTATGGGTCCTTTGTGACCACACCTTGCTCTTGGAGTGATCTTTGTTGGTCGACCACTCCTGGGGAGGGTAACAATGGTCTTGAATTTTCTCCATTTGTACACAATCTGTCTGACTGTGGATTGGTGAAGTCCAAACTCTTTAGAGATGGTTTTGTAACCTTTTCCAGCCTGATGAGCATCAACAACTCTTTTTCTGAGGTCCTCAGAAATATCCTTTGTTCATGCCATGATACACTTCCACAAACATGTCTTGTCAAGAGCAGACTTTGATAGATCCATGTTCTTTAAATAACACAAGATGCCCACTCACACCTGACTGTCATCCCATTGATTGAAAACACCTCGAATTTTACCTTCAAACTAACTGCTAATCCTAGAGGTTCACATACTTTTGCCACTCACAAATATGTAATATTGAATCATTTCCTTAATAAATAAATGACCAAGCATAATATTTTTGTCTCATTTGTTTAACTGGTTTCTCTTTATCTACTTTTAGGACTTGAGTGAAAATCTGATGATGTTTTGGGTCATATTTATGCAGAAATACAGAAAATTCTAAAGGGTTCACAGACTTTCAAGCACAACTGTAAGGTTAAAAGAGTTGGCAGCCATGGTTGTGGTAATATGAGTTTGAAATATATGACGAGTCACACCCTGTCAAAAGAAGGTGAAAAGGACAGCAGTTATGAAAGTTGATAATGGAGAGGCATAAGAGATGCAGACTTCAGGACAAAACAACACAATAATTAGTAAATATGCCTAAAGACACCAGTAAAATCATGGATGAGGCTGCACAGTATCTACCTTCTGACTGCACACATCAACAAATGATTAAAGAAAGTTCACACTAATGTCAATTTGGAAATGCAAACATGCCATGACAAAATAGCAGCATTATTTTAACACGCTGTATATCCATAGACCACAACGCTTAACTAATCTCACTTTGCTGTGGTGACACAATATTCAAAATGACAGAATGATATCGTAGCAGACACAGACACTTTTCAAACTTGTGTAGCCCAATAACTGTGGTGGTCTTAGTGAGTGCTTTTCTGTCTCTACTGTCACAGTGGTCATCACAATGTAGAAATTAATCAAGTTTCTGTTACTTTGTACCGCGCTGAACTCCTGAATGGATAACATAAATTTATTTATTATTATTTTTTTTGCCATCAAGTCTTTGCTTCAGTTTATTTTGCTTTCTCTCTGAAACCCCTGCAGTTTAAAGTGCACGGACTGGAGGATTTGGGAGCGGGTGTTTTAGGAAGAAGCCTTGTGGGTGGAGTCATTGCAGTGGAGGATTTCTTCACTACTCATTTCTTACTTTTTAGCGGTTTGTCCCCAGACAAGCAGTAATATCTGAGAATCTGCACACCCCATGAGACTAGTGGATAACTAAATGAAGGAATGATATTTTTATGTTACATGTGTAGCAAACATTTCACACTACCTGAACATTCAAGTGAAATCATCATTTGAGGAGGTAGGCTGGCAGCAATGGATCAAGATAATGAAAGGACTGGGGAGACACACTGTCAACAGCAATTCAAACTCCAGTACCAGAGGTGGCGCTGCTTAGTCTCCGTTTCGATACCTGCAAGGTTGGCTGGGACTTGTAAATCGGAAGGGCGGCCCTGTTGGGATGGAAGGGCACTGCCAGGTGAGGACCTGCCTGTTTTGTTTAGCTTCCATATATCCCAGAAGTACTACTGTCATGCAATGCTGTGTGCTGGGTCCAACATAAAAGGAGCCATCTCACCTCACTAGAGAAGTCAGAGTCTGGAAGAGGTGGACAAGGCTTGTCTGGGAGGAGTGGAAGGAGAGGAATATAATTTTGTTGAATCGTGTCCAACTGTTGGGAGACAAACCTTGTAAAAGTACTGTTTACAATTAAAACCATGTTATTTAAAAAAGTGACTATGTTGTTGTGTTGTGTCTGGGGTTTTGAGGCTCACTGGCTTCCCTTACACATCTTTGTTTCTGATTTTTTTTTTTGTGCATTCACTGTTCTTGCCTTTTGAACATAGGCAAAATTTTAGTATGGAATCTAAGTAAGGTTGTATACCTGAGACCCCTGAAGTCTGCGTTTGAGAACTGAAGGTAAAGAATGGGTATGGAGCAAAAGGAGAAGGCATGAGCAGTGTCTGATCCACTTGCAACAGTACATCAGTGCCACCGTTGTATGCTGTTGGTAAGAAGGAGAGGATCCCGATCTTTGTATTGTAAGAAATATTAGGTAACCAGTTGGAGTAAAAGACTGAGATGTGTTGGGGGTGCAGTGAAAGGTAGACTGAGTGCAGAAGCGCACTACTGTAGTGGTACAGTGAAAAAGGCAACATAAATGGAGGAATAAGACAGGTAAACAAGTGACTAAGGATGAGATGAGGAAGATGTGATTTGCTTTAAATGATGGCCAAAGATTGCAGAAATAAAAGAAAATTTAGTGGCCAACTTGCTGACCTGATTGAACAGAATCAGGGTTATTAACGAGGCTTCCCTTAAAGGGAGCAGGGCAGGGCAACTCAACCCATACAAACCCCAAACCTAATGGCCATATAAACAGTATATATTTATATGATAACTTCTCTAAACTTCTACAGCACAAAAATGAGAAAATGTCACTCATTTATGTATTATTCAGAGAAAATATATTTTTTCACAGTGTGTTATTCAATTATCAGTTATTAGGGGTTGCCACAGCAGATCATCTTGTTCCATATCCTCCTGTCCTTTGCATCTTGCTGTGTTACACCCATCACTTGCATGTCCTCTCTCACCACATCCATAAACCTTCTCTTAGGCCTTCCTCTTTTCCTCTTGCATAGCAGCTCTATCTTTAAAATCCTTTTCCCAATATACCCAGCATCTCTCCTCTGCACATGTCCAAACTAACGCAATCTCGCCTCTCTGACTTTGTCTCCCAACCTTCCAACCTTAGCTGACCCTCTAATGTACTCATTTCTAATCCTATCCATCCTTGTCACACTCAAAGCAAATCTTAACATCTTTAACTCTGCCACCTCCAGCTCTGTCTCGAGCCCATATAACATAGCTGGTCTCACTACCATCCTGTAGACCTTCTCTTTCACTCTTGCTGATACCAATCTGTCACAAATCACTCCTGACACTCTTCTCATTCCACCCTGCTTGCACTTTCTACTTCACCTCTCTTCCACGATCCCCGTTACTCTGTACTGTTGATCCCATTTAATTGTTACTACCAACTATGCAAAATAACAAGATTATTTCTGAGAGTCACATTTACTTTATCTAATTTCCCAGCTTTCACAGCACTGAACTCTCCTATTAAATCCTCATAATCCAGACTTTCTCACTCTTTCATGACGAAACAGCTGTTTGAAAAGTAATTCTGAAGTTGCTTTTTGTCATCAACTCATGAAAATAAAAGGTCCAATGAGGTATAACCATTAACACTGGAATCCCTGAAGCCTATGAAAAAGCTTGTAATCCCGGCCCACCTTAAATCCCTTCGCACCTCTCCATTCAGCATCTTTTGTTTTGTAAATGTGTTGATTAGCATATCATACCATTTCTGAAAGTGTTTATTTGATAGTTGGACTTCAGTCTTCACACTTTATACACTTTATGTCAAAATTTAGTCGTTGGCACTAAAACATGAAAAATGTTTGTCTTTTAGGTATGCATTCAACATTTTGTGTATTTCCTGTCATCCTACACTTACATAGATCTTTGTAGACATGGAACCCACATGAAATGCATGTGTTCCAAATAACAATATATTATTTACCCTATACAACTCACAGGACCTCACACACAGATAAAGAAGGCTTGAGCTGGGAGAACTTTTTGCTGAGTTGAGTCCTGGCAGTGGGGGGGATGGGATAGCAGTCTGCTTGCAGCTTGTGCTGATCGACAAATTTACAACAGAAAAAACGCTGATGGAGAGATGCGAAAGAATTTAAGGTGGGCCGGGACTACAAGTTTTTTCGTAGGCTTCAGGGATTCTAGTGTTAAGGATACCTGCTAAACATTACAATTCATCCCATCCACAGCAGATGTGTGCCATGCTTACCATCCATCCATCCATTATCCAACCCGTTATATCCTAACTACAGGGTCACGGGGGTCTGCTGGAGCCAATCCCATCCAAAACAGGGCGCCAGCCCACCGCAGGCCTTGTTTACCAGTAAATTTAAATAAATGTTAGCACACTGGGCCAGGCAAAAATTAAAATGTAGAATTTTATCTCTTGAGTTATTAATCATCTTACTGATTTAGTTCTAACCCCAAAAGACAATCAAGACCAGGGACAGTGTAGGTAACCTGTGGCTGTTACACCAGTGATGATGAAGGTGAGGATGAGGTATTGATCAGGTTTAATGACACACATCAGGGTATACCAGACCTTGGTGTTACTACACACTTGTTCAGACAATCAGCTTAGACTAAGTAGCTAACCTCCGTTTTGTCAGAACTCTAACAAAACAGTTGATCATAAAGGAGAGGACAGAATAAAGTGGCAGTTAAAAGTGTCTCTACAATAGACTTCATTTGTATTTGCAGCAGTCACTAGCGCCCATCCTGGCAGCATGAGGTGCAGGCAGACATACCAGCTTGAAATGGTTTCAGCTTGGAGCCAAAGACCAGAACAGCACTCTCACACAGAGGGTGGCCAGGCTCACAAGCAAACATCCCTGATGAAATGCTGGTATTGGCTTGTATGATGTATTCCTTTACCAGGGTTTATGGGAAAAATGCTACAGTGTAACCCTTGGCATATCATGAAAGAGAAAATTTTGAAAGGTAATCATGTTCTGAACAGAGAAGCAAGGTGCATTGCCAAGCTGGGTGCCCTCACAAGAATGGGATTTATGCTGGCCACCCCAGTTGCCCAACCTAAAAGACTTGGTCTTCCAGATGGTTGTTATTGCTGTGTATTGTAATCAAAAATAACAATAAAAGAATAATTAATATTCATTGGGCACATAAAAGACATTTACCCATGATGCTTCATAGGCCTTTATAAAGTTATTTTGTAGCTTTTTCCTCTTCAAAATGCATATATGGATTACCAGTCAAAGTATAATTTTAACAATATTTTTAGAATGTACTTTCATAGACATTGTCATATTTATTTTCAGACTCCACTTGTATTTTCTTGTCCATTTGCTGCTGTTTAACGCTTTCACTTTAACCTTAACAGACATGTCTCTTTTGTAATTAGAATCAAAGTGGGTCATCATTAAGGAATGCAAAAATTTCATTGAGAAACATAAAAAGGGGGACACCGTGCCTCACAGATGCATTTTAAATTAAATTCATGAGTCCTCGAAATCCTCATTGATGTAGTCAATATGTAATTTATCCCATAGTCTAAATAACCAGATTGTTTTAATATTCTTCTGAGATTAGCTAATGAATGTAGAAACTAATAAAAAAGGTGAAACTCTAGAACAGATCAGACTGAATGCAGCGCAAAATGTCTCCATGGATTTTTTTTTTGATTAGTTAACTGATGTGTCTCAATGGGGACTAATGAATTACGCATTTCATGGAACACAGGTTTCATTCTCCGAGGATTCGTCAGGCTCATGCCTAAGGAAGTCACATCAAAGTCACATTTACACTGGAAGACCACACAGTAGATACGCAGACTGTACCGTCAGATTGATTTCCAGTTTAACTACAGTTTGAAACTTGCAATGCAGATGGTTTTCCTAAGCTTTACAGTATGTGTACTAAGCTACTAAAGAAACATTTACCTAAAATTATGTTAATGTTTATAAAAGAAGCCCGATGACTGATGTTTTCCACCAGAAGTCTGCACAAGTTTATTTTTGTTCTCACTTTGGCAGAAAGATCTTAAAGCCAAATGCTTCAGCAAAGCAAAAGTTCAATTACAGTATTGATGTAGGACCTTCTTGGAATTTGCAATAGCTGAGCAAAAATCATTTGCAATGGTAAACAATACCAGCATTAGCCTCAGAAGGACAATCTTTGCAATCACAGCGAGCAGGGAATTTAATTTGTGCTGTCTTGGAGGAATGAATCTATGGCTCTGCTACTGTAGTTTCTATGTCTCCTTATCATGTGGATTCACACATAATGTGGGTCACAGTACGAGCAGATGTAAGTATACTTTGTTTAAGCACTGAATGGTGCTATTAAGTTTTGTATTTTATGCTTTTAATACACTTAATTTTGTTGTTTAATTTAAATGTAATGTATTTGTAATTATTGTAGAGTTTATACATTTATGTTTTAGAAATGGTAAGAGTGTTGTACCATGGTAGCCATTGTGGATGCAATAAGAAGTCAAGCACAATGAGTCCTTTTATTGGCTAACCAAAAAGATTACAATATGTAAGCTTTCTAGGCAACTGCAGCCCCTTCTTCAGGCAGTTTGTTTAATAAGAATAAGCAGAACTTGGTAACATGCATATGGTAGCACAGTGGTGCAAGCAGCTGCCTCACACCTCCAGTGTCTTGCCTATGTGGAGACTGCTGTTCTCCCTTTGATCATAAAGCCCTGCTGAGGGTGCTGAAGGTGGCACAGAATATTCCCGGTGCTCAGCTGCCTTTTCTTCAGGACGTATAAAATATTCACTTTCTCAGAAAGGCAAACAGTATGATTAAAGGCCTCAGCCATCCACAGTTGCTTCTTCTCATCCTTCCTTCTGGCAAACACTACAGGGCCATTGGCACTAGTGCCAGTAGATTTAGGGATAGCTGCTACCCAAATGTCCTAAGGTTTCTGAACAGTCAATGATAAGAACAAACATTGTAAGATAACAAATGTATGTATCCATGTATATACAATGTAAGTGTCAGACTGGATGGATGGTTATCCCAACTAGGGTTGAGGATGAGTTCCTGCCCAGCCGAGAGGCCATAATAGACAGACAAGAATGGAGGAGTAACTTAACTGGGATGGTCCTCTGTTTCTGTCCCACTCGGGATGGACTAGGGACAAATGGGAATTTTGAACAGTTTGTCTATAAGTATGAGAGGTGACAATGCTACCCCAGCTGGAGGCCAGTCTGGACACACACAGGGTTGCCTGGGAATTGTAGTACAGAAGGCTGATCCTGTTGGGGTCCTTGGGTGCAGCACAGGGGTGCTGTGAAGAATGAACCTCCCTATTTCTGGGAGGACTTCCGGTGTCAAGGCATTGAATGCTGGAAGCATTTTCGGGTCAAACAGAAGCTCCCTGAAATAGGGAGGTCTGTTCTTCACACACCGGCAGCAACCAAGGACCCTGATAGGTTCGGCCTTCGATACTGCAATTCCCAGGCAACCCTGTGGGTGTCCAGACTGGGCTTGTGCTGGGGGAAGAACTGTTCAAAATATACATTTGTCCCTCATCCATTCATTACATGGGCATCCCAACTGGGACATAAACAGAGGACCGTCTGGACCAGGTTACGCCTCGTGTGTGTCCATTACAACCTCCCTGCTGAGTAGACTATCATCTTCAGCCCTAGTCGGGATGCCCATCCATTCAGTCCTGCACTTGCAACTTACTGTTTAATACTTGCAAATGCATATTGTATGTATTGTACATAATTGTGTGCATACATGTTGCATACCAAGTATACGTTTTTGTACTGAATTTTTCTTATCTGTTCAGAGGGGATATGCAAGTACAATTTCATTGTAGTTTGTACAAATGACAATAAATTTAATGATGGTTAGGATTATGCATGTTTTCCTCCAATATTCCACATATATGCAGATTATTTTTGATTGAGCCTCTTCTGCGTGTGCTGCATTACATTTTATATATTTACCAACTGTCTATGCTTTCATGCTTAATTATTTATATAAATAAAGCAGATTTAAGCATAGCAAGTCAAATTAAGTTTGTACTCACAGCTCTTATCCAGTCACTTAATGCTAGGCTTTAAAGGAATACTGCACCCAAAAATGATATTTTTTATTATGTTACTTACTCTGTGTGGTTTGGAGTGATGACCAAGTAAAATATTTTCATTCAGATCAGAAAGAGCAAAATTTCTGATAGGTCTAGGGTCTGTGGAGACCACCACTGGACAACAGCAAACATATAAAAACATCCGTGAAAAAAGCTCATGTTATTCATGTCAAATAAATCACATATCATGTCACCCACTTTTGGATTATTCAACACAAGTAACATGAGATTTTTTTTCCTGGACTTGAGATCAAACATTTTTACTGGCCGTTACAACAAACCACGAAGTAACACACAGTATAAAAAATATAACTTTTGGGAGGAGTATCACTTTAAACACAAGACACAAAAATTAAAATCTTGATTTCTTATTCTTTTTTCAAAGTTCTTAAATAAAATATAAGATCAGTAAGATAAAAGTAATAAAGGTCATCTCCCATTAGTGCCGCACAAAGACTAAATCTGTTTAAGCACCTCCTACTCCACAGTTGTATTATTCAGTTTTATTATTATTAATATTATTTAATTTGCAGGTTCCCTTATTCAATGTGACTTACAATGCAAATCATAATACAAAGATTAAGAGGGATTAGAAAGTACAAAGGAAGAGAAAAAACAAATACCTTATAGTTTATAAAGTGCTCTTCTGTAGTGAGTGCCATCCTAAAACACTTTATAAATACAGACCATTGCAACAGTTTACAAGCTTTTTCATTTAATTCAGACCACAGCCCGATTAAGTGACCTGCTGACGGTCACATAGTGAGTCAACCTTGAACCCTCTGGTTTACAGTCCCTTATCCACTACACCACACAATGCCTGGTTTATCCAGATTACCAGCAAGTAGCACAGTTGTGCAATGGCTATTGTGTGTCGCCTCAAATACAAGTCATATATGGAGTTTACATGCTATTTACACGTGCTTCCAGATTAGCAACACATGCAGGATAAGTTGTTAGGGAACTCTGAACCTGAGCAGCTATGAGGAATTATTTATGTGACATTCAATGGACACCCTGGGCTCATCCATAACTACAGCATCAGCAACTCCTGCCACTTCAACTGGCATCTATCTATCTATCTATCTATCTATCTATCTATCTATCTATCTATCTATCTATCTATCTATCTATCTATCTATCTATCTATCTATCTATCTATCTTTTATTATATAGTGTCTTTCCTATCTATCTATCTATCTATCTATCAATCTATCTATCTATCTATCTATCTATCTATCTATCTATCTATCTATCTATCTATTATTATATAGTTCTTTTATTATTTATGTCTTTCCTATCTATCTATCTTTTATTATTTATGTCTTTCCTATCTATCTATCTATCTATCTATCTATTATTATATAGTGTCTTTCCTATCTATCTATCTATCTATCTATCTATCTATCTTTTATTATTTATGTCTTTCCTATCTATCTATCTATCTATCTATCTATCTATCTATCTATCTATCTATCTATCTATCTATCTATCTATCTATCTATCTGCTTCCTTCCTGTTTCATTGTCGCAGTGCATGTTGGGTGGTTGATCTGGCGCGAGTGCTGGTGGTGGGCTCTGAGTCTGGTGAGTGAAGTGTTTTGTTTAACTTTTTTTCCCCCTTTCCCATTTTCATTTTCTTGGTGAATTGTTTGAAAGTTTTTCCGTTTTCTTTTGTGTGAAGTGGCATCTGGCCACAGCAGCCATAATGGCTGCGAATTTAGAACGATTGAGCCGCCGCCATGGGATAAAACTTCTGTGTGATGTTTTTTTCCCCTTAGAAAGTGCGGTGTTGGCGGTAGGCAATGTGATCGGTTGCGAGAACATTAAGTCCGCCTCGCGAATGAACGGCGCAATCGTATTATTTTTGAGTTCTGTCGATCTGGTGCAGACAATTGTAGAAAAGGGTGTAGTGATCGATGGCTCGTTCGTGCAGGTGTCTCCGTTGGCGGCGCCAGCACGTAAAGTAACGTTATCGAATGTCCCCCCATTTTTGAGGAATGAGACTATAGAAAAAGAATTAGTACGTCACGGTCGTTTAGTTTCAAAAATCCGCTATATTCCTTTGGGGTGCAAGTCGCCGGAGTTAAAACATGTAATGTCTTTTAGGAGACAAGTTTACATGGTGCTCAACAAAATGGATGAAAGTTTAAATGTTGCTATGAGGTTTAAGATTGATGGTTTCGATTATGTGATTTTTCTGAGTTCGGATGAAATGAAATGTTTTGGGTGTGGAAGTGAGGGGCATTTAGTTAAAAATTGTCCAGTGAAAGAGAACAGAGAAGTTGTTCGTGATAACCTGCATGTCACTAATGACGATTTACAAGATCGGCCTTTACAGCTTAATGGTAATGAAAACACAAAGACACCAGAGGAAGCGGCCCGAGGAGAGTGTAAATGTTTCTGAACCTTTAAATAAGGGAGATGAGTTGCTTGATGGGGAAATGCACAGACCAGCATCGATGGGGACATCGGAATGAAAATGCAGCAGAAGATTCTGCTACAGCACAGGGAAGTGTGTGGGGAGAGATTGAAATGGAGGAAGGCGACGATAACGCACCTGAGCCATACGATGGGTTTAAACGGCCTGCTAAAAAAAGACAAGCTGGGGAGGAGGAAGGAACCGCGCGAAAACGCAGTAATGTTACGGCTTGTGCTGCTGAGGAAGGCGAGGGTCCCGCTGCAGCCCCACCGGTTACGCAGGGCAGGTACGCGGCCCTAGCTGAGGCAGACAGTGAAAACGCGGCTGGGCTGAGTGAGGGAGACGAGGAGGCGGAGGGGAATGTCGGATAGGTCAACAGTGGCTGACCTACAAGAATGTAAAGGTAGAGGGGTTACAGTGCTCAAAGTATCAGAACATTTGTGACGGAAACTGAGGGCAGAAGGGGTGTAGATGTGACCGATTACTTTCCTGATGTGCAACTTTTTATCTCTTCAATACAAAGCCTAAGAAAAGAAAAGTCCTCTTCTGTCTTGTTCACTGATAAAGAGCTTCTTAGACTAAAGAATCTGTCAAGCAGACTGAAGAAACAGTTCAAACTAAATAAGCAGTAATGGAGAGGGCAACTGCACCATTTCCAAGATCCTGTATATTATGGGATCTGTGGTTTATTTTGACTATTTTTATATTTTCAATTAACATGGCTTGCTTTAATGTAGGAAGCTTAAATATTAATGGTGGAAGAAATAATAATAAGAGGCTAGCTTTGTTTGAATTCATAAAGCAAAAGACTTAAAAGTTACCTTTGTACAGGAAACCCATATAGACAGCGCAAATCAATGGGAGTGGAGTAGGGATTGGAAAGGGGACATTTATTACAGTAACGGTACAAATATTAGTGCTGGAGTAGCCATTCTGTTTTCTAAGAATGTTCACGTAGTTCTTTGTGATGTTGAAGAAATAGTGAAGGGGAGGCTGCTCAAAGTGCGTGTCAAACTTCAAGGCAGTTCTTTTACTTTTATTAATGTATACGCCCCGAATGATGGGAATGAGAAAATCGCTTTTTAAGAAGTTGGAGGGTGTGCTGACACAATGTTGCACAAATGAAGTCCTCGTTCTAGGTGGGGATTTTAATTGCACCCTTGATACACAAAAAGATAGAAATAACGGGCTGGAGCCGCACACACGCTCAGCCCAGGAATTAGAGAGAGTTGTGAGCGAGATGGGACTGGAAGATGTGTGGCGAAATAAAAATGGGGGCACCAGACAATATACATGGGGGAGGATGAATGGGGGGATTATTTCAATGGCAAGGCTTGATCGTCTTTATTGTTTCAAGCACCATATTGGTTTATTTAAAAACGGTCACATTACCCCTGCAGGGTTCTCAGATCACAGTTTGGTGTCTTGTTCTGTGATCCTAACTGATTACAAGCCTCGTAGTGCCTACTGGCATTTTAATACGCTCCTCCTTCAAGACCAAAGTTTTAAAGACTTATTTAAATTTTTTTGGGCAAGTTGGAGACTCATGAAGAAGGAGTTCACCAGTTTACAACAGTGGTGGGAGGTTGGGAAGACCCACATTCGTTTATTATGTCAGGAGTACACCAGAAATGTCACTAAGTCACTACAGTCTGACATGGCAATGTTAGAAACTGAAATCATTCAGATTCAGCAGCTTCTACAGCAGGGTCCAGATGTCAAATTGTTGGAAACTCTTGGGGTTAAAAAGAAGGGCCTTGCCCATTTATTGGAAACAAGGGCTCGGGGGGCTCTAGTGAGGCGCGATTCCAACAGATAACTGACATGGATGCACCAACCCAGTATTTTTTTGGACTTGAGAAAAAGAACTCTCAACATAAAGTCTTACATTGCATAAGACAGGATAACGGTGAGGAGACTCAGGACCCGGGTGAGATAAGGCGGGCGGTCCGGAGGTTTTATGAGACTCTTTTTGCAACAGAGGAAGGTGAGGCTGAGGAACAGCAGACCTTCTTGAAGGATTTACCTCACCTTCATGATGCAGACTCCGAAGAGCTGGAGAAGGAGTTGTGCTTAGGAGAGCTCACTGATGCACTGAATGAATTGAATAATGGAAAAGTCCCAGGCATTGACGGCATTCCAGTGGAATTTTATAAAGACTTCTGGGATATTATTGGTCCTGATGTATTGGAGGTATTCCTCTACAGTATTAAAATGGGTGTGTTACCTCAGAGTTGCCGCAGGGCGGAATAACACTACTGCCAAAAAGGTGACCTACAAAATCTCAAAACTGGCGGCCTGTGTCCCTCCTTTGTGCTGATTACAAAATCCTGTCAAAGGCTAGCTAACAGATTGCGAACTGTTTTAGCTCAGGTGGTGCATCCTGATCAGAGCTATTGTGTCCCTCATAGAATGATTTTTAATAATATTTTCTTAATTCGAGATATTTTTGCAGTATCCAAACTATTTAACTTTCCAATTGGTCTTATTTCTTTAGATCAAGAGAAGGCCTTTGACAGGGTCAGACATTCATTTTTATGGGGAGTCATGCAGGCTTTTGGGTTTGGGGACCGTTTTGTTAAATATATTCAGCTATTGTATAGTGACATTTCTGGTGTAGTTAAGGTCAATGGTGGTTTGTGCGAACCTTTTGATGTCAGAAGAGGAGTCAGGCAGGGGTGCCCTTTGTCTGGAATGCTCTACGTGTTGGCCTTAGAACCTTTTCTGGTTAAACTGAGAGGAGTGTTGACTGGTCTATCAATTCCATGTTGCACTGCGGAGCCTGTTAAGGTTTCAGCATACGCTGATGACATCATCATCGTCATTAAAAATCAGGAGGACGTTGACATTTTGCTTCAATGCCAGAGATCTTTTGAAATTGTTTCATCAGCTAAAATAAACTGGGGAAAGAGCAGTGCTATCTTACTGGGCAACTGGACTGGTTTAAAACCACCACAACTGGTTGGTGACCTGCAGTGGTCCTCTGAAGGATTGTTATATTTAGGAGTGTTTCTTGGGATGAACACTTCATACGAAAGAACTGGGATGGAGTACTGCAGAAGGTGAAGGATCGGCTTGCTCGGTGGAAGTGGATTCTACCTCAGTTATCCTACAGAGGCAGGATGCTCATCATTAACAACCTCATAGCCTCAGGACTGTGGCATAAATGCATTTGTTTAGAGCCTCCTGCACAGCTGCTTCAAAATATTCAGGAAGTTTTAATCAACTTTTTTTGGGATGGCCTGCATTGGCTTAGGAGAAGTGTCCTGTTTCAGCCACTGGATGAAGGTGGGCAAGGCATTATAGATGTGTTCGGGAGAGTTGCTGCATTTCGGCTACAGACTTTACAGAAATTGTTGTATCCTTCTGAGCACCAGCCGTGGATGGATTTGGCACAACGTTTTTTTGACCACATTGAAAACCTGAAATTTGGAAAAACTCTGCTGCTGTGCCAGGTGAATAAATTTGATATGTCGGACATACCGGACTTTTATAAGAGTCTTTTAGAGCCTGGCAGATGGTGACAATTAAAGGGGATGAGGACAGCCTGTCATTGTTCTGGGTTTTGGAAGAGCCCATTGTTAATAATGTGAAGTACAGTAGTTCAGTGGCACTGTCTCAAACTTTCATAAATCATCTTAAACATGGAGTGTGTACAAAACTAAAACATGTTATTGACTGTGAAAAGTTTTGTTGGAAGAACGCAAATGAAATTGCACACCAAATTGGAGTGCGGTCAGTGAGAGTGGTGCAGACCTTTTAACACAAGTGAAGGCTTCACTGTCAGCTGAGAGATCGGCACTCCTGAGAGACATGTTTAATGAACGGACTCATCCACCTGAGGATCCTGATTTTCCTACACTTTTGGTATCTCCCGGGGGTGACTGGACAACGGCGGAGCAGAGCAAATTTCTTTCAGTGGAGAGGCTGATGGACCTGCCTTTGCCAACAGCTACAGGGAAACAATTGTACTGGCTGTGCGTAAAAGTGAGACATCGAGACTCCCTGAGGACGATAACAGACACTCCATGGAGAAGAAAGATGGACTGCACAGAATTCTCAGAGCCAGCCTGGAGGTCGCTATACAAGCCACCATTGACCAGTAGGGTGGGTGATTTACAATGGAGGGTCTTACATGGGATCTTAGCTGTGAACTCCTTCTTGTCAATTATTATACCTGGGGTGTCTGACAGTTGTTGTTTCTGTGGGGAAAGAGAGACCGTGTTTCACTGTTTTATGTTTTGTCCAAGGCTTGAGCCTTTGTTTAATTTAATAGAGAGGCTTGTTGGGGGATTGGAAATGGTGTACACTAGGGTGGGCTTTCTGTTTGGTTTTAAAAAAACTAAAAGAAACACAGATAATGTGAATTTGGCAAACTTTATTATGGGGCAAAGTAAATTAGCTATTTGGAAAACGAGAAAGCACAAAATTGAAGGGAATGGTTTACAAGATCCGATTGTGTTTTTTAAAATACTGTGCCTTAGTCGCATTTTGATTGATTTTAATCTTACAAATCCACAAAGAATATGGACAAGTTTAAAACAATATGGTGTGTGAATAGTGTACTGTGTGACTGTGATAATGAGGAACTGCGGTTTGTTTTTTAGGGGGGTTGTTTTGGTTCAATTGTGTTTTTTCAAAAAAAAAAAAATGAACATGTAAATATATTTATAATAATGTGTAAGTTGTATATTTGATGTTTTTGTCAATAAAGTTTGTTTTTAAAAATAAAATAAATATCTATCTATCTATCTATCTATCTATCTATCTATCTTTTATTATATAGTGTCTTTCCTATCTATCTATCTATCTATCTATCTATCTATCTATCTATCTATCTATCTATCTATCTATCTATCTATCTATCTATCTATCTATCTATCTATCTATCTATCTATCTATCTATCTATCTATCTATCTATCTATCTATCTATCTATCTATCTATCTATCTATCTATCTATCTATCCCCTGTGCCCTGTTCATCTGTATATAAATTCAGGACTGTTTATAGCCTTTTTATAACCTTAAACAATATTCCTGTTTTGGGGTCCCACATGTCTTCTTCATCCCTCTTCTCCATATGAATTGTGGGCCCCAAGCAGTTGCTTAGCCTGCTTATGCCAAGAAGTGACTCTGGATAAACTCTTCTCACCGACACACAAAAAATCCTTCTTGATGTAGCACAATCCGTACACATGCAACAGATGGATAAGAGCAATTATAATTGTGAGAGACCACAGGAAATCGTCTTATGCATTAAAGTTAAAAGGGAATAGAGAGTGGAATTAAAGGACTCAGTGAAAAACAATATCAATATTTCATAAAGCATTAAAATTCTGGGTTGTAAAAAAAAAACAAAACTGGTACAAAATTGTAAACAGCTAACATAGCAATCATTTAAATGAACAAAGCAATCTGTCTTAGAAGAAGTCATAAAAATCTAAAGCCAGGGAAAAGCAACTAAGGGTTATGGCAGAGCCAATCTACACTTAATTTGATTTGCAGAAGTCAATAAACCTGCCATTTTTTTAGGATGCTTATGAAGAAGTTTTTTTTTTTATTATTCTTTTCAAGGTTTGGGGTTTATCTATTAAATCCTTCTTTTTGAAGGTTTCACTGTGAAGCCAGCTCTGTGACTGATCTGCACATATAGAAAGCTGTCAAGCTCCTGTCTACAAATCTCCGACTCTCAGTGCTATGAACACCATGTATATTTAATCATATTTGCACTTCCCAGCAGTTATAACACTGATAGCTAGGAAGACAAAACACAGAACTTTGACAGCAGTTTTCTGTCTGCCTGCCCGTGGAAAACTCAACATTGTCAAAGCGGGTAAAACAGATTTAGTATACTTGACCCTACATGTATGCAGTTGGAGTAGATTTAAAAACCCCTTAAGCTGTACCATGTTTCATAACTTATTGCATGCTTCACAAATTCACAACCCACAGGCGGCTCAGACAGCACTATTAACACATCCTAATTTTATCCCCATAAAAACTCATTTTTTAAATTTTACTCACCTCCAGTCTTCTTTAACTAGAACTATACTTTTTAAAGAATGTGCAATTTACCATATCAAACTGCATTTGCAAGCACTACATACAGAAAGTCTGCACCTTCATAACTTTTAGCATCTAAATTCAATTTTAAATCTGAACAAAGCTTCATTCTTTAAGCTTTTATTCTTCCAAGGAGTAGTAAGCCCACCCTCAGACACTGCTGGATTTTCAGCACACATGTCAGACAATGTACTTTTTTAATTCCATGTGCAAGGGTTTCTTCAAACTTTTTTTCATGTTACTCAATTTTGCCCTTCTCTGCGAGACCTTTGATGATCTAGAAGAATTGCCAACAACTGTCAGAGCTGAGTAATGACGATTGCTTAAACAATTAGCTGTGACCCACCGCAACACACTTCGCAAACCATATGTGACATCCATTTTACTAAAAGGGTAAGCGTCAGTGTCTGTCTGTGTGTCCAGTTACTGTGTCTCTGTCATTTCAAAATATGGTGTATCACAAACATCTTTAGTCATAAAATGTATTGCATTTGCCATTCCAACAGATGGCACATCACAAACATTAACACTGCTTTTACAAATCCAATACCAAATGGCATATAACAGACACATGCATTGCATGCTGCATTGCAAAATGTTAAGGCTGAGGTCTGTGTCGATTACTTAGATTTCAGATGGGTAGCACAGATAGTTCCCATATAATACAACGGTGACTCACAAACTTAGGGTTCGTTTATACTTCACGCTCAGATCGCGTACGCACACGCATCATGGTTGCCACGAGTTCCCAGTGTTCATTTGACGCGTCCTTTGAGCAGGTCCTCAGAAATGAATGCGACTGTATTTGAGCAACAGAGAAAAAAATTAAGGACACAGTGAAAAGGTGTATTTTATGATTAAAGTGGAAATTTTGGCTTTAATCTCGAAATGTCCACTTTAACCTCTTAGTTTACTTGATCATTAAAGCAGATGTCGTAAACATCATCCCAGTTGTTAATCGCTACGAGCTTCTGGGGCTTCCTCCTGACCTGACAGCAGCAGTAAACAGCAATAGATCACCACACAGAACACATTAAATGTATTAGATTTATACTTGATATCACTTTCATGATGAAATGCATTAAAGTATGTATGTTATATTTTATAGATAAATTGTTAATTTCGTTTAAATAATGAATACTGTTAATAATTACACACATGGGGGTGACACGGTGGCAGAGCGGTAGCACTGCTGTCTCGCAGGGAGTCACGTCACAGGTATTTCCTGCCTGGAGTTTACATGTTTTCCTTCTCGGTTTCCTTCCAAACATATGCAGATTTAGGGATTTACTGACACTAAAATGACACTGGTGTATGTCAGTGCTTGTACCTTGCGATGAGCTGATGCCCCATCCAGGGATTGTTTCTGCCTCGTGCCCAATGCTAGCTGGAATGGGCACATCCTTGGATTGATGGATTTAATCATTAAACATCCTTTTCAGAGATATTGTGGCAAGGTGTCATCCGAATTTAATGGGTGTTTCAGGCAGTTCACAACACAGTGAAGCCAAATGTTTTCTCACCGTGATGATATCTCGCACTGCCACCTGGTGGATTCTTCCAAATTTACACAAAGTACGCACGCAAGTATAAATAGTAAAACACTTGCGTAACTGCTGGAGCATGTGTCGCATCACGTAAAGTATAAACCAGGCCTTAAACAACCCAAAAGAGGTGACCCCATGTTTTAGAAACTGTGCCTTGTGCCATGAATGTTCGTTTATTAACTGCTCAACTGGCACAGACTAGGAGGTGATCTAGTAAGTACAGGATTTGGTATATGACAGTGACACCTCCACTCAAATGAGCCACACTACAGGTCTTCCATCTGACAGCAACAACTCATAGTACCCCTGATACAACCAGAACTGTAAAGTACAGCTCAGGGCATCTCAAAGAGACCAGGCCACACTGACCAACACTGAGAAGGTGATCTGCTTTCTTCTGAATTACAGTGGTACCTCGGTATATGTCCGCTTTGGAATAAGTCCAATTTGGTATACGTCTTGTTTGGACACGAACAATTTTGCTTGGTATACGACCTTTGTATTGAATACGACTCGCGTGCTAGACCACCGCGCGCTACCCTTGTTTACTTCTGTTGCAAACCATTCTGTTAAATCAGATTATACTTTGGCATACAAACACATCACTGGGCTAAATCGTAAGAGTTAATAATGCATTGCCACTGAGACAAAGACATGACTGCCAATGACCGTCAGTATGCCAGTTGCTAGCATTCAGTGAACAACCCCGCGCTATAACTCTCTGTGAATTTTCACGTGATTTTGTGTTTTTTTGCGTAAATTTGAATTGATTGTTGAAAAGTATGAAGGTGGCATGCGTATCCGGGACATGGCTGCTGCATACCATATGCCGAGAACGACGATATCTACGATTGTGAAAAACAAAGACATTATTAAAAAGTAAAGTGAGGTTAAATTTTAATTTGTTTCACCTAATTGCTTTTGTATTTATGTATTTTAGTATTAAGCAGTGTTTAAATTATTTTATACAACCCCATCAATGTATAATATGCCAATAACAATAGGATTTTTTTTCATGAGAACGGATTAATCATTTTCCCTTTATTTCTTATGGGAAAAATTCATTTGGTATACGTCCTGTTTGGTATAAGTCAAAGGATCTGGAACGGATTAAGGACGTATACCGAGGTACCACTGTATTATTTCAGAAGGAAGGACACGTGCAGCCCCTGTGCAGTCCCAAGTGTCAAGTGTCATCAATGCATCTGCCCCACAATCTCAAAAGATATTTTTTTTTATACCTGACAAATTCCATGCTGCTGGACAATATTACAACTGCTTGCAACATCCAAGCAGCATTGTCAGCCAAAGTTTTCATTTCTTTCTTCATTACAAGCTATGCAACATGACTACAAGGTAGTCAAGAGAGGCGAAAGACACCAACTGTTTATAAAAACAGCTAATCCATCATTGAAAAAGTGTAACATAACTGCAGGGGACATTTTATTTTAGTATACTACTATTATTGAGTTACTGTTGCCTAGAAAATTAGAGAATTGTGTGTGGTAAACAACTTTTTCAACAGAATTGTATGCAAATTGCATTCTTTTTTCTTATAAATTAAATTAACAGCAATTTAATTACATTTCTTAGGCAAGGGTGCACTGCACAGCAATTAACATTATCAATGAACCCACTGTGCATATAAGCAGTCCTGGAAAATCTTAATTTGGCATCTTGCTTATCAAACACTGCTTATTGTCGTCTTAGTTTTAACAGTATATAAACTAGAAACGGTGTGCCACATTTGGATTTTGGATAGCGGCACTCAGCATTGTAAACATAGTGGTGACTGGAAACTGAGTGAAATTAGCTACACCTCTGCAGGACACCCTTCAGTGAAGTATTTGGACAATTAAGGTTTATCAAGGCCATAGTGTGCATAGGTTTGTAGGTCAAAAAGAAGACTTAAGAAATTAGGAGAGACCTTAAATGATAAGAAGTCAACCGGATATTGGATGAATGTGGACTTGCAGCGTGGATCTGGCATTGGTCCTTAAGTGAGGTGTTAGAAGGTGCACTTGCATAGTTTACTATAGCTTCAGTCCCTTTAGAACATCTAGGGTCTTTATTGGTTTCACTGTGTAACCTGTATTCTGAGTAAGAGGCAGAACTAATAAAATGCATGACACAGACATAAGGCTCTTTCTACAAGCTATACTATATTCTGATACGACCATCTGCATTAAAATGCTATAGGTAGGACCCTGGGTGGGCAGTCTGAGTTCACGTACAAAGAAAAGTCTATAAGGCATCAGTCAAAAAGTACCAGTGGGATTGCCAGGTAGTGTGACTTCTGTGCCTGGCAAATTAGATGATGGGAGAAGATGTAAAGGCAGCCTTAAGAGGGGCAGGGAGTAGAACAAGTAGAAAAGCCTAAAGATAGACAAAGTCACACCTCCCCAATACAATTAAAACTGAATCACACAAGAGTGCCTCATGGGAAACACTAGGTTTGAAGTTCAGGTTATGCTTGTGTAAAAGTGACAATTGGGTTAGCATTTCTACTATCCACCATCAAAGTGTGTAAAAAAATGTCAAGGATTTTCACTTAATTTGCATTTTGACTAAAGGCAGACACAAGAATGTGGTGCGACTGACATCAACATACCACAAGACTGGCAGAGACCATTTTGTGCTACTTCTGAATTCTGTTCACGTGAATGAAAATGGGATTCACTGAAAGAATGCATAAAACTGGACATTTTGAGTAGCCTGGGAAGTTGGAAAAGAAGAAAATTCAGGAGCATATTAGCATAGTAGGGAGGGATATGAGAGGTTTTATTTTTCAGTATGAGAAAAATTGAATTTGTCCTGAAAATTTTTGATAAAAACAATAAAAAAAAATACATGAAAATAACAAATGTGGGCGGCACGGTGGCGCAGTGGTAGCGCTGCTGCCTCGCAGTTAGGAGACCCGGGTTCGCTTCGTGGAGTTTGCGTGGAGTTTGCATGTTCTCCCCGTGTCTGCGTGGGTTTCCTCCGGGCGCTCCGGTTTCCTCCCACAATCCAAAGACATGCAGGGTAGGTGGATTGGCGATTCTAAATTGGCCCTAGTGTGTGCTTGGTGTGTGGGTGTGTTTGTGTGTGTCCTGTGGTGGGTTGGCACCCTGCCCAGGATTGGTTCCTGCCTTGTGCCCTGTGTTGGCTGGGATTGGCTCCAGCAGACCCCCGTGACCCTGTATTCGGATTCAGCGGGTTAGAAAATGGATGGATGGATAACAAATGTTGTGCTCCAGATAAAGAAAATTAAGTATAAAAAATATGAATATGTATATATTCATTCTTTATGGGACCTCAAGCGTCTCTCATAGTGCTCCTCAACTCTGGGATTCTCTTCCCTCTCATATCCGTCAACTCGATTCAATTAAACATTTTAAAACTGCCCTCAAAACTTATCTCTTCAAACTGGCATACCAATTGTGAATTTAACACTGTTACTGCCTGTTATCTTTGTATGTTTGCTACTACCTCTGTACCTTATTGCTATTTGATTTATCGTCCTCTTTGTTTTTATTTTATGAATGTTTTAATTTCATTGTAAGGTGACCTTGAGTGTTAAGAAAGGTGCCTATTAAATAAAATATATTATTATTATTATTATTAATATGTACAGTATATGACATTACCAAATGAAAATACAACCACAAAAAGAGACACGTCTAGTCACAGACTGGGAATGAAACGTACTTTAGACACAAATTCCTGAGCCCCTAAGCCATACAAGAACACACACAAAACACAAACAATACACAGTCTACATAAACTGTATATAAAAATATGGCATAATTAAAGGCAGCGTCAGTGGACATCCCATGCTGCAAGGCTTCAGCATTAATATGCTTACCTATTTGACATCAGAAAAATTAAAAGTTAATGGTATTATTATTCTTACAACTCAGTTAAGCTCAATTATGCTTATGATCATTGACCTTTTACGTAGTTTACATGCTTGACATATCTCACTGATGGTAGTCATTTTTTAATTGGATTTTCTTTCATTTCACATGAGAGGGGTCCTAAATTACTTTTTTTACAGTAGGGCCCCTCAAATTCTAGTTACGCCAATGAAGGTGAGGTATGGTAAGGCCAGTGTAACAGCGCTGTAACAAAGTTATAGACTCGGACTGGAAGATAAATCAAAGTCAGATCCCACAATAGGGCTAAAAACCACGTCCTGCTACTAAAACCAAAATGCTAACCAGAAACAAAGTCTAAAGGGAATATCAAAAGAATTCAAGGTCAGAAAAAGCTAAGCAGAATCACACAGTTTTAACTTATTAACATTATCACATAAGGAGAGGTCCAGAGCACCTATATTTAAAGTGTTGCATCAATGATGTCAGAGGTCATGACCTCCAAAAACATGCCCGTCTGGTAACTGGGGGTTGTGTCTTAAGGACTATGGCATCAGCATAAGCTTCTCCCAGGAAATAATAAATGATTAATAACACACATAGCCAGAATCCATGCCTGGATTTCCCAGAAAAAAATTGTTAACTCCAAAATAAATTTTCACAATTACCTGATTTGCAACACAGCATCATGACTCAAGTGATATAAACAGCTCAGTTCTCCTCAACCAACGTACCACTAAATTTACTTATGTGTTACAACGATAGGAAGAATTTGAAAAACGATGAGTAATTCTGAACCAACGTCTAACGGCAGGCTCCTTTTCAGACACAACAAGCTGGACCTGCTTTATTCAAATTTGAATTCCTTCAAATGAACATCTGGACAGGTCTGACTACCTTACTGCCACCTATAGCCCTGATATTGATTGCAGCAGCTCTCCAGTATCCAAGCCAGAAGTTCTTAGGTGTGTTTGGGGGATTGTTCTTTGTTTTATTATTTATATATTATTTATTAATTTCTCTTTCTTGCTCTCAAGCTTCTGTTAAGTTCTAATTTCCCCTTGGGGACAAATAAGTACATCTATCTATCTATCTATCTATCTATCTATCTATCTATCTATCTATCTATCTATCTATCTATCTATCTATCTAAAGAAGCATTTACATGGTGCAAACCTAGTAGGCTCTTAAATATACTAAAAGCAAAATATTCAAATTGTGGCTCCAAAACAATTCGGAGAACAACTGTATAAAAAGCAATGTTCTAAGCATTAAATTGCTAACAAAAAGTAAAGAAAACATCATCAAGAAAATATCCAACTTTGCTAATGAAATCAGAAAGACAGGGCTTTTTCTTTGTTATCTAAAAACCATGTTCTGTGAAGTCACACACCAGCCTATGTCAGCTCTGCCCAACAAGAGCTCCACAGAGCACAAATGCCACAGTAATGTCATAAGGATGGGACTATAATGTTATTATGGAAACATCAAGAAAAACATTATTTAAAAAAGAAAAATCAAATTCGACCGTCTGTGAAAGCTACCAGCTAGATGGCAATAGAAAAAAGGGAACTCCAATCAATTCAAATTCCCAGTAGATTACTGAAGAAGACTCAAGTATTTTAGAAAAAGATGAAGTCAAAATCGAGGTGACCGTGGCCAATTTAGTTCCATGCATCTCGGTGGGCATTCTACAAAGCATTATGTGCAAAGGAATGTCCATGATTGTTGAAGAACCACACTTTGCTTTGACACTAAGATCTGTTATTGCTATTGTCTCCTGTCTTCTCTAATCTCAGTTTCATAAGCTTGGAAAGATATCTTAGGTCAATTTAGCAGATGTTACGTTGTTTAATTTGGAGCTGCAAAAATACTAATTGATGGGAAAAATCGTTTTGAATGGTCAAACAAATAAGGGTCAGTAGTGAAAGCCAGAAGTACTACATGTCAAAGCTAACACATAATCTAATTTTTTTCCTTCTTCCATGACGACTGACAGATCGGATGTACCCTTGGAGAATTGTCACCAACAAGCATAGCGGAGGGGGGCCCATTTGGACAGTCGCTGCTGATGGTCGCAGCAGAGTAATGTCATCCCATTCAATACAATGGTGAGTTATGACCCTGCACTACCCAAAAGGTGGCAACCCATTTTGGGTTGCACCCGTAATTTCAGAAACTATGACCTAAAAGATTGAAGTACAGTATAAAGAAAAAACAAATCAATACAAAAGCAAAATCCTACACTGTAAACGTTTTTTCAAAGAACCTCTTTGCCTATGTAATTTTAGGTCTTTTCTTTGAGGATTTGTCAAATTTCAGACCCCAAGTTGTGCATATTTTTATGGTGGCATGAATTTGACACTTTTTCCTCAAAGACTTTATTTTCATAACTTGGTACACGTAGCTTAATTCTTATTCCGTAAATGAATTTTACAGTTTTTCTCGATTGGTTTGGCTCATTTCTTGAAACCGAGATGACATTCTCAAAATAACATGGACAGATCTCCAAACCACCTTGCAAATGTTCACAACAGAATGGCATTTCTCATTGATTTCATCAAATTGCAAATGCCTTAGTACATGTCTCAAGTGTCTCAGTGCATCTTTGCAAATGGTTAAGTACAAGTAGCCTGCAGTTAGCACAATAAGCCCACATTTAGCACATTTTCCAAATAAATAGATCTTGCTGATCTAAACTGATTAGTTGATTCTCAGTCTAATGGTTGTTCTCTCCAAAACATGTCAGCATGATTTCATCGTGTAAGTCATCATATGCACAATAGTCTGTTCAATTGTCAAAATTAGTCAAGAACATAATACCATGAACACCATATATGAATTTCTTGGAACATTTGATAAATTCATGACAGTAATTGACAATCAGGTGAAATTAGAACTTGACCAACGAAGGAGGAGTTTCCCACATCTCAGATGACCAACCAAACAGTTTGTTTAGTTACCTGACAGGTGCTGTCTATTGTTGTGAATGCTGCCAAACATGTATATATAGAGCTTGGCTAGGGCCAGTACCATTTGAACATGGAGGTACCTCACCAAGTAAATCAAGAAGGGCAACCTCCTGCTCGAGGAAGAAGAGGAGGAGGAGGAGGAAGAGGAAGAAGAAGAAGAGGAAGAGGCGGAGGAGGAGGAGTGAGGATGCGTGGTGGTGGAATAGGGGGAAGAGGCCGAGGAGCACGAAGACACCATGCTGTCCCGGATGAGATTCGGGCCACAATTGTAGACCATGTGGTTAACCATCGCCTGACAATGGCAGAGGCTGGGCCGAGTGCAGCCTAATGTGCCTCGCTCTACTGTCTCCTCCATCATCCAAACCTTTCGCAGGGAAAACAGGTATGTACTCAGTCAATGATGGAGTCATTACAGTATACAGTACTGTGCATACTGTAAAGCAAGACATGTATAAACTCTTCATTCCGTGTGTGTGTGTGTAGGCCTACAGTACTGTAATATATTACCTCAATGTGATGTTGCAATATGATGTTACAGTACAGTAACTCATTCTGTAACAAATACGGCATACATTACAATTGTCATACAGTGTTGTCCTTTGACTTCTACGTCTAGGATTGGACGACAACCTCACATGGGTGGCAGAAGAAAACTTCTCAATGAACAACAAGAACAAGAGATCTGTAACATGGTGATTGCAAATAATGCTCTCACTTTGAGACAGATCCGTGATGCAATCCTTCAAGACAATGCCATATTCCAAAATGTCAACTCTATCAGCATCTCCACAATAGACCGGGTATTGAAGAAGCATCAGATGACCATGAAGCAGATTTACAGGGTACCATTTGAGAGGAATTCTGACAGAGTGAAAGAGCTGCGGTACCAGTATGTGCATGTAAGTCAGTTATTGGTTGTCTATTATAGTAACATTACAGTAAGCAGTGGTTCCCAATTTGTTTGGTTTTCAGTATCCTCTTTACCTTTAGAATCCAGCTTTATCTGACTACAGCATTTTGCCTAAAACTGCAACAGTGTTTCTCCCTCTTTGTGTCAAATACTCCCTGCAGTGCCTCTGCATAGGCCTGTACCCCAGGTTTGGAACCACTGGAGTAGTGGCCAGTAGCAGGCTATATTGAACTTGTGGAGGAGAACATAGAACAATCCCATGTAATTTTCTATTTCTGTTGTGTATGACTCCTCTATATGACTGATTTGATTTTTTACTCTATTGTAGAGAATAATGGCATTGGAAGGGAATGAAACATCTCACATCCTTGTATTTGTCGATGAGGCTGGTTTCAACCTGGCCAAGGGCCGCAGCGTGGCGTAACATCATTGGTCAGCGGGCCACGGTGGATGTCCCAGGCCAGCGAGGGGGCAATTTAACAATGTGTGCTGCCATATCTGAGAATGGTGTGGCCACACACATCCCCAGTTTAGGCCCATATAACACTCAAAGCTCCTCATTTTCTTGGACCGTCTTTATACACATCTGGTCCCAGAAAATGAGAGAGGTCTCGAAGGCCTCACCTACCACACTATGTGATCGTGTGGGACAATGTAAATTTCCACCGTGGGCGCTCATCAGGGCCTGGTTCACCACCCATCCAAGGATGCTCATGGAGCTACTACCACCATACTCTCCTTTCCTTAATCCCATTGAGGAATTTTTTTCCGCTTGGAGGTGGAAAGTCTATGAACATCAGGCTCAAGACCAGAGATCCCTGCTCCATGCAATGGATGCTGCATGTGAGGACATTACAGGGGATCAGTGTAGGGGATGGTTGAGACATTGCGCCGTTTCTTCCTCGCTGCATCGCAAGGGAAAATATCCGCTGCGATGTGGATGAGAATCTATGGCCAAACAGAGAGCAGCGTGGATGGCCAGGAGGATGAGGATGGTGGCCAGGAGAGGGACGGTGGCGACAACAACCAGTGAAAGTTACCTTAGTTGTGAAACTTTATTTACTGTAAGCCCTACTGTAGGCTAGATATAATTTTTCTTGTTTTTTGTTTGTGTTTATATTTCGTACATGTACAGAATACTGTATACATTTTATGTACTCTAATGTATGGAAGTTACTTTATGTGTGTCAATAAAAATGATTACAATTTCCTTGGAAGTAGGAGTGCAGTGTGTCTGATGTCAAACTTTGGAGGCTGCTCTTACTGTAAAATCCTTTTTTTTTCAGTTTTATACATAATTGTATTCTGTTGGCTAGACCTCTGCCATAGTGACAAAACATCTAGGCATTTTGACTTGCAGTGCTTACACGATGCCAAAGGGACGATGCATTTTGGGGGCACTAACTATTTGAATGGGAAAGGAATTTAGTTTTGACACATGGGTAAACTATTTTGGGAGAGATACGAGCTTTTGCAGGTGATCCATGGTGTTGTGCTAAACCATCCAGGTTATTTTGGAAAAACGCACTAAGTGAATGCAAATGAGCCAACGCAATTGAGAAAGATCTTTGACATTTTGATGGTACTGACTCTTTATATGGGAAAGGAATCTATTTTGAAGCATGTATGAACAGTTTTGGGAAAGATATGACCTTTTGCTAGTGAGCTGTAATGTTGCGCAGAACTGTAAGACTGTTTGGCCAAATGATCTTATAGTTTTAAGAATGTAATTTCTGTTTCAAGAAATGAGCCAAACCAATCGAGAAAAACTGTAATAACCGAAAAGATGGAAAGCATGCAAACTAGCACAGGACATGGCACAGAATCTGATCACAAAATGGCACAATTATCAATCAATCTTTAAAATAAACAAATAATCCAAAATGTAAATAATGACTGAGATAAAATTATACAACTTGTTTCTGCCTTGTTCCTCATACTAGAGGTTCCATGTGCCCACAAAGGACACCAAGAGAAGAAATTGAAAAGCAGCAGCACGGCTAGTGGGTCTAATAAAAGTACACGGTGCTAAAGTAAAGGGTCTTTAACCCAGAAATAAAAGATAAGATGGACAGGATAGTGGCTAGGCAGATCATTACAGATTAGGTCATTCTTTAAAAGTTAATGACACAAACAGAACATGACTGTGCTGAAGTCTCAGGGTGGGGAGACACAGGGAGGACAGAGGAGGTGGTCCACTGCCATTAAACTTAACACCTCAGAGGCCCAGGAGGGGCAAATATAATTGGAGTCAATGAAGGCTCGGTGAAGGCTGCTTATAAACAGAACATGAGGTCAAGGAGGGTTAAGCTGCACTCTTTAGATGGCAAAGTTGACTCTGGTGACACAGAGACAGGTGAGGAAATGTGCTTAACAGCAAGCTTTATGAAGTCAATGGTTTTTAATGATTATTTCACAATTTTGCCATTGTTCATTCCTATAATAATGAATCAATACAAAAAATAATGCAGCCTCAGTTTAAAAAATCAGCATAGTTTTGGTCCTTATAAAACACAGCAGTTCTCAATTATTAAGTGCTACATTGGTCAATGTGAGAGAACTTGCTGTACTTTTATGTGGATGTTGCTAAACTCATATAACTTCATTCCAGATTACTCAGGATATTCATCAGTTTTTGAAAGCTGCCTTTCCAAGAGATTATATTGGCCATCTGGGGCAAACCGCACACAAGGAAGCTTGCTTTTACTGCTAAAACCATAGCAACTTCACAGCTTTAAAGATGATTCTCCTGGAATGTGGCCTACATAAAACCCCACCTAAAGAAAACAAACCTGACCTAGCTAATCAAGAAGAAAAAAGAGGAGATGAAACAAGGAACTGTTCGACTTTCCATTTCTGCAGACGTTGGCATGGGGTGTGGGTCGTGGGAGGTTTTCAAATATAAGCATTGATTGTAGCTCAGGCATGTCAAGGATCCCACACTCTGCAGAGAGGAAACCACTACGGCCACTACAGGTGTACTCCGGACAGAAAAGACAAGAAGCTTTAAATGCCTTCAGAAAGCTTTTACTGTGAAATCTGGGTCAAGGCTAAACATACTGTGTGTCAGAGGAGTTGGTGACGGCACAGGAAGGAATTAGCAGGTCACATGGGATTTAGCTATCTTTGGGACTTTTAGTCTATCAGAGATTGCAGACCCTCACGGGACTGTTTTCTCAAAAATCTTCATCAATATGGGCCTTGTGTTTTTTTTTTCCTCTGCTGCCACCTGGTCTTAATAACTGAAAAGCTTTTTAAGAATTATAAAGTAAATCAAATAACATCCACAATATATTTGCAAATATGAATATAGAAAGAACACTAAGCTTATTTGAGCATCATTTTTTGACATTGTCTCCTAGGTTATTAACAGTCATACATTGTCACACACGAATGAGTAGGAGGAAGCTGTATGGACCAAGTGAAGGTAATTCCACACCAGGCCAGGGTGTGGCGGGTGCACTAAACCTAAACCAGTAAGCTGAAATTCTCCAGTTTCTATGTTGTGGGGTCAACGAAGAAATTATAAAACTAGGTTTAGAAAATTTTTATGAAAATGTGCCAAGCATTTACGTAAGGTGGCATGGTTTTATTTTGATTGTTTTTAATCATGATCATAATTTCATTCTGCTCTTTCATGTGCTATTTATTTATTTATTTATGTATAAGATTCAAGTTTTATTTGTCACACACATAGTTATACAGGTACAACGTGCTGTGAAATGAAAAAAACTAGCCTACTCCTAGATTGTGAAAAATAAAAGCTGTTCGGTCCCTGTACAACTGGTGTTAGAGCTTGGTCCGCATTGCCAGAAGTAAGTCGAACCCGTTTCCAGTGAGAGTTGGACTCCGCCAGGGCTGTCCTTTGTCACCGATTCTTTTCCTAACTTTTATGGACAGAATTTCTAGGCACAGCCAGGGCGTTGAGGGGGTCCAGTTTGGTGGACTCCGGATTGGGTCACTGCTTTTTGCAGATGATGTTGTCCTGTTTGCTTTATCAGGCCGTGATCTTCAGCTCTCTCTGGAACAGTTCGCAGCTGAGTGTGAAGCAGCTGGGATGGGAATCAGCACCTCGAAATCCGGGACCATGGTCCTCAGCTGGAAAAGGGTGGAGTGCCCTCTCAGCCCTGGGAGCAAGATCCTGCCCCAAGTCGAGGAGTTCAAGTATCTCGGGGTCTTGTTCACGAGTGAGGGAAGAATAGAGCGTGAGATCGACAGGTGGATCAGTGTGGTGTCCGCAGTTGATGAAGGCTCTGCATCGGTCTGTCATGGTGAAAAAGGAGCTGAGCCGTAAGGCAAAACTCTCAATTTACCAGTCGATCTACGTTCATACCCTCACCTATGGTCATGAGCTATAGGTAGCAAACGAAAGAACGAGATCGCGAATACAAGCAGCTGATATGAGTTTCCTCCACAGGGTGTCTGGGCTTTCCCTTAAAGATAAGGTGAGAAGCTCAGTCATCCAGGAGGAACTCAGAGTAGAGACGCTACTCCTCGAGAGGAGTCAAATGAGGTGGCTCGGGCATCTGATCAGAATGCCTCCTGGACGCCTCGCTGGTGAGTTGTTCCGGGCACGTCCAGGGAGGAGGCCCCGGGGAAGACCCAGGACATGCTGGAGGGACTATGTCTCTCGGCTGGCCTGGGAACGCCTCGGGCTTCCCCTGGAAGAACTAGTAGAAGTGGCAGGGGAAAGGGAAGTCTGGGCATCTCTGCTCAAGCTGCTGCCCCTGCGACCCAATATCGGATAAGCGGAAGAGGATGGATGGAACACACAATAGAATACTTAATACAATTAAGAAAAAGATAATAAAATTTAAAAAATTAACCAAAATTAACTAAATTAATTTAAATTTAAGTAAGATAAACTACATTCAAGGGTTTTCTTCATCCTGTTTCTTGGGGTGGCATAGAGCTGGCCTCCTGTCTGGTTAAGGAACAACCCGCCGTCATATGTGCATTGTCCTATGTGTGACTACAAGTTTCTTCACAGCAGAGCAATAGTTTTTTTTAAATTACATACCAACCAACAATTTTCCTTTTCAAAAAGACACAGTGATATAAATGTGAACAGTCATGAAACACACATAATAAACAAGTGAAAACTTACAAGTGGATAAAAAATAAGAAATTTGACAAACAACGAGACCATTCAGTCCATCAAGCTTGTTGGTTGGGCTTACAGCTAAGCTGTTTTGAAATCTCATCATGATAATTCTTATGTAAACGCTTACAGGAAAGGCTACCAAGCGTTAAGGGGACGACAGGGAGAGGAAACATAAGACGAGCACAGGCTTGAAACCAGAATACCCATCCTAACTTTCAACTAAACCAAATCATTAATCAAGAAATCGTAGTGAAGAAAATCAAAGCAAAATCAAGAACTGGGAAAAATAATGGTTGTTCTTTATTTGAGTATTCCCAAATTCAAGTAAAGACGTGTCTGATGCGCCATTTTTTACAGAGTCATGCCATTTATGTTAATTATATTTCTTACAACAATACAATAACAATAAGCATGACTAAGTGCACGAATAATATCATCCTAAATGTTGTCAAAGGTTCTTTTTCAACTACGTGACTGTGTAGTTTGTCTCAGATGCTCACAACTCTGTTTAAAGAAGTGTTTCCTGGCTTAAATGAACTTCTCTTTAATTCCCATTTGTGAGTGGCCTGTTCTTATCAAAGCCATTATTATGCTGTCAAGTGTGATTGGACATGAACTGTTGTCATGTCTGCAGTTGGATATTAAAACATTTGAAAAAGTAAAACATTACACGTGGGTTGTCTTTCAAAGAATCCTGCATTACTCAACTCAGCTGTTTGTATTTGGGAGTGAATGCCCAAAGTTAAATATATTCCTTCTTTAGTACTGTATTTCTTTGCTTAATATCTCTGCCATGACTACTGGGGAAGGATATACAGTGGCGTACAAAAGGATTCAATGTCCCTGAACGATTTTGACTACAGACGACAGATTTGTACCCATATTTATCCATTTGGTATTTTTAATATGAACTCTGTACAAATATATTTTCTAAGTCAAAATAAACCCTTTCCTGTAGGTACTTAGAATTATAAAAACTCAAAAGTTAATGTTGGTGTATGCATTTAAACCTCTATGCTCTGAAGCTCCAAATGCTGAATTAATTACAAATGTGACAGAAGAAAAAGATGACAACTTTCAAGGAGATTGAATACTTTTGCATGCCACTGTATTGGTAGAAGTATGACTTCAGTTCTAAAAGAACACATTCCCAGGGAGCGTGTGCATTAGTGGAGATATCCACTCACATCAGCCCACAGCAGAGTCTTCAATAATCTAAACATCAGCTTTTTGGAATGCGGGAGATAAAAAAATTGAGTTTCTGGAGGACAAACAGACAATCTGAGCACATGCAAACTCCACACCAACAGAAAGTAGGCCATCATTTCAACCCAGGATAGCTGCGAGGCCACACCATTGACTACATCACAACCATGCCACCCAGGTTTAATATGCCACCTTACGAAATTAAACACCGGTGATCAGAGTTCTGCATGAATTTCAAATGGATCCAATGTAATGCCAAGAATGTCAATGCAGCTCTCGCTCTGCACATGCTGCCTCCTCCTTCTCCCATGTTTATATTTGTCAAGCAGTGTAGCCTAGTAACTCAAGCACCTGATTGTAAATCACATGGCCGCTACTTTAATCTCCACCACTGGTTCACTGCGTGACCCTAATCAAGTCACTTGTTTATTGAAGCAGAAGCAATTTGATATTGCTGATCACAATGGCTTTTGTTGCGTAACAGGTATGTACTTGTATGTGCTGAACTCAGAGTATAACTGATGCACAAAATGCTGTCAGTTCATGTTCAAAGAGTCTTTTAACTCTTCGCTACCTCTTTGGACTGCATAGTGTTCCAAGTCCTTATATATAACACTATATACAGTGCAACTATAAAGCATATGTGTTAAGACACCTATGTGTTGATCATTCTTAAGTTCCTATGGGTCATTATGGTCCAAGTCCATGTTTTTCCAATACTAAACTTCATGTCTTGATAAGGCACTGCATTATAACAGAGTGTTAGCATGTCATGGTATGCAAACCTGGGTCAGCTGACTACTTCTGTTGTGACCCTCGATTGGGTAAAGCTGACCAAAACATGAATGGAATGAGCATCCTTTACCTGTGCAAATGACACTTATGTTTATTTTTGCATTTTCTTTTCAAACTATTACACAATAACCTACACAAAAAATGCTGATTTGACTTTCATTTCAACTTTCTGGAAGTTTATTCAAAGGATAAGTTCTAGCATTTTTCAAGTCAAAGTTATTTCTTCACAAACGTGGTGTATATGCATTTGCCACGCAAAATTGTGTTGTAAAGGCCAGGTATTTCTATAAATTTTAAAATACCAGGGGGTTTGCCACTGCTCCTCGCGTTGTGAAGAGGGGGGCTGAACGCACCCCAAGGAGATGTCCCCCAAACCCCCTCTTAAATGGTGATAGAATGGGAAATAAATACAGTTTTTTGTGCCTCCTCTTTGCTCGATCAGCTGCTGGCTTGCTGCTGCTGGAATGCCGCATGATCTGCATCTTGCGTGGTGCGTCAAACATTTAAAAGCCTGTACAGCAGCTGGCCTACTCTTTGTCTTTTATTTCCAGCCCTGGCCGTGGTTAAATCTCTTGGCACAAAGTCTTGTCTCGCAGGACGTGAGTTCTTGATATTTTTTAGTTTATAATTTAAAAATGGAACAAGAATCTGAAAATCTAACAACATCACATTGAAGTTCTGAAAAGAATAATACCAAACATATATATGTAGGCGGGCGGTACGGTGGCGCAGTGGTAGCGCTGCTGCCTCGCAGTTAGGAGACCCGGGTTCGCTTCCCGGGTCCTCCCTGCGTGGAGTTGCATGTTCTCCCCGTGTCTGCGTGGGTTTCCTCCGGGCGCTCCGGTTTCCTCCCACAATCCAAAGGCATGCAGGTTAGGTGGATTGGCGATTCTAAATTGGCCTTGGTGTGTGTGTCCTGTGGTGGGTTGGCACCCTGCCCAGGATTGGTTCCTGTGTTGGCTGGGATTGGCTCCAGCAGACCCCCGTGACCCTGTATTTGGATTCAGCGGGTTAGAAAATGGATGGATGGATATATGTAGGTTTTAAAATAAGCCCGATTTAAAGCATGGCAAAAAACGTGACATTAAAACGTCACATAAAATTGTTGCACTTTTTGGCTTAGGATTTTATATATAGAGAGGAGATATCTTGCCCACACTGGCTCTTTACAATGGAGGCAATGAGGCATGAAGAAACACCAGAAAATAAAAGAATTACGTTTACCACATTTGAGTTTAAATAAAAGAATACATGCCTTCAGTGTTTCCGTCACGTGTTTGTGACAACAAAAGGGATCTGGAAACAATCATTTTATGGGATATTCCTGGAACAATTTTTCTCAAGGTAAGAAACAATTTTCTATTTACTTGTGTGAGTTTGCACATACATATGGAAGTCACTCAAAACCACGTGGCGTGACCGGTTTACTGTGATATGGTCTGAGTTGGAGGTGTTTTGGGCGTTCACCAAATTAACATGATTCCTGACAAAATTCTGTGAATCAGATGGCCTTGGTGTCATAATCACCTCTAACCCATGAATTGCTGTGTTTGGTGTACTCCAAGATGGGCTTGAATTGGAGAAGGAAAAATCGATTGTAATTGCTTTTACTTCACTACTGGCTCGCAAACTTACCTTGCTCAACTGTTGTAAGCCAGTGAGTAACTGATATTCTGTACTAATTTCTCACTCAGATGATATGTTCAAAACTTTTAAAAAATATGGCAAAATCTAATTAATGAAATCTCTGAGTAAGCATTTATATCGGGGAAAAGGACATTCTCCTTTTTTCATTATTTTTAAAGATTTGCTGTTGCTGTTGGCTCTTCTCTATTTTTCTCAGGCAGGGGTTGAATTCTGGCTTGTTAAGTTTGACTTGATTTTATGGAATGTTGTTTTCCTCAAATAAAATCAATAAAGTTAAAAAAAGCGATTTGGAGGTAATTAGTCCCCTTTTGAGGGATGAAAGATTAATAGAAGACTGCAAGTGCTGAGGTAGTGTGAGTACAACCGGTTTTCTTTTAAAATGACCGAATCTCTTAATATTGTTGGTTTTTCTTCAAAAATGACATGCATAAGCTATTTTACAATGTGTGTGTAATCGCAAGATGAGGATCAATACTTGGCAACTGTCTTGGCTTAAAAAATGGATGTATTCAGTACGTTTTAAGGCTTTTGTTTTCTGGCCATATCTGTGCCTCGTTAACTGCAGTGTAAATCGCCAGCTTGGGTAAAGTACTGGGCAAAAACTGCTGTACTTTGGAACTCAATTTCACAAGGCAAACGCATATATTCCATGTCTGTTTGAAAAATAGCGAACTTCTTCTTTAGTGTCGAATGCCACAATGGTTCAGTGGTTAGCGTAGATGTCTGTGTTGACATGTTTTCCTGTGTCTACCGGTTTCCCTCCAGTGTGTCTGTGTGTGTTTAATGTTTTTTTATTTACTTTAATTTGGAGATGGACTTGCTTTGCATTAAGGCTTTGCGCCTAGTACTGATAAGCACTGCACTTTCTTAATATGCATGCTAGAAAATGGATGGATCAATGAATTAATGTGATTACTACCAATCTAATTGGCCAAAATATATTGCATAAAAACAAGCAGGAACACAAATTTAATAATGAATGCAAATAAAGTACGAGTTGGAAGCAGTTATCTTATTTATTATTGAAGGGAATGGAAACAATTAAACTACAAATCAACATGCACCTTTTCGTGTATTCTTTGTTTCATACTTATTTTAGGTCATAAATCATGAAGTGAAATATTCTGTTCAATTAAGCTGTAGAACGTACTGGGTTACACTTGCTGCATGCATGCTAGGATCTTGAATAGCATTGTTCTGTTATCTTGTCTTATCTTCAGAAGTTATTTCAGCACCAAGCCACTGCATACATCTGAATGCCTCAGTCTCTGCATGACTAATTAGTAACATTTTTATCACAATCTCTGCTGTGTGTGGAATTTTCATTTTTAATAAGTTATGATAAAGAGCTCATTAAAGATCATTTAGACACACAGTTGAAAGCAAATTTCTACAAAAATATTTCTTGCAACAGTGAAACTTTTTCCTAAGAATAAAATCTTAAACAAGTTCACCAAACAAGTCCTTAGGATGTGCAATACCACACTACTTAACACTCATAAAAATTATGACCACTGTCACACACGTGCGAGTACGAGGTAGCTAAAGGGCCTGAGTAAGTGTAATGAAACATCTGACCAGGGGGCGGCGGAGTGCGCTGACTGTCTTTCTCAGTTCCCTACAGACCTTTCCCGGGAAATCCTGCAAGGTTCTGGCGCCTCAGAAGACGTCACTTCTAAAGCCGGCCCCTTTGCTGACGTCACTTCCGAAGCCGGCCCCTTTGCTCACATCACTTCTGGTTCCGCCCATTTTGATGACATCAGTTCCTCTCCAGGCCTTTAAAGCCTCCATCTTGGGCTACTATAGCCAGTTCTAGTTTGGACTCTGAGAGATGCACATCCTATTTCTGATACAACAAACCCTTTTGCAGCTGGGAAAAACAATATATGGGTGGCTGCCCCAAACCTTTATGATGTCTTTGGCGTATTATTATCACACAACATACTAACAACACACAATTGAACATTCTAAATCAAAACTCACTTGTTTAGGTAACTTATATATTCAAGTAGCTGCACTGGGGCTAAAGTGAAGGTAAGAAATGTTACAAATGAGAGGAGTTCATTCAGTCCCTGTGGTTTTATGTTTTCCGCATCTACAAACTGAGGACTCAGTTTCGTATACTCTTCCATTTTGCTTCTCTACATCCTCACAACTTGAAGACCTGTTGCTTTTAGAAAACTAAAATTTGTTAAAAATAAAATGCTGGAAGCTAGGCAACCAACTGCATTTAAAAACCTCTAATATATGTTTATTGAATATTTACCTGACCCAAGCTCTTTATAAAGTATCTTGCAATCAAAATTCAGTTCTTTAATCATCTACTGCAATGTCACATAACGGAGCTTGTGGGCACCTTTCGAGTTCTGTGCTCCTACTTTAAAACAACCGCACATTGTAATGACGTCCCCTGAGCTTTGGCTCTGCGCCTTCAAGTTCAAGAGGAGAGACAGAATCCCAGCTCTTAATAGTTCTAAAAATTGAAAATGATCTCCTGTTCTGCATAAGGCAGAAACAAATACGAAATGGAAGCAGTAACAAAACATTAATTATTTGAAACTGGCTCATTTAAAAAAATCAATATTTAAACTGATATTATTATGAAACAGAATTACAACATATTATATTTAGTCTTATAAGGATGCCTCATGCACTGCCCCAGGGAAAAGTCCTTTTCTATTTCTGCAGTTGTGGTCTCTCCATCAGATACATACTGTATAATGTTTCTTTAGCTGTGACATTAAAAATAAAACAAATCCAAACACTGGCATGTATGGCAGAAAGTCTACACTAAACACATTACTTATTTGATATGGTCTGAATGTCCTACATTTCTTGAACTTTTTAGAAAACAAGATGCTTTCAAAATAATTGTAATTTACAAATTACAACTATGCATATTTGTAGGATGGTGAGTTCCGTGGTGATTGTGCTATTTTAAATAAATAAATTAATTGTAAGTTGTGCAGCAAGATGCGGGCTCGGGCAAACGGCTGCGGGAAGTTCAGTGGGGGCAGCGAGCTGATTGTCTGTTGCCCACCAGTGCAGTCAACTCTTTCCCAATGACACTCCTCATCTCGTTAAGTCAAGTTGAAATGGAAGCCCAAATAGAGAGAAAAAATAACGAACAGAGGTTAAGGGAGAAGTAAGAGGCAGGATCAGGAGAACCTGTGCCATGAGGAACAGAGGCAGGTGGTCCGGAGTATGCCTCAGTGGAAGTGAGCGGCAGGCCTGCACTCGAATGTGGGGCTGAGGAAGGGGCTCTCCTATTTAGCTACACGGATAGTAGAAGGAGTGGTCCCTTGTAGGCGCTGAAAGACTGGCAGAGGGAGATGTGAGTTGGGTTCAGAGTGGTGTCCTGCAGACACCAAGGGACTGGTGGTGGGAATCAGAACCCTGGATTAAAGGACGACTGCGCCTGTTGGTGGGCATCTGCTCTTGCTGCAATGTCCTGATGGGATAAGCTGAGGAGACACCAGATTTTAGAAAGATGCAACATGGCTTGTGTTTCTTAAGAAGAACATTCTACCTGGGTTTCAACCTCATTTTTATGGATATTTTTATTCATTTAACAATTTAACCTCCACGATTTTCACATGTTTTATATTGGATTATTTACTTATTCTTTTTGAAGCACTGCAGTTTTGGACACTGTTTATTTTAAATAAAAGCACTCGAGCACTTGCACGTACCCTTGCTGTCTGTGTGTGTCCTTGACCAGCTCATCCCTGATTTCGTTATTGACGGTGTAGGCTGCCAAGGACCATGGAGTCAACCCAAACTGCCATAACAAATTTTGTAAATATGATATTGGAAGGTTCTGTCACCAACATTCACTCTGAAAGGGAAAGTTCACTGCTTTTGACATATGGACATATTATAATGCTGTGTCTTTAGGAGGCCTAAACTGTGTTCTCTGTGCCTCTGCCCATTTATGTTCCACACGCAAATTTAAAACCAGCCTACATTTCACCTCCTACATTGATGCCCGCTCGCTCCTGATGTCGGTTGGGATCTGTTGCAGCCTCAACATTATAACTTTATGTGTCTCTCCTACTGGTGTATCACAGACTACTGGACTGGAGAGTGAGCATGGCTTGTTCTTCTTGTAACAGCAGTAATAGTATTGTCACATGTACAGAGGACGCTAAAATTCTTACAGGCATATCCAACCAACATGCAGCATATCGCCAACTCTCTGACGCCATGATAAACCAGAATTTATACAGAACTTCTCTTTACGTAATAGAAAACACAGCTCAGTCTACCTTTTTGTACAAGCTGTACATTTATTCTATCATATCCTTTTGAACATTTTGTATTGCTTTCAGAGCTTTACAGAAGTGCTTTGTAAAACTCGTGATTGTGAAAAAAGCTGCCTACATGAAGTTATAGTTACTGCGTCTGGTATTTCATGACATTGTCTAATCAATTTCAAGTTTTAGAAACAACATTTAATGGAAACCTGCAGCAACTTTAAATTCAGAGTGCACAAATGCCATCAATAGATCAGCAAAGGAACAGCTAATCAATTAGGGTTGATGGTGGGCTTCTGAGTTCAATAAAGGAGTCAGGGTCAAAAAGACAATCCACACTTCATATACATAAAAGGTTTGGTGAGGAGCAGCATTATTAACTATATAATTACACATTCTGGTGTCAGCGAGTGAGTATGTGAGACTGCTCTGAAATGGGCCACATGTCCAGCCCAGGCTTTGCACCTGATATGGATGAAATAAGGGTTAAGAACGTGTAAGGATGGAGAGATCATTAAATAGATAAACTCTAGACTCATGAGTCTGCATGTCTGTTTTTGTATGAATATACTGTATTTCTAAATATGTGAACGACCACTCATTGAAGTGCTGTTAACTCAGCATAAAAGTTTTCTTTAAAGTAATTCAAGAAGTGTGGACTCTCTACAAAAAGGTAAATACAGTTAACTTTCTTTCTTTCTTTCAAAATAAAATAAAAGCTATTTTTTCTATGATGTATTTTATTTACTATTGCAGGTATGACACTTATTAAATCCTTCTATTATCTACAGTAACGGTGCACTGCACGATAACATGCAGCGAATACACTTGACTTGAGCATTCCTAGTTTTCCTACTCTTTCTCTGTACGTTTAGCATTCATTTGCTCAGAGGTTTATGTGCTTACTACTTCCTGAGCAGCTCTTTTCTCCACCCTAGCAGCCTGCTTCTTCTCTTTTTTTGTTGGCATTTTTTTGCATTAAAACTGATTAAGTCAGTGTTTGTGTTGCAATTGCTTAGTACGTTTTCCTTAATTTTTCATTTAAGCTGGCACTTAAGTCTTCAATCTGCCTCAAGAATGATTTAAGATATGAAGAGGTAGGGGTACTGATGGCGAAGGTGGTAGGGATGAGAACGGCGCCCATACGCATGGTCCGCATGGAGGTCAGTCATCACCCCGAAAGCAGATATCAGACATCACGTAGTATACAGAATGTGCACCAAATTTCAAGTCAATAGGTCAAACGATTTAAAATCCTGGAGAGACAAACGAACAGCCACAGTAGTGTATTATATACAGTATAAAGATTTTTAATTGCTTTTTCTTTTCCTATTTTTATTTTTTTCATTTCTTGTAAAGCACTTTGAGCTATATCCGTTCTATGAAACTCTGTTATAGAAATAAAGATGTTCTGATACGGCTTAGAACACAGACTATGATTCATTTCCTTCCATCTTGAAATCAGTTTCACAACAATGCAAAACACAAACTTTTGAAGTTTTAGTTTTGATAAAATCAAACTACTGCCTGTAGATGCACGGCTGCACCGACATTCAAACTATTTAGTGGAGTTGACATTGACTCGAGGACTGAAATCCCAGTAATTCTGCTATGAAATTTAAGCCCTCCAAAATTGTATAATGAGATGCAAGCCCTACATTAAAATGTCGATGATATTCAAGGGGTTTTGGTAAAAAGGACGCTGTATTCATCCCCTCACCTTCTCGTAATACCACATAAATACCAATGCCATCAGTTACCTGTCTGCTTTGCCAAGGCTGTTATTAAGGCAAAGGTCCAGACATTGAAAGTAGGAGACATTGAGTTACTACTGAGACATTGAGTTGCTAGATTTATGTGGCAACATGGAGAGAGTGCAGCAATAAGTAAAAGTTCCTAACACAATACAACTCCAGATAGCTAGCTAGATAGACAGACAGACAGACAGACAGACAGACAGACAGACAGACAGACAGATAGATAGATAGATAGATAGATAGATATTTAAGCACCATGACGCCCTATTGGCTCTAGGGGTTGGACAGAAAACCTATAAATTTGCTTGCTTTACCCCACTCGCTCTCTCTCTATCTCTTACCAAACTGATAAAAGACCATCTCACACATCATGAACTGAAAAGAACAACACAATGAAGAACACTGCTCAGAAGCCATACTGAGACAGGCATGCAACCTGTTCTGAAAAAAGCTGGCCACAAATGATGCCTTAACTAGAGACATTTTAAGTAACTAACAAGTCTGTGTGCCACATGAAACTACTACTACTAATAAATACATACGTAATAGATAAGTAAGTTTGTTTTAGTTCACCTGGAAGCCCTGTACTTGTTGTCTTAATAATTGAATTAAGTTTCAGTTGCCTAGATTACTTAAATGGCATATTAATGTCTGATAGCAAGGATAAGACATTGATGTGTGTTTGTATTACATCTCTATGATGTAGGTTTTTACAGTTAGCTACTAAACTGAGTGACACTATAATAAATATTGAAACATTATTAATGATTGGTTTTCAAATAGGACTAAAATAAGGTATGTAACGTCTGCACATATATAGCACATGTATCTAAATTCTTCTGCCTGCGTTACATCTAATAACTTAAATAGAATAAAAGAAAACTGAATTCCAGACTGAATAGTACCTACTATAAGGTTTGGTGGAAGAGAATGGAAGCTTTTCAGACAGGTAGCAGTATTTAATTGTTCGTTATTACTTAAAGGTTTGTTACTCACTTTTGTATGCTGCCATATAGAAGAGACCAGGAGGTGTTGAACATGTTGGTCCAACTCAATCTCTTAGTCAACTTGCTCTTCAGTATTTTTCCACAATCCAACTGATTTTCATACCTCTGGATTATTTTTTTTTTTCAAATTTTGCAATTTTTGCAAAAGAACATGTCATTTACCTTTTAAAGGGCTTTTAGTTTCCACTGGCCATTTTCACAAATTTAGAGATAACCATTTCTTCTGCTCCCTTGTTTCACTTAAGTCTTTTGATAACACTTGTGGCAGCTCTTCACTATTTTACTAAAAGAACAGCATATAATCAATTGTGTTTCTCTGTTGATTTTTGATAAACTTTTAAAACAGTTCAAAATATACTGGACAGTGTGTTCATCAAAACTGGGAATATAAAAATATCTTTCTTCAAAGCTGCATGCATCACTGAACTGAAACAGACACCCCCTCATGTGCCCCGTCGATTCCTCATAAAGAACGATGATTCACACCAATGTATTCTGGTTCAGAAACAGAGGCAGAGCCAGCATATGTGTTAGGATTTGTATATGGAGTGGCAGAGGTACAAAACAAGCTTAAGGGGATTTTCTTGGGAATGGTCATTGAAGCAAATGACAGCAATTAGTGTCGGAAAAAACAAAAAGACAATCAGAATAGAACACTAAATCATTAGAACATTAGAACAATCTAGACGAGAACAAGCCCAACAAAGCTTGCCAGTCCTACCAATTTTATTCTTTTAAAATGACATCAAGTCGAGTTTTAAAAGTCCCTAAAGTCCTACTGTCCACCACGCTGCTTGGTAGCTTATTCCAAGTGTCTGTGGTTCTCTGTGTAAAGAAAAACTTCCTAATGTTTCTAATTATGAAAACTATATCCCAAACAAAACAAACATTATTTGTCCATATATTATCCAGTAAAACTGTTTATTCCTTTTATTATTTACTTTATGAATCAAAGTTTGGATATCTAGAGGACCAAGTGACATAGAAATGGAAAAAACACTACCGTATTTTGTGCACCATAAGGCGCACTGGATTGAAAGGCGCACTCTCAATTGCAGGGCTTATTTCTGTACTTAAGCCATATACCATATTATTCAGGGCATGCAAAAACAAGGTAATAGAAGCAAAACAATGAGTTTACTTAAACCTTATTCTACTACGTATTTAAAAATTCACTCACATTGTTTTTTGATCAGTTTGTTGTCACAAATCCATCGAAGTCCTCACCTTCTGTATCTGAATTGAACAGATGGGCAAGTTCGCCATCAAACATGCCGGGTTCCCTCTCGTCATTGATGGAGTCAGTCTCGTTGCCAGGTGGCTGTTCAGCAATGATTCCAGCTTTCGCGTAAGCTCGGACAACAGTCGAAGCAGACACCTTAGCCCAGGCATCCACAATCCATTCACATATGGTGGCGTAACTCACCCGGCGCTGCCTCCCAGTCTTAGTAAAGGTGTGTTCGCCGTCTCTCATCCATCGCTCCCATGATGCTCGCAACTTCACTTTGAACGCCCTGTTTACACCGATGTCCAGCGGTTGGAGTTCTTTTGTTAATCCTCCCGGAATGATGGCAAGCTCCGTATTCATTTGCTTCACTTGTTTTTTCACAGTAGCGGTGATATGGGCACGCATGGAGTCGCAGATCAACAAAGACGGTGATGCATAGAAAAACCCGCCCGGTCTCTTCACATACACCTCTCTCAGCCACTCTCTCATTTTCTCCTCGTCCCTCCAGCCCTTTGGATTGGCCTTAACGATGACTCCGGCTGGAAACTTTTCTTTTGACAGCGTCTTCCTCTTAAAAATGACCATAGGTGGTAGTTTCTGTCCATTACCGTGGCAACCAAGAACAACAGTGAAAGCCGACTTCTAATGCCCCGTGGTGCGTATGGATACCGTGCTGGTCCCCTTTTTCTCCACAGTATAGTTCATGGGGATGTCAAAAGTAAGAGGGACCTCGTCCATGTTGGTGATGTGGTTGGGCTGGATTTTTTGTCGGTAATCTTGTTGCTGCAGTAGGTGCGGAAGATGGTCAGCTTTTCTTTGTAATCCGCTGGCAGTTGCTGCGCCACGGTAGTTTGTGCGCAGATGGCGAGATGGCGCCTTTTCATAAAACGAAAGCACCAAGACGGACCTCCTTGAAAGTGTTCGAGCTTCATGTCTTGTGCTATCATTATTGCCTTCAGTCGAATGGTGACTGTAGAGACGCTTCTCCCGGCTGCTCTTTGTTCAAGAATCTATTCTTCAGGTTGTTCTTCCAACTCCGGCCACCTCGCCTTGTTCCCGCGGAAACTCTGTTTTGTCTTTTTAACTTGGAGCAATTCATTCTCCTGCTTCCTCCACTTCCGAACCATAGATTCATTGATATTGAATTCTCTCGCTGCTGCTCTATTCCCATTTACAACCGCATAACTGATAGCTTGTAGTTTGAATTGTGCATCGTACGCATGTCTCTTCTTCTGATGCCATTTTCAGGGTCCTTAGCCAAACAAATGTTGTTTCGCAGCGCACCATTAGTACAATATACCTACCTGCCGTAGGCGTGGCGGAGGTAAGTGTACGTCTGTACGTGGCTTTAAGAAATGTTCTGCAATTGGTTTATCGCTGCCAGTGTACGTATTACTACATCCCTATGTCAGCAGGAAATGGTCTGACAGTCAATCAAGCGGAGCACTTACTAAAATGCACAACAACATTTTTACAGATTTTGGAACTCAGTGCACACATAAGGCACACCGAATTTAAAGGCGCACCGTGGAATTTTGAGAAAATTAAAGGCTTTTAAGTGTGCCTTATAGTGCACAAAATACGGTACATAAATGGCAATAGCCAATAGAAAAAAGACAATAAAACGGTGCCTTAATGATGCCATGGAAATAATGCTAAAAATAAAAACTAATGACATAAAGCAGTTATATCTAGCTACTAACAATATGCGAGTCAAGGAGAGGACAAATTCAAAGACGCATGTATGGAAGATTGCTTGAACAGAACAGCGTGTGCATAGGATGCTTGTGGTATTGCTTAACCTTGACAAAGAAGGAGATTTCAATGACTCTTTAAAATGTCTTAGATGTATTAATATGCATGGCAGACATATCAAAAATCAGATCAATTGTGGGATTTCAGAAATTAATTTCAAGAGAGCTTAATCTAAAATGCATTTCAAATACCTTGAAACAGACATCCTTTCATTTATTTAACCTGAAAAGTATTTTTCCAAAGTGACTAGCAAATCATGAGTGTATAATTATATTTTCTATGCATATTAATAGTTGCTCAGGTTTATGTAGAAACTTAGCATTGCCTGAAAAATATGGACATGAAGAGTTTTTAGTGTTCCATAATGAATTTCAAGACATCTGAAATCAAGGTATCTGTAAATGTTACTACTGCATACTATATAGATTTTACATTTACACCCTTAGCATAAGCATATGCATGAGTGGTAAAAGGTTTAATTAACCAATGAAAATAAATTGACAAGTCTTAAATGATAGTGTGCAATGTAATTTTTTTTGTTGTTAACAATGAACTATTTCACCAAATGACACTTACAGAAGGATTGACATTACCACCTAAGTGCTTCTTTGTCTGGAAAAAGCTTATTACATAGTTTGTCCCATCTATGCTGCAGCTACGCTGACATTTAACACTCAATAAATCTGTGCTCTTTTTCGGTCTCCACCTGACAATTATATTTAGTCTTTCCCATTTGTGATTGTCACAGGTCTGAAAGAGAAAAGTAGCACACCGATCAATTGCAATTTTAAACCATTTTACACGCTGAATTTAATCTGCAAGTCATTGGTGGGGGCAACTTTCAGAACAAAAGCGAATTCTTCTGCACTACTTTCAATGTTCAATCAGTCCAGCAAGGTGTAAAGTGACCTAGTTTTACAATTTCAACAGATATCAAGTCTGTAGACATTTACCTATTTTTAGAAGTCACTTTTATCCTGAGCTATGGTAACTGGCACAAGGTGGGACAATACCTTAGGCCGGATGTCATAAGGACATACAGACACCTAGCAGAGCTTTGTAAAAATGACAGAAAGTGAAATATATATATATATATATATATATATATATATATATATATATATATATATATATATATATATATATATATATCTCACAGTATATATATATATACATTTTATAAACATAGTATATATATATATACATTTTATAAAAATATATATATATATATGTATGCTGCTTAAAAAATTAAAGGAACACTTTTAATCAGAGTATAGCATAAAGTCAATGAAACTTATGGGATATTAATCTGGTCAGTTAAGTAGCAGAGGGGGTTGTTAATCAGTTTCAGCTGCTGTGGTGTTAATGAAATTAACAACAGGTGCACTAGAGGGGCAACAACAAGACGACCCCCAAAACAGGAATGGTTTAACAGGTGGAGGCCACTGACATTTTTCCCTCCTCATCTTTTCTGACTGTTTCTTCACTAGTTTTGCATTTGGCTACAGTCAGTGTCACTACTGGTAGCATGAGGTGATACTTGGACCCTACAGAGGTTGCACAGGTAGTCCAACTTCTCCAGGATGGCACATCAATATGTGCAATTGCCAGAAGGTTTGCTGTGCTATCCGCACAGTCTCAAGGGCATGGAGGAGATTCCAGGAGACAGGCAGTTACTCTAGGAGAGCTGGACAGGGCCGTAGAAGGTCCTTAACCCATCAGCAGGACTGGTATCTGCTCCTTTGGGCAAGGAGAAACAGGATGAGTACTGCCAGAGTCCTACAATATGACTTCCAGTAGGCCACTGGTGTGAATGACTCTGACCAAACAATCAGAAAGAGACTTCATAAGGGTGGCCTGAGGGTTCGACGTCCTCTAGTGGGTCCTGTGCTCACTGCCCAGCACCATGGAGCTCAACTGGCATTTGCCATAGAATATTAGAATTGGCAGGTCCACCACTGGCACCCTGTGCTTTTCTCAGATAAAAGCAGGTTCACCCTGAGCACATGTGACAGACATGAAAGGGTCTGGAGAAGCCGTGGAGAACATTATGCTGCCTATAACATAACAATACTCGGCCTCATGTGGTGACAGAATGCAGGCAGTTCCTTGAGGATGAAGGAATTGATACCATTGACTGGCCCCCACGCTCGCCTGACCTAAAACCAACATCTCTGGGACATTATGTTTCAGTCCATCCGACGCCGCCAGGTTGCACCTCACACTGTCCAGGAGCTCAGTGATGCCCTGGTCCAGATCTGGGAGGAGATCCCCCAGGACACCATCTGTCGTCTCATTAGGAGCATGCCCGACGTTGTCAGGCATGCATACAAGCACATGGGGGGCCATGCAAACTACTGAGTACGATTTTCAGTTGCTGCAATGAAATTTCGGCAAAATGGAATGGCCTGCCGCATCATTTTTTCACTTTGATTTTCGGGGTGTCTTTGCCCTCTGTAGGTTGATAATTTTCATTTTCATCAAACGATGTGGCATCCTTTCGTTCCTAACACATTATCCAGTTCATATCAGTATAAATATCCAGCAGGATTTTTTTTCTCATGGAGGTGTTTTCAAAGTGTTACTTTAAATTTTTTGAGCAGTTTATATATATATACATTTTGTTGTAATATAAAACCAGTGTAAATTGAATTAAGTTCAATACAGAATAATGCAAGTATTAATTTGTCCTTGTAATGAACCAAAAACGTAAGGAAACGATAGAAGGTGTAAGATGTTTCATTCCAATGATCAAATTGGTCCATTAAACTAACAGAAAGAATCATATAACAATAAAAGCTGGAAAAAACACATCAATTACTGAAAAACATCCATCCATTGTCCCACATGTGAGATTCAGGAGCATTTTATACAACCCCAATTCCAATGAAGTTGGGACGTTGTGTAAAACGTAAATAAAAACAGAATACAATGATTTGCAAATCCTTTTCAACCTATTTTCAATTGAATACAATACAAAGACAAGATATCGAATGTTCAAACTTATAAACTTTATTGTTGTTTTGCAAATCTTCACTCATTTTGAATTTAATGCCTGCAACACATTCCAAAAAAGCTGGGACAGGGACATGTTTACCACTGTGTTATATCACCTTTCCTTTTAACAACACTCAATAAGCGTTTGGGAACTGAGGACACTAATTGTTGCAGCTGTGTAGGTGGAATTCTTTCCCATTCTTGCTTGATGTACAACTTCAGTTGCTCAACAGTCCGGGGTCTCCATTGTCATATTTTGCGCTTCATAATGCGCCACACATTTTCAATGGGAGACAGGTCTGGACTGCAGGCAGGCCAGTCTAGTACCTGCACTCTTTTACTATGAAGCCACACTGTTGTAACACATGCAGAATGTGGCTTTGCATTGTCCTGCTGAAATAAGCAGGGACGTCCCTGAAAAAGACGTCGCTTGGATGGCAGCATATGTTGCTCCAAAACCTGTATGTACCTTTCAGCATTAATGACGCCTTCACAGATGTGCAAGTTACCCATGCCATGGGCACTAACACACTAACACACTTGTTGCGCTGATAACAATCCGGATGTTCCTTTTCCTCTTTGGTCCGGAGGACACGACGTCCATGATTTCCAAAAACAATTTGAAATGTGGACTCGTCAGAACACAGCACACTTTTCCACTTTGTGTCAGTCCATCTCAGATGAGCTCGAGCCCAGAGAAGCCGGCGGTGTTTCTGGGTGTTGTTGATATATAGTTTTCGCTTTGCATGGTAGAGTTTTAACTTGCACTTGTAGACGTAGCGACGAACTGTGGTAACTGACAATGGTTTTCTGAAGTATTCCTGAGCCCACGTGGTAATATCTTTTACAGAATGATGGTGGTTTTTAATGCAGTGCTGCCTGAGGGATCGACGGTCACGGGCATCCAGTGTTGGTATTCGGCCTTGCCGCTTACGTCCAGAGATTTCTCCAGATTCTCTGAATCTTTTGATGATATTATGGACAGTAGATGATGAAATCCTTAGATTCTTTGCAATTGTACGTTGAGAAACATTGTTCCTAAACTGCTGGACTATTTGCTCACGCAGTTGTTCACAAAGTGGTGAACCTCGCCCCATCCTTGCTTGTGAACGACTGAGCCTTTTGGGGATGCTCCTTTTATACCCAATCATGACAAACACCTGTTTCCAATTAACCTGTTCACCTGTGGAGTTTTTTGAACATTCCTCAACTTTCCCAGTCTTTTGCTGCCCCTGTCCCAGCTTTTTTGGAACGTGTTGCAGGCATCAAATTCAAAATGAGTGAAGATTTGCAAAACAACAATAAAGTTTATCAGTTTGAACATTAGATATCTTGTCTTCGTAGTGTATTCAATTGAAAATAGGTTGAAAAGGATTTGCAAATCATTGTATTCCGTTTTTATTTACGTTTTACACAACATCCCAACTTCATTGGAATTGGGGTTGTATGTTCTGTGCAGGTAAGAACCCAGGGGAAGACTGTCAGGGTGTCTCAGTCAATAACTATATCTCCCGTTTTGTCTTCAGAATGGAGGAGAATGTCACTGATGATCATTTGTCTCATAGTGCCGTCTTAGATTAAATTCTGTAATTACAGCTCCACAAATGAGACACACGAGTTTACCGGCAATGTCAGTAAACATATACTCAGCCTCCCATCGGTTTTTAAAGGCTCTATGTTCAGAATCACCTTTTCTCTTCGGCATCGTGTGGGGTAGCTTCGCAATAACTTGCAACATCATAAGCTAGACTTGATTAACGTGGTAAGTGTTCGCCAAGGCAGCTGAAGCGCTGCATTATGGGATCTGTAGTTTATTGTGTTACCAGCGCTTCATATCCCCGGGCCATTAATAACAATAATATATAAAATGATCTTGCGGGCCGGATATAATTACAGCCGGGCCGGATGTGGCCTGCGGACCTTGAGTTTGACACATATGGACTAAATAGAACTTGAAACGATATATTTTTTCAAATGTGATCGCGCAATTCAGATCGAGTTGACGCGCACTACAGTACATCGAGCCCGCCCGTATTGTGGTTTTGCCTGCGTGTCTCAATAAGTTATTCTCCCCTCGCTCATACTTTTTTACCGTTCATCTAATGAATACACTGAGTATGGCTTTACCAAAACAATCATTGATCGCGAATAAAGTATCCATTATTCATAAAGCTTTAATTGGTGATCTGTCTTAATGCGTTAACCGCATATTCTTTCATAAGTCTCAAACCAAGGGGATGCAAGGCTAAAAAGAATCGGGAAGCACGCGTACATACTCAGTGCATCCCGTCTCGGGAATTGAACCTCGGACGCCGGCGCTAGAGGCGAAGCCTCTACTATTGCGCCATGGCGTGTGGTTTGTCTATTTGAGCGTAGCAGTGTAATTTGGTTTTTGTTCAGCACTCTTTGGAACTGTTGCTTTTTGTCTGCGTACTGCGTCAGTTCACGTGAGCCACTGAATATGGTTTTATATGTCACTCACTCGCTTCTAATTGTTTCACTGCCTTCTTAATTATATAATGTATGTTTTCTTCAGTGGTTTTTGGAGCTCTTCCTGGTTTTCTACGTACTGCGTGATTACGTGAGAGGCGTGATGATGTCACACGAAACTCCGCCCCCACGACTTTCGAGCTCAACTCCATTACAGTAAATGGAGAAAAATAGCTTCTAGTTATGACCATTACGCGTAGAATTTCGAAATGAAACCTACCAAACTTTTGTAAGTAAGCTGTAAGGAATGAGCCTGCCAAATTTCAGCCTTCTACCTACACGGGAAGTTGGAGAATTAGTGATGAGTCAGTGAGTGACTCAGTCAGTCAGTGATTGAGGGCTTTGCCTTTTATTAGTATAGATCTATAGCAAAATACCCGCGCTTCGCAGCGAAGTTGTGTGTTAAAGAAGTTATGAAAAAGAAAAGGAAACATTTTAAAAATAACGTAACATGATTGTCAAAGTAATTGTTTTGTGTATTTGGCGGCAGCGTCACGAAGTTGTTTTCGTCTAGCTGAATCAGAAAATGTACCACGACGTCTGACACGCCTCCTTTTTACTGTTTTCTCACAGCTTGGATTGCTGCTGTCATAATTGGTTTGAGTCTACATATATATATATATACATATCTACATATACACATATATATATATATACTGTATATATATATATATATACTGTATATATATATATATACATACCTATGTATATCATATATACACACACATACATACATACATACACAGACACAAATTATATATGTGTGTGTGTGTGTATATATATAATGTAAATAGGTGTGTGTGTGTATATATATATATATATATATACATAAATACAAACATACACACAGGTATATATATGTGTATATATATGTATGTGTCTATATGTGTGTGTATAGCTTTGGTCACTGAGTGCAAGGGAAAAATAATAAAATGTAGTCTATAAGTTATTAAACAGTAAAACATTAATGTTTTAAGAAGTAAAACTACATTGAGCACTACTGGAGTGGTTGCGGGTAAACTACATTTTAAAGACTGTGTAACACAACAGGTAAGTAACTAACAGCAGCTAAAACGTATATGGATCATCTGTCGGTAGTAGATCCCTTTTGAAAGGCGCTACACGACGGCTGTGGTATTGAAATTACATTTTCTATGTGAACATTCAAATTTCTGCCTCTGGTAATGTGCCTTACCGGCATTACCAGCAATTAAAGAAAATTAGTTTTGTGTCCTCTGCAGTGTTAAGAGAGAAAGGCATTGGTTTGGGATAAAAGGAAAAAAGGTGTAAAGAAAGGAAAGTTGAATTTTTCTTTTATATAGTGTAGAGAGACGTCTTCGCTGACGATATGAGCGCCTTTTGGGGACAGTCGCAGTGGGTCTTGTGTAGACTGGTGAGATGTCCCAGCCATTAATCGGTTGTGATGGCACTGTCAGACCTCCACTCCTGTGCGTATCTTCATAATCCAAGCTGACGACCTGCGAAGGCAACGAAACTGCGAAGCGCCTTAATATTATTTTTCCGTGGTGTAGAAAAGGGGTCCCGTGTTTGCACTTGTCTGGGCTATAGCTCAGGGGGAGGATGAAAAAAATTAAAAGTGCTCACTTTGACTTAAGGCAGAAGCGCAGTCAGCGTCTCAAAGGCCGGCACAGCTATGCTCAAGTTTTGTAGGGCAGGAGACGCCACTTTTTGCAGACACGTTCACGTGATCAATAGTCTCTGCGCTCTTTGGAGGTCATTCATATATAAATTATATATATATAGCAAAATACCTGCGCTTCGCAGTGAAGTAGTGTATTAAAGAAGTAATGAAAAAAAAGGAAACATTTTAATAATAACGTAACATGATTGACATTGTCATTGTCATGAGTGTTGCTGTCTGTATATATATATATATATATATATATATATATATATATATACATATATATACACACACACATAAACATATATATACATATGCACAAATTTATACAGTATATATACATAAACATCCACATATATATACATATATATATGTGCACAAAACCACGCTTTTATCAAGGCTTCCGTCGGGTAGTCTTTTGAAATGAAATTTTCCTCCAATCAGTCGTAGCAACGCGCTTTCTTCTGACTGTTACATTTTTGTAGCTCTGATGTGTACATCAATGTAATCGGTGTACCAGGAAATCATGCATTGCCAGAAGTTCCCTTTGCTTGGAATGCAAAGTGTGATTAAATGCGTTATTTTTTAACGCGTTATGGAGCACATGCATCGAAGCTTCTCAGCTGTGCTTGTGCTAAGAAAAGGAAACATTTTAAAAATAACGTAACACGATTGTCAATGTAACCTTTTGTAAGTAGTGCCTGGAGGATTCAGTGTGGAGAAACTGTAGAGACAGCGTGTGTATTAACTTGTGGATTTTTCTGTGAGTATTTGGTGGCAGCGTCACAAAGTTGGTTCCTCAAGACTGCATTGCGGAGCTCAGCTCACAGTGAAATGAGGTGAATGGGAGGGGAGATGATGACGTGACTCTCCCACCCGCCTTAAATGTCAATCCCCCCACAAAGACAGTCTCTCAGAATTTGCAAAAGCACATCCCTTCACCATTAATTTTAACTTAGTCACAAAGTGATCAAAACTCTCGTTTATATCCTGCGTCCTCTCATTAAACTTGTATCCCACATTAGCTGTGGGCATGACAAACGCCAGCGGCAGCCTGTCTATGAACTTAATTTAAACTTTAGGTTTACACTGTGCTTTGTTTCCAAAGTAGCTGTACTCATGAATATTGTTGTATGTGTGACTCGGTTGCTTCTTATTGTTTCGTTGCCTTCTCAATTGTATAATGCATGTTTTCTTCAGTGCTTTTTGGAGCTCTTCCTTGTTTTCTACGTATTGCGTTGACAGTCAGTTCACGTGATTACGTGGGAGGCGTGATGATGTCACACGAAACTCCGCCCCCCTCGGCCATCGAGCTCAACTCCATTACATTATATGGAGAAAAAATAGGTTCCAGTTATGACCATGAAGTTGGAGAATTAGTGATGAGTGAGTGAGTCAGTCAGTCAGTCAGTCAGTGAGGGCTTTGCCTTTTATTAGTATAGATAAGTGGTCCACAGCAATCAGAGCTGTTTATTACGCCAGTGTACAGCTTTCAGACTTGAGCAAAATGTAATTTAGCATACAGGTAAGCAGCACAGCAAGTGCCATGCAAAGCAACTCTTTTATGTCCTCTGTGTTGGAAAAGGGCGACCAATCTGGGAATGAGTCAATGTAATGAACAGGATCCAACCAGGGAAGGGACACAAAATAAGCACAAACCAATCAGAGCATGATTAGAGTATTGTTTTGGAAAAATACATTTATGTTCATCCACACCAAAAATGCTGATGCTATGTTTAGAGAGCGTTTACAGAGGTGGAGAGCGTTTTCAAAGGTTTTCATTTTCTAGAGTCAAAATTGGCAGGGTAGTGTGAACAAAAGACAACAATGCAAAGAAATGTATGTGTTTTTAATTAAAATGCATTAATGTAGATGGTTCCTTAACACAGGAATTCCTGAAGCCTATGAAATAACTTGTAATTGCAGCCCACCTTAAATCCCTTCTCACCTCTACAGTCAGTGTCTTTTGTTTTGTAAATGTGTCGATAAGTACAAGCAGCAAGCTGCCTGCTATCCCACCCCCCACATTGATGGAGCTCATCTCGGACAAAACGTTCCCCCTAATGTTAAGTGTGGTGGTAATAACTTATGTGTTATGCCATAGATACTTGTCAACTCCACCAGGAAAAGCGTGGTAACTCATGTATTTGTCCAGTTTAACCCAAAAAGTATATCACCAATATTGTTATACTTAGGAAACACCAAATGTGCATGTGTTACCTGACTCTAACGAGCTCCTAATCAAGTGGAACACGGCAACAATCCAGAATAAACACCTCATTACTGAATCAACACCATGTCTGCCCGTCTTCTACCCTCTTGTTACTCATGGGACACGCTAAATATATTTTGGACAGGACAGAGTTTGTGCAAGTCGGTCAACATAAAAGGGGACTAAGAGAAAGAGATAATCCATTTTGTGAATGTGGGGAACTGCAGATGATGCTGCACATGGGTGATACTTGCTCTCTAACTTCAGCAGAGGAATCGGTCTGCTTCTTACAACTTATAGAATTGTAAATGGATCCATAGTATACACATCCATACACTGATAATGATGAAGACTAAGCCAGTTTGGGGAATGCAAAATTTTAAACTGTTAAAGGTAACAAGCAAAAAATCATTCAAACCTGACATAAATCACAGAAAATAATCTGGAAATTCAAATGGCATTAAATCAGACTTTTGAAAGTGTATCTTTTAAATTACCAATGCCGTCTCTTCCCAGCTTCTCTGGCTCATGGCTGCTCAGCTCTGGAGAGATGGCCTTATCTATGCGGGCTTTTTACGGTATGATGCACCTCCCACTTGCTAACAACTGATTTGACTGTGCTTCAAAGGTCCTTTACTGACTTTGTATTCGTTCTGCCTTTTGATAGCCCTCTGATCTGCTAGCTTCAATCTCCTTATCCTTGAGTTGGTTTGAAAGTTCATTGGTTTTCATGGTTGCCTTAATTCCTTATCTGATTAACAGACTGGAAAATGTATTTTATTTTAAGTGAAGCATTTTTATCTCTCTCCAAAATGAATTGTACCACTTCTTTCTGATGATTTGTGCTCCCAAGTTTTTCTGCTACAAAACGAGTGTACATTTATGGATTTTGTTCCCCAGTCTTCTAATAACCTACAAGACCGTAGAGGCTCCAGCTTCCTCGCAAGCCTACCCTGGATACACAGCTTAGGAAAATGGATGGATGGATGCATTATATAGTATTTTTGTAAAAAGATTAAATTCAGTCTAAAAAGTATTTCTCAACGTGAACCCTGACATATATTGATAAGCGTATATACATTTCCAAGAAACTGCCGATTCACATTCGAGAATTAAAGATTACCCCAATATTTTGTGGGCTGTGTGGCCTGTTTGAAATATATAATCCTTTTAATGAATATAATGAACTTTAAAATGAGTGCATCAAATGTACAGAAAAGACTATTGTGGCAAACTTGTGGCTGGGTGCAATTCAGAGGGAGAAGGAGCCAGAACAAAATCTTAAGTAGATTTGTACACAGATGGATGAATATCATCAGGATCAGCAGCCACGTTGTGACTGTCACACAAATGACGGTGTCTCTGGTTTACGCAAAGTCTAAAGACTATGTCATGTATTTATTGAGAATGTGCCAACACCAAGAAACATGCAGTTAACAGCTGTTCCCGCAATCAGAAAAATACAGTCGATGAAGGAATTTACAGAGGCTGACGTGACTTGAGCAAAGTACCCTACCAGATACAGCCAGTCAAAAACAGCTGTATACAATACTGGTGTCTACAGAGTCACACGAGAATGCACAACTGCATACTGTTACAGATGGGGACAGACACCCAGCATCCCAACCATGTACAGCAATGTACATAGCAGCACTGTACAGTGCAGGAATAAAGCTTCTTCACCTATAAAAACAAATCATGGAACATTACAATGAGCTTGGCCTAATCCACCGGCTTCTCCAATCGCCAAATATTTCAGAAGCCATGGAACAAAGCATTCAGAGTTCATTGGCTATCACTGCTGCCAACAGATTCAGTGCCCGGTGTTCACATCACATCCCTTAGCTGTCTTTGGGGAGTCTGTATGGGAATATTCTCAGTGTATCCAGGTTTTTCTTCCCACATTCCAAAGAGTCATGGGTTAGTGGTGATTCCAAGTTGACCTTGTGAATATATTTAAAGTGTGAGACAGACTGGCACTCTCCCCAAGGTTAATTTCTGCCCTACACCGGAAGCTGCAGGTTGCAGTAGACTCCAGTCCACCTTAACCCTGAATTGCATTAATTACGATAGTTAAGCATACAGTGACTACGAGACTCAGTGTTGTACCATCCCCTAATATCCCTTGGAGCCAAACATCGACTAGGACATTACTCAAGGCATTCAAAGAGTTTTGAGGGCAAATGGAATGCCAGCTTACAAATAAGGAAAGTTATAACATGAACAACAGAATGGCTAACATATCACATAGTTCACGTGTTGAAAGGTGGCACTTAACCACAAAAACTTAGTAAATCTGGATAATTCCTTGACCTCACTCTAATACACAAGAGAGAATGAAGTTCATTACAGTCCCTGCTTGGACTTGAACCTGTGATCTCTTACTTGCTTGACCTGCCACCACCGAGCATAAGAAGTGAGCAAGTCTGTTCAGCTGTATTTGTCCTCTCCACTTTTCTAAGAGTCCAATGGCAGAACTTCACTTATGCAAAATATGGAATTACAATCTCCAGAACTTGCATGCCATTTGTATTTAGTAGGTGCCATGGAAGTTAATTGAGTTTCTATTATAAATTTGGAAAAAAGGCAATATTATTCTAACATTGCAAATTCACTGCATTTGAAATGCATGAAGTATTCTTAAAATATGAATACTAATGAGTGTAAAACAGAGAAAAATAAATCTGAAACAATGTCAAGAATCACAACTTCTCACCTTCTAAGACCCCCACACACACACACAGAAAACAGGCAGAACTTTATTATATTAATTTTTTGAAGGACCATCAATAAGAACCTTTTGTTCAGGCCCATATGTTGCATCATCTAGCAGTGATTTGTGAACTACTGCAAAGTTGAGTGCAGCATATGTTAATACACTGTTAGGATTAATGGAACCATAAAGTGAATTGGGCATTCTGAAGAGTTCATTTATACAGGACACAGAAGCTTCGATAATCAATGACACCATTATAAAAATGGCAATATTTACATTTTTTCATGTAGTTAATGCTCCTGATGACTCCAAATTTGGTGTTTCTTCATGTGGTTGCTATGCTAGTGTGTAAATTTACCTTCTCTTTTTCTGAACATGTTTGGAATACCAATTATGGATATATTTTTATGGGTAACATGAAATACACATTTACGACTTAGGCCCCAGATATGGAATAGGAATTGTTTCTTTCTGTAAATGTTCTTCTAAAATCAGAAAGATGTACAGTAATTTACAAAATGTGCTTTTGATGTCACAATTTAATATAACCTTAAAAATGGCTTTTTGGAATCCTGTCATTCAGCACTTTGATATAATCTGAGTGTTAGACACCCTCAAGTCGGAACAAAAGATCCTTTGATGTACATCTTTAACGCATACTCCACATAACAATGTATCTGAAGTAATGATAAAACAGTTCGTGCACAAGGTGCACTTCTTCTTTTGGGCCCTTAATATTAACTTGGTGCAATTTGAAATATTCATAAAGATAAGCCATTTTACTCCACCTGCGTTAATAAGTAGTTAGAGCTTATCTTTCTGGTCGACTCTCCCATGCACTTCCGTAATAAAGAATTGAGGCTCAGAGGAATTGAATTTCTTCCAATAGGTGCCTTTTATCACAAGGGGACCAAGAGAGATAACCTTACTGAGGTTTTCTTTGAATTTCATTTACAGTATTTGCAGAAATCTGCTTTTTTTCATTTATATGTTTGTGTTTTTTGAGTGTCATGTTTTACAGCCCACTGAGTGGACTGTATATATTTTGTGCTTATTGTAATTTGTTTACATTTTATTATTATTTTGATTGAATGATGAGCTAACATTGTAGCAGTGAGCGCAAAGGCTCACAATGTAAAAGTGTCAAGGAGTATCTGTCATAGTCTGGCTTGGGCTCCCCATGTTCGGCCTTTTTTGGCCTTGGCGTAGTCTGCTTCTTATCTACAAATCAGATTGGCTTTGTCCATTATGCTAATTTAATTGTTTTCAACAATTATGTGTAGACCTTTAATTACTCTCTGGTGCCTGCCCTGAAGCCATCTCAAGGTGGGTCTAATGTCCATTAGTTGTGAGATATTCCGTAAGGGTTGTACAAAGAGAGTGGTACAAATCCCTTGCTTCAGGCTGATCTGAAGCCTCAGTTCTTTTGAGTTCTCACTTTGCTACTTTCTTGAATTCCACGTTCAGGTTTTCAAATGTATTTGAATTTAGTTTGGGATTTCCTTTATTTTAATTTTGTGTTATAACATCCTGAGTTGTCTAATGTTCTGTTTTTTTTATTATTCTAGTTAATCATTTTATTTAAAATAAAAAAAAAAAAACATGAAGGTGCTTATGGGTAATCTCAATTTATGTCACAGTAATCTCTGCTCTACCCGGAAAGACAATTAATTGGCGCATAGTCACATGGTCTTAATAGCTATTTTTTTCTCTAAATGAAAGCAGAACTGAAGAAGTGGAAGAACTGTGAGTTCTTCTGATTTATTTATTTATTTTTGAAAAAGCCAAACTATGTCATTTTTGACCCCTCTTTTAGGAAATAAAATCGTTTATTAATTGGGGTTCCGTAATTTTGCATTTTGCCACCTTGTTTGCTTTATTTTGTTTTGTTTGTTCTTTTATTTATGTATCTACTTACTGTATTTATGCTTTCTATATTGTTTTCAGTACTGTGATGGCTTTGTACCAATGAGCAGAAGCTCAAAGTGAGTGCACGGGATCGGTTGGGTGAAGTAAGTCCTTGCGGGCTCATTTTAGATGTGCACTTTAAAAGTTAGGAATTGAGCCTGTCAGGACTTTTGATGCCTTTTTCAGTTTCCTTTGCTTAAACTTTGTTAAAAGTGTTAGTCCCGAGTGTCATTCGGGCTGTAAAAGTGCTGACAGCATTAGCCCCTATCATTATTCAGGCAATGGTATAGGCATGTCTTACGTAAGTGTCAGGCCCGGGTGTTACCCGGGCAACGGTGTAGACCAATCTTCTTCTAGACTTATAGCTGCATCTCGTAAAAAAATGTTTTCAACCAGGTGTTGCACGCTCTTGACAGTGATACGTGATGTTGTGGAGCCTCTCATCAGCAGTGATGACAAAGTGAATCTGTCTTCAGGCAGTGAAATTGAAGCCAACAGTGAAACTGAAAGTGATTCTGATGAATCCAAAAGTGACGCTGGTGTTTAGGTTTCTGTTGACCCTCCTTCATTAAACCAGAACTACCTCATTTTTATTTTGTGGAGCAGACATGAATAAAAGTGAACGTTGACAGCCAAGATCCACTTTCTTAATGATGATATGATCGAAAGAACTGTTACGCTGAACAGTATCAGGTAAATGACCGTACACCTAGGCAGTTTTCCCATTCAAAGATACTCATATACCACACAAAAGACATAGTTTGACAGTATATACGGTATTGAAATCATAATTCTCCTTCTTCTTATTATTATTCATTTCATATTATTATGATTAATTATTATCATTGTTTGCATCATTATTATACTTTTTATACTTCGGAATTTGTATTTTCAGTGTTTTGCACACTTTGCAGTAGAAACATGAGATTTAATATAAATGTAATTTTTCAAGGCAAAAAATGTAACACTGTTATGATGTGAAATTTTGCATACAAGTTGATAAATATTTTGTACGTCTTTATTTGTAACTTAGGCAAAGCAATGTAATATTAGTGTTACATTATTGATAATAACAGCAATGGTTTAAGAACCCCTTCCCCCTTTTAGTGTAATTTTGCGACAGGGTTGGGGGGAACTGCCTCATATAATATTGGCAAATGTGTCTCTGCTAAAGTCTCTCTCTCAACCCCCACAGGAAAGTCAGGCTGCCTAACTGCCAAGCTTTACTTTAACATATGGTTTTGAGGGTAGGTGTGAAGGTGTTCTAGACCCCATTCATCTGAAGTATGGCTGTTTGGAATTGGCTTATACCAAAAGCCGATAGATAGATAGATAGATAGATAGATAGATAGATAGATAGATAGATAGATAGATAGATAGATAGATAGATAGATAGATAGATAGATAGATAGATAGATAGATAGATAGATAGATAGATAGATAGATAGATAGATAGATAGATAGATAGATAGATAGATAGATAGATAGATAGATAGATAGATAGATAGATATTTAAGCACCATGACGCCCTATTGGCTCTAGGGGTTGGACAGAAAACCTATAAATTTTCTTGCTTTACCCCCCTCGCTCTCTCTCTATCTCTTACCAAACTGATAAAAGACCATCTCACACATCATGAACTGAAAAGAACAACACAATGAAGAGCACTGCTCAGCACCCATAATGAGACAGGCACGCGGCCTGTTCTGAAAAAAGCTGACCACAAATGATGCCTTAACTAGAGACATTTTAAGTAACTAACAAGTCTGTGTGCCACATGAAACTACACATCACCGTTTGTCAGGTTGTATGTAGAAGGGAAATTGAGGAGAAGTTATAAAGTACAATACCTTATAAACAGTGCTAAGTGCTAAGATTTGAGGCATTCTGACAAAGGCTACATATTGATAATACAAAAGGGGAAAGTAGAGTAAAATATTACTTTACCAAGACAAAACAAATGCTTTTTACACTTTTTTTTGTAATCAACTTTTGACTATGTGAAGACAATTTTATTTTAGAAAAAATGTAACTCAAAGGAGGTTAATTTAATATAAACATTGGGATTTGAGAACAGTACTTGGAGCAATACTTCCTTTTACTCAGTTACAATATTAATATTTGGTCTATTCATCAATCTGAAAATACTCAAAACATTATCTTCCTTTACCTTTACCTTCAGTGTTTAACTTTATCCAAAGTAATTTACAAATCACATATGCTCAAACATGAGACAAAACGTCAAGGTAATGGGATGACAGTTTTCGGGTGTGGTTGATTTACTCATTTTCATGTAAAAATGATCAAAAAAGGATCAAGGGAGGAGTGAGGCAGAGACGTCTTTTAAAGCACAGAGGGAGGTACAGTAGTCAGGACAAAGCTGAGTTTATTTACCAAAAGGTAAAACTGCTATCAGAAACAAAAAGTTAACATGGCTCCTAGTCAGAGATTAAAAAAAGTCTAAACAAAAGCAAAAAATGGTGTGAGAAATCAGTTTTCCTATGCTAGAAATTGGGACTTTATTTTGTTAAAAAAATGCAGACAAATATGAGCATGAGACTCATCCATGAATAAGATAGCTGCCAAAATCATGTGAGCAAACATGAAAGTGGGAAACACTCCCAACGACTCATAGAATCATAACAACTAATTCTAGAATGTATGACGATGTCACCAACATGATTTACAATGTAACCATAACAGTTACTGCAAACATCTATTCATCTTCTAAACATAGTTACCTTAAATGGACAATGCAAAAAGAGTCGAGTTCAAGGAATACTAAACCCAAAAATAATACTTTGTTATTTTCCCCATGCACTTTGTAGTGGCCAAGAAAATGTTTTTAATCTCACACCTAATACAGAATGGTGAAAAAAAAACATATGTATAACATAAGCCAATAGTGATCAAAGAATTCCAACAATGTGAAAAATATCCATGGAAAAAAGATGTTGTTACTTGTAACACATAATCCACATGTCAGTTATCCAGTAATTTGTACCAATTGTGCAAAATTTATGCTTTTTTGCTAAAATATTGTTAATATACTTCTGGAATAATCGCCACACATCATGAACAAGAAATTAAAGAAGTGAAGAACTGAAGACAGGTCTCCTGACCAAAGAATGGCGTTGAGGGGGGGTCTTCAATTCAAAAGGTCAGTCCCATAAGGTTTACCATCTGTTTATGATGTAACGAAACTATTTTTCTTTTTTCCATAGTTGTTTTTCACATTCTTTGCTGTTGTACAGTATTGATCACTGTTGGCTTTTATTGAATCACTAGCAGAATACCCGCGCTTCGCAGCGGAGAAGTAGTGTGTTAAAGAAGTTATGAAAAAGAAAAGGAAAAATTAAAAAAATAACGTAACATGATTGTTAATGTAATTGTTTTGTCATTGATATGAGTGTTGTTGTCATATATATATATATATATATATATATATATATATATATATTGTCAGGGATGCCAGGGCAATGACCCAGCCGGGACGCCGTGAGGGACCGGAAGAGGGTCAAAGCCCACCCTGGATCACGTGGGGGCCGCCTTCCTGGTTGCTTTGGGGGCCACGGGTTGAGGGCATGGAAGCCCTACCCTGTAGGGGCCCGTGGTCACCGCCAGGAGACGCCCCAATGCCTTGGGGACCTGTTGCCCCAGCACTTCTGCCACACCAGGAAGTGCTGGGGAAGACTTTGGGAGACACCGGGAGCTGCGGGAGGACAGCCGGCACTTCCGCCACGCTGGGGCGTGGCCAAGGGAGGAATGCCAGGAACACCTGGTACTCATCCGGGAACCATATAAAAGGGGCCGTCTCCATTCATTCAGGGCTGGAGTCGGGAGGCGGAAGGACGAAGCACAGGAGAGGTGTGGAGGCGGCCCGAAGAAAGGCATTTGTGGCCAGGACTGAGAGTGTTTGGGGTTTTGTGCACTAATGGACTGGGTCTGAGTGACCATATCTGTAAACAGTTTGTGTAAATAAAATGTATGTTGGTGAAAAACAACATGTCCGCCTGTCTGTGTCCGGGTTGGCTCCACATCTGGTGTAGTCGGCAGGATGCTCCGCCTGTTACAAGGCGGGGACCTGTAAGTAACAAATGTGTTGTGGACGGCCCGGCGCAGCAGGGGACCCTACCCACGTACCGCGGGTGCTGCATGCACACAGCCCCGTGGGGCCCCACGGACCGCCAGGGGTCCGCAGGAAGGCCATATACCCCTGATGCAGGCGGGCGGCGTGCCTACCAGGAGTGCAGCGGGCTCCGAGGACTGCGCCGTTGCTGGAGGTGCCCAGGACGGCATGGCGTCAAGAAAGGCCACGCCGAGGAGGTGTCCTCGGTTTGACGAGTCCGGGGAGGTGAGTTCCCTGCCTAGTGGCAGCCGGCCCGTGGGGGCCGGGCGTGTTTTCTTTTTTACAGGCAGGGACCTACCGGATCGGCGCCGCAGAAGGGGACGCAAGATGGCCGCGTACCAGAACTCCCTCCCCCTGATATGCACACGATTGGACGGTGTGTCTTGCGTGCCCGCCAATGACCGTAGAGAGGCGGGCCCAAGGAATGTCCATCACGGACAGGGGGGAGTCCTGATTGGGCCAGAGAAGGAGGCCCACAGGAAGTTGTCGGTGTCGGAGACTGACGAACAGGTAGGCTGTAGGCTGAATGCCTGTCTTTGCTGGCTGCTCTGACGAAGCTGGAGGCCCGCAGAGCAGTCTTTATTGCAGATGCTACGTGCCATCCGGGCTGAAGTGCTGGTACTGGAGAGGAAGGCGCTCGCGGCGCTGAAGGCGTTTCGATCGACAACGGGACGCGCAACGCTGGAATCTCCAGCCGGAGGGGTACGGCGGAGACGGTGAGAACAGCCGACTCCGTACAGCATGCAGGAGGGTCTGCTAAACATGGCTGTGATGCCAAAGATCAGTTTCAAGTAAGCAGCCCTCCGACCCGAGTCCGACCCGAGGGCTGTATGCGTGGCGAGGGGGGAGTCTGTGAGGATGCTGAATGGACACAGGCTGCTAAGTGCCCCGGGTCCTAGCGCCCTCCGCCCCGAGTCGGCGGCGGTTTCGCGCTGCACTGTAGGGACGCAGACGGGAAAGAGGCGCTTTCTTTTTCATAAGGAGTCTCAAACCGTCATGGCATCCCAGAGTGAAACGAGGAATAAGAGGCTGGGTGCCGATTCCTCCGATATGTTGGGACGCGGTGCTGGGTGCTGTACAGACAGCGTGTGTATTAACTTGTGGATTTTTCTGTGAGTATTTGGTGGCAGTGTCACAAAGTCGTACAACTGCGTGTGTTAACTGCGGAGCTCAGCTCAGAGCGAAATGAGGTGAATGGGAGGGGAGATGATGACGTGAATCCCCCACCTGCCTTAACTGTCAATCCCCCACAAACACAGTCTCTCAGAATTTGCATAAGCACAGCCCTTCACCTGCAATTTTAACATTAGTTACAAAGTGATCAAAACTCTCGTTTATATCCTGCGTCCTCTCATTAAACTTGTATCCCGCATTACCCGTGAGCATGACAAACGCCAGCGGCAGCCTGTCTATGAACTTAATTTAAACTTTAGCTTTACACCTTGCTTTGTTTCCGAAGTAGCAGCACTCATGAATATGGTTGTATATGTCACTCGCTCGCTTATTATTGTTTCGCTGCCTTCTCAATTATATAATGCATGTTTTCTTCAGCGCTTTTTGGAGCTCTTCCTGGTTTTCTATGTACTGCGTTGACAGTCAGTTCACGTGATTACGTGGGAGGCGTGATGATGTCACACGAAACTCCGCCCCCACGGCTTTTGAGCTCAACTCCATTACAGTATATGGAGAAAAATAGCTTCCAGTTATGACCATTACGCGTAGAATTTTGAAATGAAACCTGCCCAACTTTTGTAAGTAAGCTGTAAGGAATGAGCCTGCCAAATTTCAGCCTTCTACATACACGGGAAGTTGGAGAATTAGTGATGAGTGAGGGCTTTGCCTTTTATTAGTATAGATAAAGTGCTTTTCTTTCCATTCTGTATGACAACATGGGATTAAAACATTTTCTTGGCCCCCACTACAGACTAAACAGGATCAAGTAATACATAAAAATATTTTTGAGTGGAGTATTCCTTGGATGGGCTGAGCATTAAAATGCTGGCATACGTCATAGTAAACTAGAATCAGGTATAAAACCTTAGAAAGACAGAATTCTTCGACTGACAACAAAGCTAAAATAATAAACCTAAATATATTACATAATAGATATTAGAATCAAATACTGCTCAGGAGGAACTGGCATAAAGAACAATAACACAATAACTCAAAAGTTGAATTCCTTCAGGCTTAATAGCTGAACTGCCTACACCTTTGATTCAATAAACTTTAAAAAATCTGACTGTGTCCATAACTACCCGCATTGATTATAGATGTCTGTAAATCACATTTCCTGCTTGTTCTTCTGACTGTATTTTTACAATGGATTTGTTATAAATGCATTTTTAACTGCATAAAATGCAGAAATTATGGGCTGACCCTCATTTCTGTCATGTCAAAATTAAAACTAAAATCAATACGTAGGAGTAATGATACAACAGAACAGATGAGTCCTGTGTGAAGAATCACTATTATAAAATAAATCTTTATTGTATTTACTACACAGAAAAAGCCACTAAAACAGTCTATAAAGAAAATTATAGATATAACAGTATAAAACAGGACAAGCAATCCCATCCAGGGATTTTTCCTGCCTCGAGCTGTATGCTTGCTGGGAGTGGCGCGATCCTGAATGGATAGATGGATGGAACAATTAAACATGTACTATTACAAAGTTCTTTAAAAGGTTTGAAGAATCTGTGTTCTAAGTTTAGAGCTAGTTTGACATTTATCCAACCATCCATTATCCAACCCACTATATCCCAAATACAGGGATAGCTGGAGCCAATCCCAGCCAACAAACCCTGGGCAGGGCGCCAGCCCACCACAGGGCACACACGGGACAATTTACAATCGCCAATGCACATGTCTTTGGACTGAAGGAGGAAACCGGAGTTCCCAGAGGAAATCCATGCAAACTCCACACAGGAAGGACCCGGGAAGCGAACCCAGGTCTCCTAACTGCAAGGCAGCAGTGCTACCCACTGCACCACCGTGCCACAGAGCTTATTGTGTGGCAATTGGTTATGTGGAGAAAGAAAAGAAAGCACAGGAGTTTGAGGTTGGTAAGTTTGCCAGAGACAAAGACAGTACTGCAGCAATAAATTATTTCATCGAGGGTCGCGCGTGTCACAGCAAGCATGTTGTGGGAGGCAGGAACAATCCCTGAACGGGCGCCAGCTCATCAGTACCACTGTGCATGCATTTCATCATGAAAATAATATCAAGTATACATCTTAGCATTATAAAATGTTCAGAGAGCTGTAATATCATGAATATAATGTACTCTGTGTGGCGATCAGTGCCTGCATCCTCCTATCTGTGAAGAAGAAAACCTATTCAAGAAGCACGTAGTGATTCACACACAAAGAACACATAGAATATGAAGCATTTAATGTGCCACTTTAGTTACGGTGGGATTTGAGAAACTAGTAAATTAAACATCGATTTTAAAATGAAGTTTATGACATTCTACTTTAATGACAAAACAAACTATGAGATTAAAGTGGAAATTTCAAGATTAAAGTCGACATTTTGGCCTCTTTTTCGTCAGTTTGTCCCTAGATTTTTGCTTTTCTCCATACCCTAATACATTTCCATATGACACTCAGACGGCGGACTACGACTCAATTTTTCACAGCAACTTTGATATGTGACCACTTTTTTTTTATTTCGGGCACTGTGCGACTTTCTGAACTTGAACTTTCGAGAGTCTCCGCCACTCTGTGTCACTCACTCAACTTCCTTTTGTTGTATATACCACCGCTTAAGCCAACAAATAGTACGTTTTTCCTTGCCTCCACTTCACATGTGCTGAAATTCTTTTTTCCCCATGTTTTTCCCATTGTCTTTTCATAAAACCCTGAACTTAAACGGCTATTTATATTGATTTGCATATTCAAAGAAGTCAGGGTGGGACGGCAGGCATGTGCACTTACGTTACATTTCACGCTGAGCAGGATTTTCGAGCAGAAGTGCATGGAAGTTGTCTTATGCACGGTTTTGTGCATCTGAATTTTTCCGTATCCCATGTTTTAGTGTGAATTCTACAAACAGCATTATACATGAGGCCTCAAGAGTGTGTGAAGTGTGGCATCATTGTTGCAGTGAAGTAAAGGTTAGTGTCATACACTTCTTCGTCATACAAGATTGGATTTATGAACAAATAACCTTTAGTTTTGTTATTATTTTCTGAGTTACTGGTTATTGGTTCCTGCCCTGTGCCCTGTGTTGGCTGGGATTGGCTCCAGCAGACCCCCGTGACCCTGTGTTCGTATTCAGCAGGTTGGAAAATGGATGGATGGATGGGTTACTGGTTATGACAACTTTTTCCGCCTTCTGACTACAGATTACATCTTGTGCTTTTTTGGCTTCCAGCTTTCCTCTCTGTGATTTGCCGAATTCTCACTACACATCCAGACCTGCGTTTATTTAGATTCAGTCTTCCTGGTTACGATTCCTGCTTGAATTCTGTTTTGTACGTGTCAGCTCCCAATTCCATACTCTTTCTCATAACTGCTATGGCCTTCTGCAAGAAAGGACACACTGGAGTTGGAGAGAATAGTTAGATTTCCATATAGATGGCAAGTCGGCTGGGAATCAAAATAGTTTAAGTGATGTGTGGCTGTAATACAATCATAAAAACACACAATTCATATACAGCACATTCTGAAAATCATTTAATGTTAAAAATCTGTTAATCTATTCATTTTCTAAACCCGACTTTTCCATTGCTGGTGAGCCAGGATCTGTCCTGATAACATCGGGCACAAAGGAAGACCTAACCTTGAACATGCACTCACACAGGCAAACTCAATTGCAATGAATCTATTTTGAGTCACCAAGAAGGACAAAAATACAAAATTCTCTTTTTGATATTTTATATCTACTACATAATCCAGTTTAGGCATTTCTGGAGTCAGTCCCAGCTAATAACATCAAAAACACTGGTCTAGAATTTCAATAGCTTTTAATAGGCTTCTCCCTCTGTCTAATGCATATGTTTGAAAGACAACAACCTGCTGAAAGTGCAGATGGGATGTGCTTTACGTACTTTGGTTGTGCAATAAAAAAATGACTAAAATAAAAGCCAAAGTTGCAGTGCAAGAAAAAACAGTGCCCTTCTCGATTGTAGTGCTGCTGCTCCCCAAGTAGCAAGAAGCTTCTAATGAACGTTCTGCAGTAGTGATTAGTGTTTGAACCTAGGATAATATGCTTTTTATTTAATTTCTTTTTATTTTAAAGAATGAAAGACAATCCAGTAAAATAAACTAAACAGAATAATACAATATATTCTAAACCAGTCCACATCGCTCACTCCTTACATGCATCAGAGTGTTATGTGTCAAGACAACCCATCTAAAAAGGGTTCTTCATTTAGAACTAAACAGCATAATAAAATCAAAAGGTTGAGCACTTGCTTACTTTATAATTACATGAATGAATTCTTAACAAATTCTGCTCAAATTCCGAACAGATCCTTGTAAAAAGAATTTTTTTTCCAATCTGAGATAGTTTAGGCCACCACTTTCTCACTGACTTACAGAATGTAAATTAGGGTCCTTCCAGTGGAGCTGAATCAATTGTGGCGGGTGGGCGAGTCCCGGATGCCCCTTCTACTTGTGTTCCGGGGGAGCAGCCATGGGCTCCTCAGTACCTCCCCCGGGACGCTTGGTGGCAGCCTCCCTGGTTGACGATGGTGCCTCAGTTTCCCAGAGGGTTTCATGGGAGTTAGAGTTTTCCCCAACCCTGTGGGGCTGGATGGATCCCAGAGCCAATCTGGACACCTCTACAGCCCCGCCTGGAAGTGCAATTAGCACCAGCTGATCAACCACCTGGAGCACTTCCGGGTGGGTTATAAAAAGGGCCAGCATCCATCACTCAGGAGCCAGAATCGGGAGGAAGAGGACGAGGTTGCCTGGGAGGAGTGGTGGTGCCAGAAGAGAAGTGTTTTGTTTTACCTTTAGTGCTTTTGGGACTGTGTTGTGGCTGGAGGGAGTACGGGGAAGACGTGCCCTACGTGCCATCCAGCTGAAGAAAAATAAAGTCTGTGTGTTTTTAAACGTGCCTCTGGGACAGTCTGTTTCCCGGGTCGGGCACAATATAGCGCCTTTTATCACGCAATGTTTAGTGAAAATCACAACAGATTTGTCATTGCTCAGTGTTATTCTGTCTAACGTTTAAATATTAGAAATGATTTTAAAGCCAAGGGTATCCAGGATATACAAAACATGTGTGTGCAAAATGGCTTCCCAAAACACATGACTTGCAAAGGGTAATTACATCGTTCATGGATTAGTCCATGCCCTGGATGCATTTAAGACCATTTAAAGATGATATACATGTGAATGATAAACAATTTTTAATTGAACTGTGGCACACTTACTATGGCTTTTTCACACAAAGGCATACTAGCAGTCGTCTTAAACTTCAAAACGTGCTACAAATAGGCTAGAAACAATGGATCATTGGTAAAAGCTGTATTAAAGTTAATGGCCTTTTATGCCAATGCACTGCAGTTGAAAGAACTACTACAAGTGTGGCCATCACCCAGTTCAGGGGACAAAAGCTACACCCCTAAATTATTCAACTTGTAAAAATGCATTTAGTTATTGTCTGTTTGTATACGAAGGTGAAGGCATAAAATATGACTGTATAACAGACTGGAAACTGAGGAAGAGTACAAACAGGTATCTTCTACGAAGTAATTTTTCTTTAAAGTCTAATTTGTCAAGGATGATGCTCATGATTTGTACCTAATGACTTGTGGCATAACCAACTAACTGCATATGATTTTTTTTATTATTGTAGAGTTATTTTTTATTAGTTTTGCACCTACATTTTCTTGCTAAAAATGTTAATTTTGAAATATTTGAATCTGAAAACATGTTGATCAGACATCATAGCATCATTTTATGCAATAGTGAATGAGTATAGCAAAGAACCACCTAAACTTGTATGGTTTGGGCCTATACATTGTAGAACACAAGAACAAACGAGAGCAGACCATTCAGTCCATCAGACCCATTTGTTTAGCTACTAATTAAGCTGTCACAATACCTCATCCAGATTCTTAACGGTTGTCAAGGTTTCTGCTTCAACTATATGTCTTGGCAGTTTGCTCCAGAGCCCCACAACTATTTGTGTAAAGAAGTACTTCCTTGCTTTAGTTTCAAAATCATTTCTCTTTAAATTCCACTGATGTCGTCGAGTATGTGATTCACCATTTAATTGAAAGAATGTTGCTGGATCAACTTTATCGAATCCTTTTGAGGACTTTAAATACCTGGATTAGGTCCTCATCCAGTCTCAAGACTAAACAGGTTTAAGTCTCTGAGTCTATTAGAGTTGGACATGTCCTTAAGTCCTGGAATGCACTTGGTTCCTCTCTCCTCTGCATGGCTTCAAGTGCTGGCAGGACTACACACAGTACTCTAAATGTGGTCTTACTAGTGCATTATATAGTTTGAGCGTAATGTCCCTTGACTTATATTCAACAGTTTTTATGATATAAACAAAACATTTTATTTGCTTTTAAATGCTTCCATGCACTGCTTAGAAAATGGAAATGTTATGTCAACATATACCCCTAAATACTTTTCAGAGGTTGCATCCTGCATGACGGTGTCTCCCATCTTGTATTTATAATTGATGTTCCTTTTCCCCCATGTGTAGCACTTTGCACTTTTCTACATTAAACTGCTTTTTCCAGGTGTTGGCCCAGTTTTGAAGCTTGTCCAGGTCTTTTTGAATACTTTTTGCTGCCTCCTCAGTGTCTGCCATCCCTCCAATTTCAGCCTCATCTGCGAATTTGACAAGTTTACTAACTATACCAGAATCAATGTCATTAACACTGTATAGATCAGAATAAGTAATGGTCCAAGGACAGACCCCTGATGACCACACTCTCTTCACCTTTTGTCTCCTGCCAGTTGACCAATTTGTATACTAATGTATGTAACATTTTTGAAACAAAATGCATACTGTAAATATATCATGTAAGTAACACATACCATAGCATTCCTACATCCAGTTGACCCAGTTCTGGATTACATGTCTTTAGACAGAGCACAACATTTGTTATTTTCATTTATTTTTTTAAATTGTTTTTATCAAAAGTTTTTAGGCACAGCAGCAGCACCACAAAGCCAGCAGCTGATCGAGCAAAGAGGAGGTTAAAAAAAACCCAAACTATTTGTTTCCCATTGTATCACCTTTTAAGAGGGGGTTTTGGAGGAGCAACTTCACAACATGAACGGCAGAGACGCAAAGTGGCTGGCGAGTGAAGCGAGCAGGGGGGAATCCCCTAGTAATTATATAACACAAAAAAGGAGGCAGCACATTCTTACTGTCCTTCTGTATCTACAGTGTCGCTGATATTGCTAGGGATGCTAGGAGCCATTTACTTCTTTGCAATAATTGACCATACACTGAAAATCTGTAGGGACTGAGGCTGGAAAAAAAAAGATTTTCAAGTTGCCATTTTAAGTTTTTCTTTAACATTTGTCACTGTTACTTTATAATGGAAAGAAAGCCACTCAATCTTCTTTCCTTCTTTATTTCTATGACAGGGTTATGAGGAGGTATAACCCACCCCAGCAAGGTAACATGCAGCTCAGAGTGGGATGCCAGTCCTTTCACATGACACACACCTACAGTGGATTCGGAAAGTACTCAGACCCTAAGCCTAACCATTCACTTTTTTTCCATTTTGCTGTATTGCAACCTTGTGTCAAAAATCACTTAAATTCATTTATCCACACATCAAGCAACATTCAATACACCATGAACAACAAAGCAAAATGGATTTTAACATTTGTCAAATGTCACATTCATGCACGTATTCAGGCCCTTTACTCGATGCTACTTGAAGCCCCTTTGGCAGCAATTACAGCCTGGAATCTTCTTAGGACAAGCTTCACACACCTGGATTTGGGGATATTCTGCCATTCCTCTCTGCAGATCCTCTCAAGTTCTGTCAGGTTGGGTGTAGATGGTCAGCTGACGGCTAATTTAAGGTCTCTTCTGAGATGTTCAGTTGGGTTCAAGGTTGGACTTTTGCTGGTCACTCCAACAACACTCACAGAGTTGACCCTAAGCCATCCTTTGCTTTGCGCTTAGTGTCTTTTTCCTGTTGAAAGGTTACCCTTAGGCCCTCCCTGAAGTTCGGAGTGCTCTTTGTTTAAGGATGTCTCTCTACTTTGCTCTGTTCAGTTTTCACACAGCCCTGTCTTGTCTCCCAGTCCCTGCTGCTGAACCACCACCATACCTCACCGTTAAATGGTATTGTACAGGTGATGAGGGGTGCCTAGTTTCCTCTTGACATGATGCTAATCTTCATTTCTCACCGTCTAACAGGCCTTTACATGCCCTTTCTTCCAATCTCCAAGATTATTTCCTTGTGTCTTTTACTGAGGAGTGGCTTTTGTTTGACCACTCTGTCATAAAGCCCAGATTGGTGGAGTGTTACAGTGATGGCGTTTCTTCTAGGAGTTCCTCCCCTCTTCATACAGGTTCTCTGGAGCTCAGCTATAGTGACCATTGGGCTCTTGGTCACTTTTCTTACTTGCTCAGTTTGCCCGGGTGTCTAGACATATTTTTTCCACTCTTCTTCTATTTAATAACTATGAAGGAATGTTCCATGCGGCAGGAATTTTTTTGTAACCTTCTCCAGATCTGTGCCTCAACACAATCCCTTCTTTAAGTTCCAGGGGTGCGTCCTTCGACCTCATGCCTCGGATTTTGCTCTAATACACATTGTCAGCTGTGGGGCTCTCTGTGGAGAGGTGAGCACCTTTCCTAATCGTATCTAATTGAATTCATCACAAGTGGGCTCCAAACAAGGTGGTGTAGAAACACTTTAAGGGCGCTCAATAGAACAGGATGCAGTGTTCCAGTTTTATTTTTAACAAATTTGCCAATATTTTCTAAAATTCTGTTTTTTGATTTGTCATTCTGGGGTACTGATAATTGCTTGAAATGGGGAGAAATGAATTTAAATGACTGCACACTAAGACTGCAATACAGCAAAATTTGAAAAATATGAAGGGGTCTGAATTCTGCTGTAAGGGGCGCTGTACATTCACTCAGTTGCCAGTTAGCTTAACACACCTGTCTTTGGGAGCCAGGAGAAAACTGGCATATGTGCAGAAATCCCACAAAAATCTCGCATACCAATTTTAACACATTTTTAAGACTTTTTGACAGGTTATCTAGAGTTGAACTGGTGCAGACAGTCGTCAGATTGTTGCAGGGAGAGTTCTGCACATCCAACATTAAACAGAAGAGTGTGAAACAAGCCAATAAAGCCCAAACGCAAATGTCCTCATTTTTTATTCTGCATCTTGTGACCTTGTAATTTATACCGTGACAGTAAAAATAACCCATGTTTCTCACACTGCACGCCCCCTTTACTGACTTACTTGCGCATTTCCTGTTTATTTATGTAGTCAGTTAACTGGAATCTGCAGAATTGTGTTGGCACTTTGACATTACGGAATCATGTATGTTGATTAACAGCAAAAATCACAATTAAATACATTAAGGAATCCATTTTGTAAGACGCAAAAAAGTCCATTGGGGTGAATGCGTTTTATAGCCTCAGTAATTAAAATGGGCAACACTGAAAAACCAAATTAAACACTTGTGTTTTTTTTATTACAGTAATGAACTGCATTTAGTCAAGAACCAAAGAGAGTAAAATAATGGAGGAGCCACTGAAAAAGCACCATTGATGGGAAACAGGTGCTACTGCGTTGTAGCCAGTGCTCTTCTCTAGCAGAGGTCTGACAAATAACAATGGGAGCCATTATTAATAAGTGACTGCTCTCCCTCGGAGGCCTGAGATAACTAATGATGCACTGCTGAAGTTACCTTTTCCTTACTGCCAAGCTTAATTAGTACTCTTTGTGACGCCACTATTGATGGTGGCTCAGCATAAACTGCATATTCCCATTTCTCACCGATACTTCATTGCCTCTTCTATATGGCCAATAAACGGCCAAAAGCAGTCATGACCTGCTGCACAAACTCACTCAGTGGTCTGACATCCACACTGTAGGGCTTATCTTCTGCCTTTCAAAACACATCATGTTAAAAAATCTCAATAAAGCAGATATTGTATTAGTTGAAGCCAAGCTTTAACATAAGGAAGGGTTATTTTTTTCAGTCTTTCCTTTAGTGTGATGGAAATAGTTGGTGTGTTAATTATTTTACAAACAATTTTACTGATATAATTTATTTCAGGGCAGCATGGCAGCACAGTAATTAGATCTGCTGCCTCACAGCTTCAGCTTTATGGGCTCGAATTTACACCTCACTGTTATCTGTGTTCGGTTTACATGTTCTCTCTGTGTCTTTGAAGAGTTTTCTTCAGGCCTTCTGGCATCTCTTCTCCAAAGACATGAGCGTTAGGTCAGTTATCAACTACAAACTGGCCTTGTGTTCAGGAGTGGACTCTTTGATGGGCTGGAACTCTCTCCAGGGTTAGGTTCATGTGATGCTGCCAGAATAGGCCATGGATCCCCATGACCCTTAATTAGGTACAGTGGGATTGGGAAAGTTATGTTGTATCAAAATAACACGCTGGAAACATCTGTGATTACTGAAGTGAGATCCTTCAGCAGCCCTGCCACCTCCTTGTCCTTGCTGAATGCAGCAGTACAAGTGACACTAAGTGGTCTACTTAACTATGATATGGAAAGGCACCAAGTAACGCACACCATACTCATTCTCAGTCAGCATTGGAGAGTATTTTCTCTTTATTACAGCACTGTAAATGTACACTCCATATGAAAACTGCCCTGAAATGCCTCCTAACCAAAGAACTGGTGATGGATGATTTAACAACAAAAAGCTAAAAATTAATCATGCACTTTTTTATTATTATTCATTATTAATTTTCCCTACTTCATCCACAGCTAGTCCCAGCACAATGCCGCTGGGATGAACAACATTATGCATACTGTACTTTGAAAATCAATCAATCAATCAACATTTATTTATATAGCACATATTCATACAAAAAAATGTAGCTCAAAGTGCTTTACAAAATGAATAGAAAAATAGAAGACACAATAAAAAATAAACATAAGTCAACATTAATTAACATAGAATAAGAGTAAAGACAGATGGCCAGGGTGGACAGAAAAAACAAAAAAAAACTCCAAAAGCTGGAGAAAAAAATAAAATCTGTAGGGGTTCCAGACCAAGAGACCGCCCAGTCCAGAAAATGGAAGGATAAGTTTGGCAAATGTCTTGTAGGGCAGACTTTCCGTTGTAACAGCTGGCAGGTTAAGTGACTTCTTCGGGGTGACACACGTGTTATAAAATGGCATTGTATAAAATGAGCAGCCCCGATTTTCTACAAGTCCATCTTAACAACTGCACAATTTGAAGCAAACAGAGACCATGTCTCCTGTGCTGCATGTGTCCCTTTAATATGGTTTACTGTGATGGCTTGTGGCCTAATTGCGTTAATCTATTAGTCATACTCAGTTAAGCTATGTCAGACTATTATTGTTCATTTATTTTTTAGCTTTTCTTGTATGAGGAGAGCCAGACTTCAATAGCTGTAATATGCCCTGGAAAGCCATTTGGGTCATAAACATATCGAGGGATATATTTTTGAATTTCCCCTAGGGATTAAAAACGTTTATCTAATCTAACCTGAATCTAATCTAATCTAATTGTGTGTTGTAGGTATCATAATTTATAACGGTTACACATATTCAAATTCTGATGCATTAAATGCTTCATTTTATGCACAGATTTTTCCCACTCACCTCTAAGATATGGTTATGTGAGCAAGGAAGAAATAATCATACTGCTGTTGACCAGACTGCTCATCAGAAATGTACATAGCAATGACTGGGATGCATGCTCTAAATGACTGCTGCATGCAGCAGCATCTTTACAGGAACTCATGGTCTTAACGCTCACTGAGCAAATTCTTATAACACGACGCCAATACTGGGCAGGGCCTCCTTTTGCTCTCAGAACACCCTTAATTATTCAGGGCATGGATTCCACAAGCTGTTAGGAACATTCCGTTTAGATTCTTGTCCATGTTGACATGTTGGCCTCACACAGTATCTGCAGGTTTATCTGCTGCACAATCATACCGAAGATCTCTCAATCTGCCACATCCCGAAGGTGTACTATTGGATATAGATCTTGTGACTGGGAAGGCTATTGAAGAACACTCACGGCCATGTTCATGAAAGCAGCTTGAGATGACTTTTGCTTTGTGTCATGGTGCATTGTCATGCTGGAAGAAGCCACTAGAAGATGGGCAAATTCTGGTCAGGAAGGGATTCTTAGCAACAACACTCAAGACCATGATTGGTTGGTATTAAAGGCCCAAAGTGAGCCAAGAAAACATTCCCCACATTACAATACCATCACCAGCCTGGACTGTCGACACAAGGCAGGTTGGGTGCATGGATTCCTTCCATGTATGCCTTAACAGAAATTAAGATTCACCAGACCAGGCTGTGTCACTCCAGTCATCAACAATCTAGTTTAGGTGTGCCTGTGCCCAATGCAGTCTCAGCTTTCTGTTCTTGGCTGACAGGAGTAGACCCCGACACGGCGTTCTGCTTTTGTAGCCCATCTGCCTCAAGGTTTGACATGTTGTGCATGCTGAGATGCTTCTCTGCACACCAAAGTTGTACAGAGTTATCTGAGTTACCGTAGTTCAAACCAGTCTGGACATTCTCTTCTGATCTTTTTCATCAACAGAGAGTTTCTATTGTCACACACGTGAGACTAGGGGGAGCTGAGTGGACCAAGTGGAGGTAATTACCTGCCAGGCCAAGGGGTGGCGGGGTGCACTAAACCTACCTCTTTTATCTCTGCAGGCCAAAGATGGGAAAACCTGCCTGATCCAACATCACTTCCAGTTCCGGTACCAGACTGACGTCACTTCCGGTTCTGGCATCCAGACTGACGTCACTTCCGGCATCCAGACAAATGACATCACTTCCTCTTTTTGGGTTATAAAGCCGCCATCTTTTCTTAACCTCATCAGTTCAATTTGGAACTCAACGAGAACACATCTCATCCTATTTCTATACCTTTTTGCAGCCAGCGACAATATACGGCTGGCTGCCCTAAACCTTTTTCGTGTGTTGAGACTGATTCTTTTACACTATCTACAGATCTGCCGCTCACTGGATATTTTGTGTTATGCACCATTCTGAGTAAATGCTAGAGACTGCTGTGTGTGAAAATGACAGGAGATCATCAGTTATAGAAATAATCAAACCAGCCTGTCTGGCACCAACAATCAAGCTACTGTCTAAATTCCTAAGATCACATTTTTCTCACATTCTGGTATTTAATGTGAGCATTAACTGAAGCTCCTGACCTGTATCTGCACGGCTTTATGTATTGCACTGCTGCCACGTGATTGGCTGCTGAGATAATTGCACATGTCCAGGTGTTCCTATCAATCTGCTCGGTGAGTATATATGGGCTCTGATCGTCTGTAATGCTTACAGTATGCATATGGTAACCTAACACCTGACCCCAATGGTTCTCCACGCTCAATCACCAGTCTTTCAGATGTGTCAAAGTCAAGCACTAGGCTTAGGCTCAGAAGGAAAAAATACTTAAAGCCTGAATTTTTCATTTTGTACTTCAGGCTGTAAACAGGCACAGCATGGCCAACTTGAATAGCTCTGTTCTAGGCAGTTATTGAAATAAATGCTCAATAAAAACGAATTGCAGACAAAGAGAATTTTATGCTAGATTTTCTTTACAGTCCTCCACGTTGAACAGCTTACTAAAGTGGTGCATTGTCAATATAACATCCATCCTGTAAATAACTGGGTTTACTAAAGTGGAAACATTGCAAGCTCTCCCAACCAGTACCACACTGCTGTGTTTGAGGTCAGGTACAAAACAAACCTTCTATATAAAAGCGGTCGGGTGTCCTTCTGTCCCGTGAGTGCTATGCAGGCGCGGAGTTTCACACATGCCCCGTCCATTTTGCAATGCACGATGGGATTTGTAGTTTTGTTTTTCCAGGTAACAGATGATTTTCTACTCCAGACTGTGCGATATCTTCTTCTTCTTTCTTACTATATAAAAGCGGCCGGGATTGTCCTTCCGTCCCATGAGGGGAAAGCGTAGCAGTATTCCGCTTATCACAGACTTACTACATGCAGCTTGCGGTACGAAGCGACATGATGTGGGCTGAGTTCTGGTGCTCCCATCATTCCCTTGCTTTTGTGCGCGATGCACTGGAAAAATAGGCAAAATTATGTCTCTGGAAATAATTAATGTTGATGGAGTACAATTGCCTCACCGCGTAGTAAATATCAGCGGGGTTCAAAAGGGCGACCTCAATATAGAAAAAAAGTTAAAATTTCATCACAAAAATAACAGAAACTACGAGTATTAAAGTAATACCACTCAAATACAATATAACCAAATTAATGAGTTTGTATAAAGTATCAAATTGATCTACCTATTGAATTGCCTTAAGAAGTGGTCAACTTAAAAGTCAGTCGCCTTAAAAGGCGGGTCAGCCTAGTAAAAGTAAAAGGAAGTAATCAGTTCTGGCTTTAACCAGTGTGATAGATGGAATATTAGGGAAATAGGCTTGGAAATGGGCAGCATGGTGGCGCAGTGGTGAGAGCTACTGCCTCTTGGAACCTGCAGCCCGAGATTTCATTTTGCACCTGTTTGCTGTCTTGTACATTCTTCCCTTTTCAACATGGGTTCTTCTTCAGGTACTTCAATTTTTCCCCCATCTATCAGGCTAACTGATAGGCTAACTAGTGCCTCTAAAATACCCCCTGTGAGTGTGAGGTGAGGAGGTGTACACTAGTGGGTCCTGTGATGGACTAACACCCTTAGGTCACTGACAATTTACAATACAAATATGAGATTTGAGTAAAAGCAGCAAGACGAATGACATGTGGTTGTATATGACACCATTTTATGACGTGTGCCCATTTCATTGAGCAGCATAGGGGTGCACAGACATTGCATGGCATTGCATTGCAAATGTTCAGTCCTGGGAGAAAAATAAAGAGAAATTTAGAAAATAAAAGTATTTCAGCTGTTCAGCCCTCCTCAGGTAGCGGTCAAACCTTTTTCTTTTTGAATTCCTCTCCATTTACTTTAACACCACTTTCACTGTGAGCTGCCTTTACTGGACTGTGATTTACTTCAAACTCTCTTCATTATCGTTTACTACATCCTGGCAGATTCAGTGTCTTAATTAAACAAACTGATGCCAACTCAAGCTCTGGTTAAACGACAAATTAGAAAACTCTTCTTTGAGTGGAGCGTCCTGGATTTATGGAGCCATCTGCTCCCACCGCTGAAAGCCCCCTCGTGCAAGTGCCTTCAGTTGACCATCAAATGATTTGAGGCATCATCAAAGGTAATGAAACGAAATGAATTAAACAGACTGTATGTAAGTTTTCTATTCACTTAAAGTTAGGTATATATTTTTATACATTTACTTCAAAATTGTTAGGTACATTTTGTTTTTTAAAAACTACATTTACTTTAAAATTGTATGTTACTGCATTTTGAAGTGTTATTTGCTCAGTGTCTGTCTACATTAAAACTGGATCATCATGTATTCATCTATTTATTTGTGTATGTAAATATGGTACTGGATTATTGTTACTGAATAACATGAATTCGCTTACACAAACCAAGGCCATCCCAGCATGGAACTGAACAAAAGGCACAGTGGGCAGCAGTCCCAGTCATACTGCTGGGATCTGATCATCTGAAATAACTCCTGCATTTGCAGTGTTTCTAGTTTGATATTCTTGTACTTAAGCTCACCAATCACGTAATTTCTATGTTTACATTTATTTAAAAATCAGGTGAGTAGAAGCTACTCCAAGATGACATAGCAGAGCACTGCTTAGCATGGCTTCCTCTGAGCTCCTGGTCTAAATCACAGCCTTTGTGGAGCCTGCATGTTTTGCTTGGGTTTGTCATTAGGCTGTGTAGGAGAACGGGCATCCCGGCTGGAAAGGAAGAGCAATTTCTTACCCAGACTGGAACATCAAACAAGTTGATCAGCGGGATGATATAATGGAAGGGCTAACATTAGCTGAGGATCAGGAGTTGTTCCATTCTCCATAGGCCAGTTGGCAGTGGTGTTCAAATGGCAACCCAATCAGGATACCAGCAGGGGTGCTTGGGACTTGGAGTCTGAAGGTGTACCCCTGTTGGGATCCCTGGGTAATGATAGGGAGGACCACCCTATTTTCTTTATGGCTCGGAAGTGCTTCCTTGGAGACATAGTGTCCCACCGGAAGCATTCCTGGGTCCAGCTTAAAAGGGGAGCCTGCTGCCTCACATCAATGAGTCAGAGTTGGGAAGCAGTGGGCAAAACTAAACAGAGGTAGAATTGTGACTGTGTATTGTTATTGTGGATGAATAATGGAGAAGTGCCTTATAAGAATAAAAGTCCTTCATTTTATTTATATAGTGTGTGCTGTATTGGTGTGACTTGGGTTTGGGGCTCAGAGGTGCCCCCTTGTGGTCACAGCTGACTAGTGAATCAAAGCTGGTCCTTGTATTGCTTTGGACTTATGCCAGAAAGCATCTAATTTTACAGATTTGCACAGTCGTGACAATTTTGTGGTCAGCTGTGAACTCACAATGTCTCCCTATAGCACGAGTTAACAGGTGAAGTTCTAGTCTCAGCCATGCAGATGCCACTACTGAACACTGTGAGACGTCAGCTGATCTCTCTCTCTCTCTCTCTCTCTAGTAGCCTCCCTTATCTGTGCAACATCATCACTACACTAGTGTTATGAAGATTTCATTTTAATTTATGATCAACATTTACTTATAAAGATACTACTTTTAGAAAACAATTCTGGTACCTACAACAGATCAGAACTATTATCGATAAGATCTTAGGAAAGACCTGTAAAAACAAGTTCTGGCCAGCTGGCCTGAGGGAATATAGGAGGCTGAGATGAAAGGCCAGGGTTGGATTGAGGGTGGGGCAGAGTCTCTCTGAGCTGAAAATGCACTACACGCCAGTGGTCCAAGGGGCATGTCAAGGACCACCTGAAGGACTTAAATTGAGGCTTACAGAGGCATGTTGCTGTCTCTTCTGCTCTATTCATGCAGATAGCCATGCTGTGTTTCTAGCATTCCACATCAGACCAGAGACCAATCAACATATTGTTATGATTTTTACTCCAGAGAATTATTTAAGAAAGGTTAAGCATATGTTTTGCATTTTTTTTTGTTTCATTTTGATTTTAAAAGCGTATTTTTCAATTTATGTTATGTTCATGCTACCGACTTGTACCTTTGTTTACGTCTGCATTTCACCAGCACTTTGTATAAGGTTTGATGGGCCACAGCTCATTTCTTAGGCAGTGGCACCACAATGGACACATCCTCATCTGCAGCTCATTATGGCATCATTACTGAACGCCTAGAAGCTGGCGTGGCCTGACTTTGTTGGCAAATTTACTGCATATGTGCAGTATTTCCCTAAGCGTTAATCTGTCTTGGTTTTCGTATTTCACCCATGATCTTTCTTTGACTTTTGTCTTGTGTCTTGGCTTTGTCTCCAAGTGAGCTGACCATCCTGGTTTCCGACTTTTTGCTTGTGGAAATTCTGATTCTTTGGCTTTCTATTGTTTCTAATTCTTACTGCAGCAATTTGTCTGGTAGTAAACATAATAAGACAGTCATTCACCTGGTAGCCTAAGAATGTAAAATGAACTTCTTATTATCCAGGTTGCATTGGTACTATTTTACCAACACTTGTTTTTTACACTGCTTATATTTGTGGCACAGTTAGAAACCTTAAGTTGATCCTTGAATAAAATGCATAACTTTCTCTACTGCCTGTCCTGCTACTCTTTCTAATAGGCTGGGGTTATTGATGTAAAAGAAAGGACATTTATTGTATTTAACTATAATAGCTGGTAAGAATAAACATACAAGAGCTACAGACATGATTGTGGGCTAGAATAGGGTCATCCTAGCACCCCACCATGACAAAACTGTCCTGTATGGTGTGGAACATGACCCGGACACAGACAGGCAGACACGTTGTAATCACCCCACACACGTTTATTACAGTGCTCCATATTTACAAAAGTGCTCTCACTGACCTCAATATCCCACAGTCCATTCCAGGCCAACACAACAATGCCTTCTCTCTCTCTCTTCAGACCGCCTCCTTCTCTCCTCCAGAGACCTCGTCCTTCTTCCACCCAACTCAAGTCCAACTCTGAAGGGAGGCGGCCCCTTTAAATAAGCACCCGGATGTACTCCAGGTGTGTTCCCAGCAATCTCCCACCGACACGCCCCAGTGTGGCGGAAGTGCTGGCTGTCTCCCTGGAAGCACTCTGGGTGTCCTTGTTCCTCTTCCCCCCAGCACTTCCTGGTGTGGCGTAAGTGCTGAGGTCCAGGGTCCTCCAGGTATTGGAGTCCCCCTGGCGGTGACCACGGGCCCCTACAGGGTCGAGCTTCCCAGCTCTTTACCCGCGGCCCCCAGGCCGGTCATGCTCTCGAGGTCTGGAGGAGGCACAAGCCCTCCTCCAGTCTTCTCGGGCGTCCTGGCTGGGTACCACAATGGTTAGGTGGTAATGAACTGATATCCCATCAAGATAAATATATATAAATACCCTTTGTCTAATTTGATTTATCCAATCAGAAGGTGAAAAGTTTTCATCAACACTACAGAAATCTACCAAGGTGCTAGAAGTTAACCCTTATCCAGCCAAGGTATTTTCCTAATGTAGAAGCCAAGGTGGGTCCGACGGACCCATCATTGTTAAACCATGATTTCTGACCATGTCGCAGTCATCAAACAGTATCATGTCATAGGAATGGAATTTTTTATTAACAGTTACAATCATTTAGTTAAGTGCGCCCAAAATAAACCAATTCACACAAAAATATCGATATGTATATAATGTTAGTGATAAATTCACAGAATGTTTTTCGCAGAAAAACATTAAGCAATGAGCTCATTTCCTAACTCAACATGGATCAGATTTTAACAATAGCAGTTATTGTTTTCTGACTTTGACAAGCCATCAGTTCAACAAGTTTTATAAGAAAATATAAATGGCAATGTCATTGATAACAGTTACTATTACTGCTTATTGCATTTATTGCACAACCAACGTGAAACACTGTGCTCGTTGTAAACGTACTGGCCACACTCATCACTGATGCTGCTTCCTGTCCTTGACACACAGGTAGCAGCGACTCTTCTTTTGACGCTTTGGTGCAGGCTGATCATCAGGTTCATGTGGTGATGAATGAACAGCAATAACACTAAGTGTTGATCTGTGCAAGCCAATTATATGAGAATGAACCAATGCTTCACTGATATCAGTTAGGAACATTCGGTGTCTGGGGTGACTTCGTTTGTTCCAGTCTGGATAAGTTAAAGTCCATATGATAAAAGCTGCAATGCCACATACATCAAGGCAGTTCATAAAGAATGCAAAGGGCCATCAGGTTTGTGCGCCTTTTACACATATACTGGTGAACTTCCTGATCAAGTGTGTCCACTGCCCCCTTTGTCGAGTTGTAGTACGTGATAATTTCTGTCTTGTTAGCTTTGGTTTCATCGACTGAACTGTCATGGTGCATAGTGGAAAGTAGTATAACAGCCTTATGTGGTTTCGGCACATATGACACTAGTGTTGTTGTTTTGGTGAGACCAAATACAGATAACTGGGTTGGCCTGTCTGCACGTGTATGAAATTCCGGTGGTATGAATGCTTTGTTTTTTCTTACTGTGCCAACAATTGTCAGCCCTTTAGACAACAGTGACAAAGCTAACTCGTGATCAGTGAACTAATTGTCGCATGTTACATTTTGATTGCTCCCTTTGTAAGGTTCAACAAGTTTCTCAACTGCTTGTCTCCCCAGACATGTGGCTCTGACTGTTTCCCTACCTATGTATGGTATGCCATTGAGTGGGTAGAATGTTGCCGAGTCACATACTCACCATATCTTCATCCCATATTTATCTGGTTTAGATGGGAGATACTGTCTGAACGGGCAACATCCTCGAAAAGACACCACTAATTATATATGACTAAAAATATGATGTCATCTATGCATAAATGTGGAAATGCTGCCTTGGGTCCAATGGACCTGGGTTGGCCATCTACATCAGTGCAATAAAAAAAAAAAATTTACATTGTTAACAACGTCACAGAATTTTTTTTGCTAGTATTATGTGGTATACAGTGATCCCTTGCTGTATCGCGCTTTGACTTTCGCGGTTTTGCTCTATCGCGGATTTTATATGTAAGCATATGTAAATGTATATTATGGATTTTTCGCTGATTCGCGGATTTCTGCGGACAATGGGTCTTTTAATTTATGGTACATGCTTTCTCAGTTTGTTTGCCCAGTTGATTTCATACAAGGGATGCTATTGGCGGATGGCTTAGAAGCTACCCAATCAGAGCATGTATTACATATTAACTAAAACTCCTCAATACTATAAGATATGCCTCCTGCGCGGTGCTCGATTGTTTGCTTGTCTCTGCCTCTCTCTCACCCTCTCTGACATTCTCTGCGCCTGATGGAGGTGGTGTGAGCAGAGGTGCTGTTTGCACAGAAGCCGTTTGCCTAGTGAATACGGACGCTCCTCTAAGAAATGCCGCTTTATCGCGGTGCGTCCAAAAGCACACTTATTGATTTTTTGATTGTTTGCTTTAATCTCTCTCTCTCTGACGTTCTCTGCGCTTGACGGAGGAGATGTGAGCAGAGGGGCTTTTTGCAGAGAGGCTGTTTGCTTAGAAGATACGGACGCTCCTGTAAAAAATGCTGAAAGGCTACCTTTGCATTGATCCCTTCATTGCCGCTGCTTTATCGCGGTGCTTGCATACTTAAAAGCGCAACAGCCCTATTGATTTTTCATTGTTTACTTTACTCTCTCTGACATTCTCCGCTCCTTACACGCACTTTGAAGAGGAAGATATTTTTGCATTCTTTTAATTGTGAGAAAGAACTGTCATCTCTGTCTTGTCATGGAGCACAGTTTAAACTTTTGACTAAAGGGTGTTATTTCATGTCTAGAGGGCTCTAATAATGTTAAAAAACGTATTTAGAAGGTCGTAAACAGGTTTTCTATGCTCTAACTGCGAAAATATTAGATTTATAAATAAAGAATCCCTATCTGTCTGGAGCGGATTAACCGCGATAAACAAGGGTTTACTGTATAACTGTGCGGAGAATATTTATAAACAGTGTGGGAGAGTTTCTAAGGGCTTAAAATATATAAAAATAATCATGCAAACATATGGTTTCTACTTCGCGGATTTGCACCTATCGCGGGGGGTTCTGGAACACAACCCCCGCGAGCGAGGAGGGATTACTGTATATGGTTACTGACAAATTACAATATTTTCTTAATTTTTTGGGTAAGAGTTTGGCTAGGACCTCTGGCCAAACGCACAAATGGCCAGATAAGGGAACTATGATTGCTAAATTTATCAACAATGGTGTATTTTGGCCTCTTTATCTAAAACTTTGTGCATAAAAAGAATGACCTAATATCTTAAATTGATTTAGTTGGTTTTTTTTTTCTTTTCAAAGCTCAGTGGTCCTCAAAAGAGGGGTACGTTTATCCCAAAGTCCATAAATGATCATAAATTGAAATGTGGCCAGTTTATTGTATTATTCAGATACTGGACAAGACCTGGTAATACAGAGCATTACCAATTTGTGAGTGTCTCAGCATATTAGCAGAGGAGGTGTTAATCACTAATGTCATCACTTATGTAATAATTAAAAAATGAACAAGTTAGCCACAAAAAGGCAGCCCTTCTCCACACTCTGGAAGCCTCTGTTCCATTTCAGTGTTGTGCTAAATAAGGTTTAGTCATATCTTGCTCCGAGTTGTTGAATAATGTGCTGTCTGTGCAAAAGAAAACAGAACCAAAAACAATCTTCTGCCTTTCAGACTGCATTAATTCATTTCCGTATCCTCTGGGGGCTTTGTGTTTCAACGTAACTGTCTCCCTCTAAATTACATTTTTAACCTTTGCTTATGTTATGTTACCCTTTTGCCCCCAGATCCCACAGGAGACCAGACCCACAGAGTCTCCCTGGTTTCATGCCGTGTGTGTACAAGTCCCCAGGAGACACTGATTTCAATCACCATGGCACTCTTGGAGTCAAGAGTAGGCATTATGTGTTGCATGCTTCTACTCTGAGTGCCAAACATGAAATTCTGTTTTCACAGTAAAGTCCAAAGTTAACATTAGAAAAAGAAAACTTAAATATGACTCCATATAGCCAGTATTTGTATATATGGTGTTTTCTCATCACTGTGACTAATAAATTTGAACATCAAGCTTGTTACTTATTGCATAGATTCGTCAGATTATAAATATGTAATACTAATGGTTTGGCACAACCAGTGTCTTACAGTTGAAGATTCTTGTATTGCAGGAGTATATGCTGCATGTTGTCCCTTTGTATTTTGGGTTTTCCTGGAGATACTCCAGTTTTGATCCGTGTATGAGTGTCAGTGTGTGAATGAGTGCTCTCTGCAGTGAACTGGTTCACCTTCCTTGGTCCACTTCTACTTTGGGCCCAGTACTGCCAGGATGGACTCTGATTTAATTGAAGCAGGTTTTAGTAATGGGTGGATAGATGGATGGATCTATATTAATACAAAGTGATCTATTCGTTTATTATGTCTACAACAGGTGGAAGTTTGGTTACCACATTTAGAAGAAGACCCCTTAGTCAAGATCACTCGCTTTTGCACATGTCTCAGCATGTAGGTGCTGCTGCAGTTCCGATGGGCACTTAAAAGAAGGATCATATGTCTTGGCTCCCAGTTAGTTTTATGGTGGATTTGAAAACTGTTGGTTTTTAACACACTTCATTGACTGTCTCCCTTCTATATTGCTGATCTTCTTCATCTTAACTCACCAAGGTCACTTAGATCTCTAGAATGGTACCAAAACATCCTCTGAGAGCAACTTCCCCCAACCATCCAAGAACAGGTTGGTGATGAACAATGCCTTTTCCAGCATGATGAAGCACCGTGCCAAAAGGCAAAAGTGATAACTAAGTGGCTTGGGGAACAAAACATCAAAATTTTGGATCCATGGCCAGGAAACTCCCCAGATCTTAATCCCATTGAGAACTTCTGGTCAATCCTCGAAAGGCGGGTGGACAAACAAAAACCCACAAATTCTGAGAAACTCCAAGCATTGATTATGCAAGAATGGGCTGCCATCAGTCAGGATTTGGCCCAGAATTTGACTGACAGCATGCCAGGGAGAATTGCAGAGATCTTGAAAAAGAAGGGCCAACACTGCAAATATTGACTCTTTGCATATAAACTTATAAATGTAATTGTCAATATAAGCCTTTGAAACTCATGAAATGCTTGTAATTATACTTCATTATACCATAGAAACATCTGACAAAAAGATATAAAAACACTGAAGCAGCAAACTTTGTGAAAACCAATACTTGTGTCATTCTCAAAATCTTTGGTCACGACTGTATGTTATAATTAAACTGACTTGACAAAGAGTTATTTTGTATGGAAGATAGTCATTTCTGTTCATTCAACTTTTTATGAGTCCATTATCTAAACAGCTTCATCATCATGGTGGGCTGACCGCTGCACATTTTTGTGACTTTCCAGGTGGCCATACTCTTTTTACAATGCCAGTCTCTACAGCTGCCTAAGAATTATGGCACAAATAGAACAATCATAATAAATTGTAAACTGCAGCATACAGTGGCATATTGGCAATCACATTTACAACATTCTCATATTTTATATGATATTTCATTGTTGTCATGTTTAAGTCCAAAAGGGTACTTCGTTATACTGTTTTTTATGTTGATTAGTATCATTAAAAGCTTAAGGTTAATAAATATTTTCTGTAATTGTATTGATTGTGTTGGGTTCTGGTAATGATACACTTGTTTAATTTCAAATTATCCTAGTTCTTTAGATTTATTTTTATTATTGTTTTGATCAACAATTCAAACAGAAACGTAAAAACCACAAAAAAACATGCTACACAGAAATTCAAAATACATACGGTAATACAAAAAAACCCATTAAATTACAAAAACAAGACCAAATCTAAAATTCCAAAAAAAAGAAAAAGGAAAACGAAAAAATGAAATTGATTGAGATAAATGTAACTAGAATGGGCCACAACTCAAAAGTCAAGATGCTAAGAACTAGAAACTAGTCAAAGGCCACAAAGATCGCAAACTTTAAATACAGCAAATCTTACAAGAAGGGGACGCACGAAAAGAAGCTTTGCAAACAACTAATGTCATGGCAATAGTGACTGTCATTAAAACACCCTCAAATAACTGCAACACTGGTGAGCTGTAAATTAGTTAGAGGACCCATTCTTATAATGACAAGTGGAAGAAAGTGCAAATAGCAAGGAGGAAAGAAAAAAGAAAAAATAAAACGTCTCTGGTACAAGGGCAAAGGAAAGAGAGAAAAGGAGAAACACAAGGAAAAATAAAGAATAATGAGCGTAGTGGACTTTGGAAGATTTTACAACAGATCAGAAGGTAAAAAAATGGTAACCCTTTAATTTAGGTACTGCAAAAATGTGTTTACTACTTATTTGTTCTTAAGTAATAAGACCTTAACAAAGACTTTTTTTGGGTCTTTATGACACTTCTAAAACATCAGTTGATCGGTTATTCATCTCTGTGCTGTGCGGCATGTCGACATGATGGTAACATTACTTGTTAATATGAAGGATTTACGGCTCTTACACTAAATACGTAATGTCAACAGACACGTGTCTCAGTTAGGCCACCTCAGACCACACTAAAGTGAAGTGTTGTTAGCAGGTCACATTGCAGAGATGAACAAAATCTTTACTGATGTTTTATAAGCATTATGAAGACCCAGAGAAGGGTATGTTAAGGTCTTGTTATATAATAGTTAAAAAGTAATAGATGCATTTTTACAGTACCTAAACTAAAGTGTTACCAAAAAAAAGTCCCAACTCCCTAAAAGGTTTGCTTTTTTAAGAAACAACACAAATCTAAGACATAAGGTTATGTGTTCCCCTGTCTTTTATAGCGGCAGGACAATGACATCATGAATCACGTGTCACATGTACACACCTAGGCCATCTGTGTAATAATACGGCAGTGCCTGTGCATCCATGACACATAATTGCAGTGCCTAAATAAGAAAAGCTCCAACAAAATGGTGACTTGCTGACAACCCATAATTTGCATGAGGACACACTGTAAGCATTATGAAAAAGTATAACAAAATAAATTGCCTGCACCAAAAAAGGAAAATAAATTCTTTATTTCATAAAATTCAAGTTCATGACTGTCAAGACAAAAGTCTCAATCATTCTTAACTGTCAACAACCTCATTGTTGCAATTAATATACAGTAATCCCTCGCTATATCGCACTTCGACTTTCGCGGCTTCACTCCATCGTGGATTTTAAATGTAAGCATATCTAAATATATATCACAGATTTTTCGCTGGCTCGCGGATTTCTGTGGACAATGGGTCTTTTAATTTAGGTTACATGCTTCCTCAGTTTGTTTGCCCAGTTAATTTCATACAAGGGACGCTATTGGCGGATGGCTTAGAAGCTACCCAATCAGAGCATGTATTACGTATTAACTAAAACTCCTCAATGATATACGATATGCTTCCCGCGTGGTGCTTGATTGTTTGCTTTTCTCTGTCTCTCTCACTTTATCTGACATTCTCTGCGCCTGACGGAGGGGGTGTGAGCAGGGGGGCTGTTTGACAGAGGCTGTTTGCCTAGAGGATACGGACGCTCCTCTAAAAAATGCTGCTTTATCGCGGTGCTTCGGCATACTTAAAAGCCCAAAAGCATGGATTGATTTTTGGATTGTTTGCTTTTCTCTCTCTCTCTCTCTGACATTCTCTGCTCCTGGCAAGCATCCTTTGAAGAGGAAGATATGTTTGCATTCTTTTAATTGTGAGAAAGAACTGTCATCTCTGTCTTGTCATGGAGCACAGTTTAAACTTTTGACTAAAGGGTGTTATTTCATGTCTAGAGGGCTCTAATAATGTTAACAGTGTGGGAGAGTTTATAAGGGCTTAAAATATATAAAAATAACCATTCAAACATATGGTTTCTACTTCGCGTTTTTTCATCTATCGCGAGGGGTTCTGGAACGCAACCCCCGCGATCGAGGAGGGATTACTGTACTGTAGTATGTATGGACCAGTAACAGCGCAAATACACTTGACTTGAGCATTCATAGTTTTCATATTCTTTCTCTGTACGTTTAACATTCGTTTGCTCAGAGGTTGATGCGCTTGATGCTTCCTGAGCAGCTTATCTTTTCTCTTCTTTCGTCACCATCTTTTTGCCTTAAAATTGATTAAGTCAGTGTTTGTGTTGCAATTACTTAGTACGGTTTAATTAATTTTTCAAATCTGCCTCCAGAATGGTTAAAGATATGAAGAGGTAGGGGAAGAGACAGCGAAGGTGGTAGGGATGAGAATGCCACCCGTACACATGCACCACACAGCCGCCCTGCTGGCCGCTGCAGAGAGTCAATTCTACAATAAAATAACATAACAATAAAAAGAGGAATAACCATGGAGGTCAATCATCACCCCAAAAGCAGACAGTAGAGGTCACGTAGTATATGTGTACCAGGTCAATGACTCAAACGGTTTGTGAGCTACAGGTGATTTAAAATCCTGGACAGACAAACGGACAACCACAGTAGAGTATTATATAAGAAAATATTTTAGTCTATTTTATGGGTTTGTACTGTGCAGATTCCATTTTGAAGGTTTTTTTTTTGTTTTGATTTACGTTGAGAATGTTTAATATTTTTTTTGAACATGTCATCCTTTGTCTACATGACTGTGATCACAGCATCGGTTATGTCACAGGACATGTCAGTATAAATATGGTGGTGGTTTCAACATGTATCATTTCTCGACTGAATAAGTTTCAATAAAAACCATTTTAGTGCTAGTTAGAATTGAAGCAAGTAGGCCCTAGTGTCAGGTTTCATTTCATTTTTTTGAACAACTTTCTGCCTTTGACTTTGATTCTCGTTTTGACCCTCATGTTTTGTTTGCCTGCTCATTTTGCTTCTTATGATACTAACCTTTATACTCCCTTTCGACATTTCTAAGCTCACACAATCATCTCCTGATTACTTTTCCATCTCACAATAATCTTTGGATGTGGAGTCTTATTACACCTACCAGCTAGGTGGGCAATAATTGTTGAAAGAGGTGTTGGTGAGATGCCATTAGGAGAAGCTTACCCTCTAGTCTGCGACTGGATTCCAAAGCCCCAGAGTAGTGATGGGTTCACTGTGTTGTAAAGATTAGCTCTGTCCTTTGGATAAGACATAAAACTAAAATTCTGATTCTAAAAGATCCGTGGGCAGTATGTTTCCTGATGTCCTGGCTAAGTTGATCACCACAGCCTGGTCATTCTGATCCCTCATCATCCCATGTCTCTAATTGGCTAACTAGCTATCTCACCACTTCACCACCTAATATCTAAAGTGAGACGAGAAAACAGGTGGTCAAGAGGCTGCCTTCACATTATCTATGGGGCGTGAAGTGTCTATGTAAAGCACTTTGAGTAGGTTAGAAAGGCTCTATATAAACACGCCTATAAAATATACTGTATATATGGAATTAAAAAGAATTTCATAAAATTTCCGGTGACTTGACGTTTGACTTTGTTCTTTGAAATTCGATGAATGAATAACTGTTTTATTTACTGAGCCCTTCTTGAAATTTATCTACAAGTTCACCAGTAAAGTTTAGCTTGTTGAACTGACCTATATTCATGGACATCTCTAAATGATGGCTACACTCGAGCAGAGCTATAAATGTTGTTAAGCTTAAGTCAATGCCAATTAATGGCAAAGGCCAAGTTTGGGAATATGCACTAATGCAGTAGATTGCCACACCCAAAAGATGACAAACCACCTCAGGACCCCAAATTAGGACCCGAGTGCAAGCTTGCAACGGGTGACACCTCAGCACCACACTAGTCTGAATGGAAGAGTGAGGTTTATTTTACAGTGGCTGGAGTGCAAATCCTGCCACCAACCCCTGAGTTTTCCCAGCAAGTTGTAGGCCCTGCTTGCAGGGCAGGATGCAGGTTAACATCATACCCGGGATGGAGCAATTGCAGCTTATGGGCCAATTCAAGGGCCCAAAGTGGTTGGATCACTTCTGGCATTTACAGGATTTGAACTGGCAACCTTCTGATTGCCAGTGCAGATCCTTAGCCTCAGAGCCATCACTCCACCTGGCAAATGCCAAGGTTCTTTCTTGTTTATTTACTTAATTACATACTTAACGTGCTGTTGTTACATTGGCAGGCCACAAGGTTAAGTAATCAATTCTTGGATATGCAGACACGTTCAAAAAACTACACAGGACCAAAGCTTATAAATTCCAAAAATGGGAGAGGAACACCTTCAAGACCCCTGGCCTAAAAAACAAACCAAATCTACTTAATAATAAAAAATGGTCAAAAAGAATAACAAATGTTATAGCAAAATACATAATAACCAATAAATAAATCCACAAAGCAAACTGTAAGCCAAAGGCAGAGCTAAATATTAAAAACCAGAGAATCAAATACACCAAGCACAGCTAAGAGCTGACCAAGACGAGCTGGAAAGCCTACGCCTCAGCACTGGACTAAGGCCTTGGATATCCTTATAAAGTTTGGGGCATTCCTCATTGTTACCAAGTCAGGTGGGCTTGTCACCTTGAGCTGAACACTAACAGAATTAACATAAAATACACAATCATTCATAAACATGACAGCGTTAATTTAAGAATTATACAAAACAAAGAGAAAGATATATTCAGTACTAGCAAAATACCCGCGCTTCGCAGCGGAGAAGTAGTGTGTTAAAGAAGTAATGAAAAAGAAAAGGAAACATTTTAAAAATAACGTAACATAATTGTCAATGTAATTGTTTTGTGACTGTTATGACTGTTGTTCATCAAGGATTTGATTATCATTATTTCTTTCAATCAGGTTCGTATTAGGAGGATGTGTTGTGTTCAAGTTACATTCCGTGTTCGTCAATCGTTGTAAAGATGTCAGGTTTCATTCATCGATTCGTTTCTTACTTCATCAATAAACGGCTCATCTTCCTCTTTATCTGGGATGTGACACACTGAATGCACGGGTTTTTTTACACTGTCCTCCTTTAGCTGGACATTGACTTTTTCCACTGTGTGCTTTGTTATTTGAACTTATGAATATGCTTGTATGCGTCACTCGCTTCATATTTTTTTGCTGCCTTCTCAATTGTGTAATGCGTTTTTCGTTCAGCGCTCTTTGGAGCTGTTGCTTTTTGTCTGCGTACTGCGTTCACAGTCAGTTCACGTGAGCCGCTCAGTGTACATGCAGTGAAGGTTCTCAGCTGTGCTTGTGCTATCTCGTGTGATGTCCACGGCTTTATTTAATGTTAGCTAAGACCCGGCACTTGAAAGTTTCTCTTGCAGTTTCGCTGAGTTTGTGCCAAACACCACCCTGACCATCTCATCTTCAGAGTGTTTCTATTGGATTGCCGCTGACGGACGGCCTTATTTGGGCAGGCACTCAATTACGTGGGAGGCGTGATGACGCAACTCCGCCTCACACGACGAGCGAGCTACAGGCTATTACAGTATATGGACGAAAAAGTAGGTTCCAGTTATGACCGTTACGCATAGAATTTCAAAATGAAACCTGCCCAACTTTTGTAAGTAAGCTGTAAGGAATAAGCCTGCCAAATTTCAGCCTTCTAACTACACGGGAAGTTGGAGAATTAGTGAGTGAGTCAAGTCAGTGAGTGAGTGAGTGCTTTGCCTTTTATTAGTATAGATCATAAAAAGGCAGAGAATTTTGTTACAAATTGATTGCAAATAAAAATAAAAGAAACTAATCCCAGTTAGGATAACCAGGCCAGACCATAATACATACTTTATTAACTACTTCTTACTATGGGAAGATTTGTGTTGGTATGAGCCACTGCATCTAAAACAGATGTCAACACTCCTGCTCTATTCTTCTCCTTTTTTGGTGGGTTGCAAGCTATTAACAGTGTTTTGCGTGGTTGATAAGAGGCTGCCAGTAGAAGGGCACAGTCACACTAGAGATTACAAAAAGTAGGAGACAACTACAGTGTAAGTACTTGTCTGCAGATGCCTACAGTGAGCACAACATGCCATCATTTTTAAGAAAAAAAAATGTATGTTTTCCCACTGCAGAGACATCAACAAATCCACTGTACTGAAATGAGTCTCCCTTATGCTGAGCTTGAAACATGAATTCAGCTTTGAGATAACATGGCTCTTTAGAGCAGACAGGGAAGCTTAATAAAGCTGAAAGCATTTTTTTAATTATACAGCACATGTTGAACAAGAAGCCAAGCAGGCGTTGAAGCAAATAGCATTCAGTGACACGGAGGACTAGTTGCTAAGGATTAACGCACATACAGCAGGTGCCGGCTCAGTGCCACCACAGAATCACCCTGAGTGAGTCTTTTATCCTGACAATGCTCCAATCATATAGAAGATTTTATACAAAAAGTTACATCACTTTTATGTAGAATTTTCTTTTGGGAAATCTGTCTGAAAATGTATAAAGAGTGAATTAATTCAAGTGTTCAACTCTGTAATGTATTGTGTTAAACAATCCAAACAGCAGTGAGACATTGAGTAAAATAGTGAGGATGAAATGACATTTTATAAGGAGCTGGGACAATGAACTGTTGCAAACTAACAATCCCAGAGACCCTCAGAGGTGTTGCGCGGTGAAGCAGTGGTGAAGCACTTAAAGCCGTGCAGAGGAGAGCAACTAAGTGCATCCCAGGACTTAAGGACATGTCCTACTCCGGCGGACTCAGAGAATTAAAGTTGTTCAGTGTCCACCAGAGGAGACCTAATTAAGGTCTTTAAAATTCTCAAAGGCTTTAGTAAAGCAGATTCAGAAGAATTTTCACAGCTCAATGATGAATCGCATACTTGAGGTGGAAATTTAAGGGGAATTGCATTTAGGACTGAAGTCAGGAAGCACTTCTTTACACAAAACAGTTGTGAGAATCAGAACAAACTACTGAGGCATGTAGTTGAAGCAGAAACCTTAATATTCATTAAGCCAATATTAACTTGTTTACTTACAGTAATTATTTTTTTTTATTAGCTACCAGGCAAGAGGAAAGGAGGTAGGCCTAAGAGAAAGTTTTTGGATGTGGTGAGAGAAGACATGCAGGTGATGGGAGTAGAGGACAGGAAGATATGGAGAAAAGATGATCCGCTGTGGCAACCCCTAACGGCAGCAGCCGAAAGAAGAAAAAGTTTTCTGTTATTAATAACAAATAATCGCACCAGTGTTACAACGTTGTGTTGACCACTATTAAGCACATCTTTAGAAATACCATATTTACCAAAAATCAATGATACACTATAAAAAGCAGTGCATCAGAGACGACATTAACCGAAGCAGAAGCCTTGACAACCTTTAAGAAGTATGTGGATGTGATACTGGGACAGCTTAACTATTTGCAAAACAAACAAGACTGATGGACTAAATGATCCCCTCTCGTTCATCAAATTTCTTATGGTGGTTCAGTAAAGTTGAAAATCCTCTTACTTTGATCTGGGAATTATATATATCATGTTAGCCTTATTGTATGTAGCTACAGTCTAGAAGGAAAAACAAATTATAAACATATATGAGGGCAAATCAAAAAGTAAAGGGAGCATGCACATTGCTGCACCCACCACACAATGAACCACCTGGATTAGGACTCGAGTGCAGCGGGTGACACCTCACCACCATCCTTTTTTTTTACGGTGGCTGGAGTGTCATTTGTAAATTGGAGGACCTGCTTGCAGATTAACGTCATACCCAGGATGAAGCAATTGCAGGTTAAGGGCCTTGTTCAATGTTAATCACGGAGCACTTGCAAGACATCCGGGGACAGGATAAAAAGGGCCGCCTCACTCCAATCAGGGAGCCGGAGTTGGGTGGAAGTGGATGGAGCTTGCCAGTGAGGAGTTGGAGGCGGTCAAAGAAGCAGTGAGGAATCAAGAGAGACTGTGTTTATGGTGATTTGTACATTGTGTGTTGTCTTGGGGAAAGGGTTGTAAATAAACGTGTGTGATTTAAGACTTTCTGTGTCAGCCTGTCGGTGTCCGGGTCCAACATGTCCACAACATATATATATATATATATGATGTATATACAATTATATACAAATATATACAGTATTTACATATATTTATGATCTTGCTCATTACCTTCACATAAAGTAACTGTCAAAAGTATTCACAAGGACTATGTTTAACAGAGTCCAGTGGGCTATCAGATTTTGAATTTGGTAGCTGTGGTAAAATGCACCATTTAATGCCAATAAGTGGCTTTAGATTTGGCACTAAATGAAGAGAGAATAAAAGGATCAAGAGAAAAATAATGTGGGAGACAACTGAACCACAGAGGACTTTGACCTGTCAGAGCCAGTGCAAATGGACCACTTGTCACCAGCAAGATATCACTCAGGGTGAAGCTGCCACTCTCACTCTCATTCTCACTCTCTCAAGTTGTCCTTCCTCAGACAGCAGAAGTAGGATGCAAACGTGAGTCAACTGAATCTGAGCCACCAGGTCTGCTGCTTGGCTAATGAAGATCTCCAAAAGCCAGGTCTGGCTCTCTTAGCTGAGAAGTGGCTTTTCCTGAGCAGCAGGTCTCTCTCCAGACTGGCTGGAAGCTCCTCCGTGTAAAATTATAAAAGGCCCACAACAATGCACTGAGTTTTTTTTTTTTTTACCTTTCACTGTGTGGCTGAAGACATAATCCAGTAAATCATGTTGGTGTCTTTAAAAACACGAGTGCTAATAACCTAAAGTATTTTGCTTATTCTAAGGCAGTGCCCTGAAAAGCCTGAAAGCATGAGATAATGATTTACTGAGAGAGTGATATTTAATTTCAAAGGCTTCAGTGAATTCTGAGACACTGTGATTGATTGTAAGGTAACTGTTTTTATGTTTAAGCAGAAACATCAAAGCTCAAATATCAGGAACTGGGTACCACAGGAAATAAAAGTGTTATCTGCCTTACACAGGTCACATCTGAATCTTTACATGAATAATGACATCTGTGTCAGAAGCATAGAAATGGCTGGTGTTCTAGTGGCTAACCAAATTGGTCCACGTTTGTATTACAAAGCCTGAAATAAATTCAGACCCATTCAGCTTTAAATTGATGGCTAGAGGCTGGGTTTGCCACATCAAAGCTGTGTGATTTTAGAGGCTACATTATGATCTCTAAATATGCTGATCTCTTAAAAGAGTTTGATTGAGTTTGAGTCAGGGGTGTAACTTTTTACAGTAAATTACATATCTGCAAAGCATGAAGTGCACTTAATCATGTAATCACTAATGCTAGGCACCCATTACATGATAGCTCAGATTTTGGTGCAGATTCACCTCTTCTGACAATCATGGAAATTCGCCCAGTTTCAAGCAGGTCTTAAATGATTGGGCTCCCACCTCCCAGACTGCCTCTGTATCAGCATAGGAGCCCCTCTGAATCTATTCCTTGTACACCAATTGGACTGCAGGTCCACTCTCCATTAAGTCATAAATCATTGTGTTCGCTGATGACACCACCATCATTGGGCTAACTACTAATGAAAATAAAACAGCTTACAGAAAGGCGCCGTCTCATCTTGTGCCTTAGGGTGTACTACAAATAACCTGCTACTCGATACCGCCAAAACAGGGGCAATGGTCATAGGTTTTGTCCTCTTCTTCTAGAAACTAATGATTCTACAATCCATATGGAGAATCTTTAAAATTTTGGGGTGTAAATATCAGAAACCCTCTCACAGAGCTGTCTTAACATATGGCCATAATGGGCACTGGCCGGGTGCCCCAGCAGCATAGGGGCTCACAATGTTTCTGATGCCAATGTATGTTTCTGTTTTGCTATCAAAACAGGGGCCCCAGCGCAGTTCTTTGCCCGGGGGGCTTATGATGCTGGTGAGACAACCTTGTGACTCTCAGCTGAGACCTTAACACCACATCTATTACTAAGAAGGCTCAACAGCAGATGCATTTTTTTTACGCCAACTAAATGTAATATTTCCCAGCCCTTTCTAGTCCAATTGTACAAAGCTGCAATTGTAATTGTACTCACATTCTCCATTGTTGTCTGGTTTAACAACGGCCCAGAAATAATTTACAGTGTGCTGCGAGGTCTGCTAAGAAAATGATTGGCTATGCTATTCCATCTGTTGTGGGTCTGTATTGATCTAGTGTCATAACCATGTCAAAAGGATCATCATGGACTCATCTCACCAGGCCATCACTTGCACCAAAAACTCCCCTCTGGTAAGCGCTTTAGATCAATTAAAACTAAAACTAATGGACAACAGAACAGTTTCTTTCTGAGAGGCAAAGACCTCAGAAAGGTGTAATTTAGCCTGTTGTCCTTGGCTATTCATATGTTCTTTCATGTACTGAGTGTGTACTGTATGTGTATACACAGCATATGTACATGTACTGAATGATGTCCAGGTGGGTGTGTGTGTGCATACACACTGTACACAAATGCTTTCATCTGCACATCTCCTCTATAAATGCACTATTCTGCAACTGTTTATAATCTTTATAATGTTGTTTAACTTTGTTATTTGTATGTGATGTTGTGTTTTCATATCAGCAGCTCCAAAGCCCCATCATCCTGTAATGTGAGGTACACAGTGATTAATCTTAAATTCCTAATGTACTCATAAGCCATTTAGAGCCAGTCTGACTTCAAATTGTAAATATTAAAACTTGCTCAGCATCCTATTTTTGAATGCTGCCGTATGGCGGAGAAACCAATTGGTTTTTTTATATGCAATTAATCTTGATGTCACATCTAAAAGACTGATAGCCAATAAGAGATCAATGGAAGAGCTTGTGCTTCAAGAAGTACTCGCCATGCTGACCTCACCTTCCCATGACCATCATCCCATGTATCATGCTAAATATTTGTCTGGAACGTTACATAAATTCTGCAAGATTCCCAGCTTGGATTGTTGCCATTCTCTGAATCTTGAGTGTAAATCTATTAATGTGCAATGAGGATATAATTGTCTAGTGTGTGTGCTGAATTCACTGAAGATGAACTACTGGATGAAAAAATTAGTGAAGTTTGTCATTATGTGGGGCAGCACAGTGGCACAGTGGGCAGCGCTGCTGCCTCGCAGTTAGGTCCCTGCGTGGAGTTTTCATGTTCTCCCCGTGTCTGCATGGGTTTCCTCCCACAGTCCAAAAACATGCAGGTTAGGTGCATTGGCAATTCTAAATTGTCCCTATTGTGTGCTTGGTGTGTGGGTGTGGATGTGTGTGCCCTGCGGTGGGCTGACACCCCGCCTGGGGTTTGTTTCCTGCCTTGTGCCCTGTGTTGGCTGAGATTGGCTCCAGCAGACCCCTGTAGTTAGGATATAGCCAGATGGATGAATGTCATTATGTGTGGGGTCTCTCATATTTTCTAACATCGGAATGATTTAAAAACATCTGTGCTGGGCATGACATGCAAATCACTACTGCAATCCCATTTACAGTCTCGGCCCATTATCAAAGCAATTGCAATATAAAAGAAGTTAGAAAGCTTCATCTAGTTTCAAATTAGCAGGTAGTCACTTCAGGCCCCTTTCTTCAGGCAAGAAAGCTTGCATATTGTAATCTTTTTAGTTAGCCAATAAAAGGTGTCATTTTATTTGACTTCTCATTGCATCCATAATGGCTAACACGGTACAACTCCCTACTACTACAGGCAGTCACTGAAACACTGAAGGTAGAATTTGGCAGAAAACTGCAATTCATATTTATTTACTTTAAACTGATGTCCACTTTATAACTAAACTGATAAATGGGACATTTCCCCCTGGCCTTCCAGATGAGACCTGTCATGTATGATTCTGTGGTGATAATCACACTGACATGTAGTGCGAGGCTCACAAAGCACCTGCCACACTTTTGAAAACCATGTGACAGTGCTTTGAGGTTTTTTTTGGAAGTAATAATGAGGACAATTACAAAAAAAATGCCAAGCTGTTTGCTGGTGACTCTGTTTGCTGAATATTTTTCTGGAAAATCACTGTGTGGTCAACTTACACACACTTTTTTTCCTAGTAACCTGTGTGGATTCGCAAGACCAGTGTGACATCATTGTAGTAGCAAATGATGGATGGGAGAGCCACCCCCAAGTATATAATGCTGAAAAGAACGGCCGGGATGTCCACAGGATGGAAGAACAAGGGGAGACAACTTATACTGAGCTCCCCCCGGTTGCAAGGTGGCAGAGAGCCCAGGTTCAGATTCCAACATGGGAGCCCGCAGGGCACGCCGGTTATTGTAGTCCCAGAGGACAGCTCTTTTGGGTCCGTGGGGGCTACAGGACTGGGGAGTCCCTACGTCATGGGATTTCTGCCTCACCTGAAAGTCCTTACAGACCACGTGTGCTGAAGATCGCTAAAATGAAATGATCTACCTTAGATCAGAGAGCCAGAGTTGGGAGGAGATAGAAAAAGCTTGTGTGGAGGAGGAGACAGTGACCCAAGAGAAGATGAAGGGAAGACAAAGTATTGCCTAACTGTGTTATTAAATTGTGCTTGTGCATACTTGTGTCTGTGGTGAGAAATGCTTTGGGGGAAAATTTTCCCATAATAAAGACACTTTGCCTTTTTAACTTATGTCTGTGCCTGTTGTGTTGGGTGTTTGGAGAGTGGGGACACCCTCTACTGACCACAAATGTTGATCATAGTAAGGGACTAAAAAATAGCAGAAACTTGGGAATACACTTAAACACAAAACGAGCATGCAGAAGAAAACTGGAACTGTGTCGGTATATTTGTGCCTTAAAGGTAATGTCTTTTTATTTGGACTTATATGTGACTTATATGTATTTATCAGCGAACCCCTTTAATAACATTATTACTCAGATTGCCTAGCAGTTGATATAAACAGGAAGGAGTGAGGAATGCACATGCTTTAGTGTTGTGCTTATTTGGCACCAGTGGCAGTGAACGGGCAAAAGCATAAGGGCAAAAAAAAAACCAACAAAGTGTACTGTTCAGTTCAAGAGAGGCGTGTATTGTGGACTATGGCTGGCAGCTTATCCCGGCCAATACCCCCAAGCCGCCAGATGGAGCCGTCCCTGCAACGTAGAGATGCACCGAATTCCAGCAGGGCATCATGGACCTTGGAGTTTTCCTTTACAGCCCTGCTGGCCACCAGAGGATGCTGCAGGGAGGCTCAAGGACTCGTATGTTCTTCACAGTCACGAGGACGGAAGAAATAAAGTACTTCCAGGCTGAAGAAAAAGAGGAGTTTTCAACTGACCTGGAAGTGCTGGGGAATCAGAAGCACTTCCGGGTCGAGGACTTTAAAAGGACTATGGCAAACCCCAGCGAGTTGAGCTGAGTTGGGAGGACAGGTGACAACGTGTCTGGGAATTGGAGGATTATTGATTGTGTGATTACTGTGATTGATTATTGTATTATTGAAGAATAGTGGAGGAGGAGGTGCTTTGTGCACTTTATTATTATAATAAATTAATTATTTGGACTTTTATCTGGTGCTTGGCATCTGGCCTGAGGGTTCAAGGGGACAAAAGCGCCCCCTATCTGTCACAGTATCTACTGTCAAATCTGGTGGGGCAAGCCTCAGTGAATTCATGCCTCCTATTTGCAAGAAACTTTACCATTCTGATAATTCATTTTATTATACTGCAGTTTGGCAACACAGCCCTGCTGGGTACCGTGAGCGCCGCCAGAAGACGCTGCAGGGAGACTGGGGATTCCCTGCTGTTTACACAGAAGTACTTCTGGGCTGAAGAAATAGCAAGATCTCCATCTGACCTGGAAGTGCTGTCAAGTCACATGAGTGGAAGAGGAAAAGCACTTCTGGGTCAAGGACTATATAAAGGACTTCTGGAGACCCAGCAAGCAAGCTGGAGTTGGGAGGTAGGTGGACAGAGCTTACTGGGAGGAGTGGAGGAGAGATTTGTGTGTATTTATTGTGTTGTTATTATTGCTTTCTCTGTGTATGGTGGTGGAGGTGCTTCAGGGCACTACTAAAAGAACAAGAATAATTAAATACCTGTGTTCAGTATGTCTGTCTGATGGGTTTAAGGGGCGACAGTGACCCCTAGCGAATTAGTATATGTGTATCTATTTATGTATGTATTTATTTAAACAGCTTCTGCAAGAAGCCAAATATCCCCTGTCACACGTGTGTGCTTGAAAGGCAGGCTAAGGGCTTAACCGAAGGTGGAAAACAAGAGCAGGTTTTTGCACTAACCTTTCCTCTCCTTCTAGAGATCCCCCGAAGGGAAACCAGCATTGAATCCTACTTTCTACTTCCCTTTTCTAACCACACCTCCTACCAAAGGTCACTTCCGGCCTCAATTACTGGACTTCACCTCTTCCTTCCTGGCTATTATAAAAGCCCAGCACCTTTTGTCTTTAGTTGTCCCTGTTTTAGACACGGAACCATACGTTGCTCTGGAGCCATTTGTAGCAAATTTCTGTTATCTTGCATTGTATGCTGTACAATATAGGGGACAGTTCCTCAAACCTTTTTCTGCCCTTTTGTGTATCTTTACACCCTCTAGGGACAAATAAAGTTCTTATCTATCAGTCTATCTAATTTTATCTCAAGGAGGCACAATGGTACAGTGGTTCGCACTTAAAAGACCATTGTGCCATTATAATCCACTCAAAACAAGTTCAGTTTCTTCTTCCCAACTGATTTCAACATTTAGTTCCCAGATATTTCAAGATTTTGCCAAACACTAAGCGAAGTGAACTGAGCAGGGTTTGCTCATCACTACTCAGCATCAGCCTGCACCACTTTACCACTCAGTTTTCTGTGGTCTGAGGGCATCTCTCCACCTGCTGCCTTTCATGTGTCCAGACCGCTATGCTTTCATCAAATCTCAAATCCTATTTAATCCCATTTAAAGAGCAAAGCACACGTAAGTCTTCCTGAGTAGCCTGGTACTAAATTACAAGCAAGAATTCTTGACTGCCCCCCTTTGCTGTCCCACATTCAGACTCAAGTAAAGTGTAAGGAATGGCCATATTACAGCACGCTTTGACAGTAGGTGTGCGTGTGGCAGAACAACCCCCATAAATGTCAGGGCCAGGCTGGGCCAAAAAAACAGAGCCAATGCACAGGCTAAAGGAGCCAAAACAGCAAGCTGCTCGGTGAGGATACTTTGGATTCGGATTTTTAAGGACTGTTCCTGCCGTGCGCCTGATGCTTGCTGAGATGGACTCCAGCATCCCCAAAAGCCCACTCTGGATGAGCAGGTTTGGATGGTGGATGTATTGTATGTTCTATAGTGCAATTTCCTGCATTTCAATAACTTTTGCATTTTAAGTAAACAAAGATGGCTTGTGCCCAATGGTTAGTTTAAGATTTCTGACTAAAAATAGCTTGGTTTTGAACATTTCCATCATGCCACATAAGGACAAAAGGAGTTTCTGGATGGTGGTATCTTTCAATACTTTCGAGCCAAAATAGAGATGGGTTTGTTTGTTTGTTTTTTTAACGCATATCATATAAAAGTGTCAATTTAATAAATTCTAAATGTATCAGTATTGGGACAAAACAAGTTTTGAGGATTGTGAGATCTGTTTAATATCATATGAGTAGTTCATTTAGAGCATATGAGAGACTTAAAAGTTTTAGAAGGCATAAGATTTACTGACCCAGAGAATTTCCAGTCCTTTAATATTTGACATGAATGAAGAGGAGGCAGTTCAAAAGTTAGACTTTGGGAGGAGATGGTGTGACATTTTAACAGATTTATGTTAACATTGTGGCTTTACACCGGTTTGACACTTAGAGATACAGCATTGTAATGCAATTGTCAAAAACTACCTGAGCCACTTATTGTTCAAAATAAGGCCTGTGTGCTTAGACATAAAATTGTTGCAAGGCCTTGTCTTTGATTTAATGACTGTTTTACATTTGTAATAATATGGAGGTTGGGTGGTTGTTCCTTCTCAATATTAAGACATTTTAAATTTTATAAACTGACACTGCTGTTCTGTATTGTGATGTGGGTATAATTACAGCAGGTCTTGATAGCAGGTATGATAGCTTGAATGAGCAGTTCTTTCATACATACGCCAAAGAAAGCCTGCACACCGGGTATGCTCACCTCACTCACCACAGATGGAAGATCACACTGGAGAATTCAGCCCTTTAGAGAGCTTGGCGACTGCACTGCTACACTATTGTGAGCTCAGAACAGCCTTGCTGTGCCAAACACACGGCACATAATTACACAACAGTGGCAATAGACATAATAAAGTAAAAACTCAGAAGTGGTGCCCAGATCTTAACTTCACATTTTTCTTTCATGCCTTTTCTCCCACCATCCAGAAATCTTTGAAATGCTGCAGTCGTCTCCCGTAATCGTTCCATTTACACAAATGCTCAGAAAATCTTTGACAGTGATGGTAATGTCCTTTAACGCTTAAAGTATCATGTGTCGGATTCAGATCTGTTAGGCTACGCAGCAACGCATTAGCTGTCCACGTAAAACAGTTAGTCTTTGAGCGGATATTGATTTCTTTTTTTAAAATGTACTACTCTGCATTTTTAAAAATAGTGTAGGATGAAAAAAGGACCTTTAGAGATATGGAAAAGCAAATGAAAAGGAGACAGTGAGAGGAAAGGAACTTCCATTTTTTTATTTTCAGTCCTGCTCATTTCACATAGGATAAAAGTGGTTGGGTTTTGAAGTCACTCTGACGATATTGTGCCCGAAATGGCGCACAGCCCTCTCTTTGACTACTGTTGTACTCTACATAGACCATCCCTGTCTCCTGTTTTTCCTTCTGTCTTATTGTGTTGAGATATGTAGTTTGAATGAAAATGTTTAACTCGAACTGTTTGGATTTCAGCCATTACACAATGCTTTAGGATGCCTATGTGAAAATTAAATTCTACTGATCCTTGGCTATTTTGTTTTTCTTTACTGTATTTCTCTCTCCAAGCAGTTGCAGCGCTGGCTGTGTCTCAGGCACCTGCTGTGCAGGAATAATCACACAGACCACAGAATGCGGTTTGCTCTGTCCACCATAGAACTATGTTTTAGTTTAAAGCAAAATTTAAGCTATGAAGAGTAGCTGACAGAGTACACAATCTGCTCATCTGCTAGAATACCTCTAAAGACAAGTATGACTGACTGTGCTGATAAAACACAATAACCATTGTCACACATGTGCGCTTAGGGGGCAACCAAAGGGTCCAAGTGAGCGTGAAATAATAAAAGATAAGGGATTGGAACCGAGCAGTAATGCCTTTCTCCTTCTTTTAACAGACCAAAAGAAGATTAAACATTCTTTTCCTACTAGACCCATCTAATATCATCTCTTCTGGCTCTTCATAAAGATGCCACTTCCAACCCACCTCTGATGTCGTCACTTCCGGTCCACCTCTGATGATGTAACTTCAGGCCAGAATGACGTCACTTCCAGTCCAACCTTGATGATGTCACTTCAGGTCAGGATGAAGTCACTTCTAGTCCAACCTTGATGATGTCACTACTGGTCGACTCCAATGACATCACTTCTATTCTGCCCTCAACTTCAGAACCATCCTTTTCATATGTTTTGGGCAAGCTTTGCTCCATGGTTTAGGCAAATTGTCTCTTTAATTGCCCTTTCTGTTAATATTGAATTATTATTTTTTGTTTTTTGTTATTAAAATATTACTCAATAGTTACTGCTTTGATTGTGTATATGTGTCTGCTGAGCACATTCCTTGTGTTTTGTGGGCAGAATCCCACAAGGCCACGATGATGTCACTGTTGATGGACCCCGTTCAGCCTTTATGTTCAGGTTGAGGAGTTAGGCCCCTCAAAGTGTCATTGAGTGTTAAGGATTAAGGATTATTATAAGTACTTCTCTTGGATTGCCTGGTTCTTTGTGGAGGTTTACTTTATTTTATTAGGCAGGGGCTGCCTTCTTAGGCAAAATCTTTTTGTCATTCTTATCTTTGAATTTTAAGAACATTGCTTTGTTTTTGTCTTTTCAAGCCAAATGATTTTGGCTACCCTCTGACATGAAAGGTATTTTTGATTACTTAAAGTATTTTTGAACTGTTAAAGCATGAGCTGATTATACCCAGCCCATTGAGTTTGGGACCAGGTTGCCTTGGATGAGGCCTGTTTTAAGGCAGACCAGTGAAATCATTTTGAGGCCTGTTCACATTGTTGTGCCATTTTGTGCTGCATTGTATCACCTGTAACTCAATCGATCCAGTAAGGGATTTCATTTTGACAATAAAATTGTGAGAGGGCAATAACTGTTAACCACCTACACTTCCCAGGGTGCAGCAGTAAGTGATCATTTATGTTTGAAAAGATGGCAGTGTAAAACCAAGCTAATTTTAGCAAGTGTTTAGAGGGTGTCGTGATTTGAGCTGTTGAATGGAACATTACATTTTAAGGGTCGGCTAGTGTGCTAGCTGTGCTGGGACCTCTAAGAACATCAGCAGCCTGCCCAGTTCACAGGTAGCAAAGACGACATTTTATAAAACAAGTGGGCAGCACTTTTAAAAATCACACAATTGACTGTAACTGAAATTACAAAATCAATTTTTGATTTTATTAATAAGAAAAGAGCATCTTTATGGAAAATTTGCATTTTAGTATTAACTGTATTAAAGACTTGCCTTGAGCATGGAAAGGTGCTATATAAATAAAATGCATTATTATTATTATTATTATTTGGTACTGCTTTCACGCCAGTCTATTGATTGTACCTGACAATTCGCTGCCCCTCGCAGCAGTACTGTTAAAAAATGAGTGCCAGGCCTGGGGGCTCAAACTATCTGGGAGGGAGGGTGCCCGGCTATAATGATTTAAATTAGGAGTAAATTATTTTCTTGTTCTCTTCCTCTCTGTAAACGCCACATACAGCTGCTCAGGGACTTGCTCGACTGCTCACGCTAAAAATCCCCAATGTCTCCTTGTAAAGGCTTATTGTTCTTGCCAATTTGACAGGCTACATTAAAGAGCACCAGATTAATGTTTCACTTGAATAAAAAGTGCAGATATTTCACTTCCCTCCAGCAGCAGAATGATGATTTACCTGAAGGAGAAATGGGCATGCTCTGGAAATAGCTCGAGGAGTCTGAAGGAAGGGGGTCATGACGACACTTCATTCAACTGAACATTAAGCGCTAAATTGATCAAAACCAATGCTTGTGCTGCGGCATTTAATTACGGCAGGGCCCACTTAATGTTCATGTCACATCCAAGATGGATTTTCCAAAACTGTGTAATGCATGACAGCTTTAATAACCATTTACAAGCTATTATTGTTTCATTTGCATATATTTCAAAAGAATTCCCTCTAAAATAAACACACAAGGCTAGAACAGGAAAACATGCACCACTGTGTCTGGCATCTACTAAATGGAAACAAGCGTACAAACAGTTGCTGAAGAATGCTGTTCATAGCAGGAAAATTATTTAAGGAATGAAGGGGAAGCACCTGAGTTTTTGGGAAACCAAGGCCAAGTGATATGTTGAGAACACTCAACAGGAAGTGATCTCTGTGGATCTCTGAGTTCTTTGTGCCAAGCGTTGCACCTTTAGGTGTTTGTCAGTTTGGGTGCTTTGAGAAAGTAAACCACCGCTCTGAAATGTCTGACTGAAAATATTATAGATAAAGCCAGAAATGTTAACTTTGACACTTGTAACATGTATGCACTTTTAAGGGTCACTTTAAAAGTTCATTTAAAACGTGCGATTGTAGCTGTAAGCTAAAGCTGCAGGCTTATACAGATAGATGTTTGATAAAGTGAATCATGAAGAAATGTTAAACATTTTAAAAAGTCTACCACTTCATGGAAAAGACATTTGATTGGTGACGAATCTACCCTGGGTCAAGCAGTTGCTATAAGAATGAACAGTGAATTTGGAGAATGGAAGTCTATAAGAAGATGTGTATGACAAGGCTGTGTTTTTTCCACAAATGTTTTCTCATTGTACAGTGAAATGATTCTAAGAGGCGTTTAAGGTGTCAATGTTTACCAATGTATGGTGAAGAAGATCTCCAAGGAATATTAAATGTGCTAATAGAAGACAATGAAGAGAAGGGACTAACACTGAATTGCAAGAAAACATTTTACAGAAGACAAAGTACTGCCAGAATGCCACTAGAAAATGTCACATAAGTGGGTCACTTTTGTCACCTAGGGGGCAGGTTAACACAAAGTCGAAGAAGTGAGTAGGAAATGAAGAGAAGGACTGCTATGGAAAAATGTGTTTTATGCAGTTAATACATGTACTTATAAAACAAATCATAATACTGAAAACAAAGGGGAACATTCTAAGGTGTTACGTTGTCTCTATTAAAGCATGGTTTTAAAATATGGACTGTGAGCAAAACGATGGAATGTAAACAAAAGAGTGAGATGTGGTTTTTAGAAAAATGTTACAAACTTCGATGACAGATCAAGTAGCAAATGGAGTATTAGAGAGCACAAGTGGAAAGACAATTATGAACCAAGATAAAGAATAGACAATTAAAATATCTGGAACACATCATCATAGTTGAAGGCATTAAAAATGTGGCATTGCTGAATAAAATCAATAGGAAGAGAGCAAGAGGAACGCAGAGAAACACCATAAGTGGAAATGCTTTGAGATAATCTGGGAAAAACATGAAATGCAATGAGAGTTTTAGTATGGCAAGGGAACGAGACAGGTACTTAAGAGAGAAAGAAAGTTATATGCTTAATTATTGGCTGTACGATGAGCCACTATTATCATATTATAGCTTCATTTCTTGGGTTACTCAGACACTAGACTTGAGCTCCCTACATTGGACTAGCAGTCCCTCCACCTCTATACTTTTAGGAGTCCTGAAAGAGTCTGACTCTACAGAGCTGGGCTGTTTCTCATTCCCATGAAAGAAAATAGTGGTGCCATTTGTTTCCACCTGAAACCACCTAGCTGCCTGGAGGAGTCTCTTGCCTCCTGCCCATTGTCCTAGTCATGGTTATCTATCGACTAAGGAGGCAACTTGACCACTTCCTTCACAAGAAAAGCTGTCATTACCAAGCTCATAATCTTACACGCAGTATGCCCCCCACCCACGGCCCATTAATGTCCTTGTGGAGTCTGCTCCAATCTTCTTCAGCATTCTTCCCCTGGCACTTCTCTCTAGCCGTCTATCTCTCTACCCTAACATGTCAAATTTCTCTTTACCTGCTTGTTTTTGTCACCCTCTCTTTTCGAGGATGCCTTATTTAGTATCACTTTGGTGCCACTGGACACCCCTTCCTAATTGTTAAACTGTACGTAGCAGTGGTGGGGATCATATATAAAAGGGACAGTTAAGCACAAGAATAATATATCTTCAAGCTGCATTCCCCTCTTTTTTGCCTTTGTGAAACTGCATTGTTACAGTTATGATTGTTTTAAAATACAAATAGGGTGCAATCCAAGATTGCAGGATGTTTTCTCCATAGTAGCATTTCCCATAGGAAAAAGTAGCAGCACTCTTCTTACTAAGCAATCATTTCAAGCTTTTCTTCTAACTTTATGACAATTATTATTATGAAATGTTGCACGCTTCATTAAAATCAACACTCTGCTGCTGAGTATTTCGTTAAAAAATGAAATGATCACCCATTGTGAAGTAATTATGCACCCCCACCATAATCCTTATGGAGCCACTAAAATTCCCAGAGGAGGCTCTTCAACTTATTAACAAAGCGATGAGAGGTCAGTGCTCTTCCAGAGCTTTTATACACGACTCACAGCTAATTTAGAAAGCTGTCAGGCTTTTGCTTTTAGTTTGGGTTCATTTTATGTTTTGCCCTATCACTTTTTCAAAATCAGCCTTGTCTGATGGCCGAAGTTCAGAAGGTCAGCTTCTAATCTTTCAGTGTGCACATTATTGTTAAAAAGTACGGTCTGATTCAAGGCCTCACACTCTACTTTGGCAGTTACTTATGTGTCTCCAATCTTGCAGAGTAAGGATGGGTCCTGTAGGTTAAAATGGAAAAATTGTGTTGAAATGCTGTAAGTGGGTTATTACAACAGAAACTTAACCAATCAGGACATTGGATTAACATTAACATTCTTCGGAGATTTGGTTTTGACTCCCAGGATGGTCATAGTCTTTCCATCCACATCTCAAATTTGCACATTTTACATGAATTAATGTCATTAAAGCAGCAGTGTTGGTCAGTGATGCTGTTTTACACATCTAGCCACCTGGATTCAAATCCCATGCCTGGTTGTTGCCTTGTCTGTGTGGACTTGGCATATTCTCCCTATGTCCGAATGGGATTTTATTATGAGTACTCCAGTTTTACTCCCAGATTCCAAAGAGGTGCACACTGGGTGAACCGATGACCCTATATTGCCCTTTACACATGCAGTTGTGTGGGTTCTGCAATGGACTACTGGGTTAGATCCTGCTTTGGTGTTGGGGCTACAATAATAGGCCCCTGCACTTTGATCCTTAACTGGATGAAGTCGGTTTGAAATGCTATTGATCTCATCTCAGTGGACGTACTGTAGACATTAACGCGCCTTGTTCTGGACCATCTTTCTGTTTAGTGTTGCCATGCCTTGCATCTGACGTTTCTGTCATACGATTGAAATATTTAAACACACTATATAAAATAAAGGTTATTTATTTTCCTCGGCTTCAAATAAGTACAAATGTGCACCCTGCCCATGTTTGCTTTCTGCCTTGCATTCAATGCTGCGAGAAAAGTCAGTGTTTCTTCATAACCCTGAAATGGATTAATTGGGCATAAGAATTTTATGTTACAAAGTATTTTAAAATACATGTGTATTTTATGTGTTTTATTCTTGACAATCATTTGCAATTGCACATTCAATAAACAGCACTTAACATTTGCCCAGTTGTCGTCATTATTCATTAAATCACAGATTATAAAACTGTCATAATTTCCACTCCTTCCTGTGACTGATAAACATGATTATGGCCATTCAGTACCATCGTATCAAACCAAGAGCAAGTGTTTCTAAGTATAATTCCACAGGGTCACTTGATTTCTTATTTTGCTGCTGATGCTTGTTAAGAGAGAACTTGCTGTAAAAGAATTATGACAGCTAGCAATGTCCTTGAGGACATGAAATGGAATGAAAAAACAGGAAATTACATTTTCTGAGGGAGAACTGAAACAAGAATAATTGTTTGCTTTGCAGATTCCTGATAACATTAAGCATAATATAACAAAAAATCAAAAATGAAAAATAAAACTCAAAGTCAAACAAAGCAGAAGTTAAAAGTCCTTAACAATGTTTCGTAGCGTTAAGAATTGGAAAACCTGTGTGCACTGGTAATTTTTGTTTGCCTTAAATATTTTATTTTTCTGTTCATGGGACTGTGACAGCTGAATTTATTTCTGTTTTTATGTATATTCTAGCTGTGCTACACATCTGAGATGGGTTGAAATCTAAGTAATCAAAGCACACCTCAGAGTTAACGTTTGCAATGCGTATGTTTGGTGAGCCTATTTTCCCCTTTAATGTTCTCTATTATCAGTCAGCCAGTCATTATTCAACCCGCTATATCCTAACACAGAGTCACAGGGGTTTGCTGGAATAAATCCCCAGGCAGGGCGCCAGCCCATCGCAGGGCACACACACACACACTTGGGACAATTTAGATTTGTCAATGCACCTAACCTGCATGTCTTTGGACTGTGGGAGGAAACCCACACAGACACGGGGAGAACATGCAAACTCCACACAGGGAGGACCTGGGAAGCGAATCCACATCTCCTTACTGCGAGGCATCTTTATTGTGTAGACCTTAATAAAATGTCTTAAATCCCTTACACTTACTACTCTGTGATCAGGTGCTTTAGCACTTCATTCCTCCTTCCCTTCTACATCTGTAACCTCAGGCAATTAGACAGAGTGAAGGAACAGGCAGGAGTTAAGTTATACATTTAATTATGTATTATTGATAAAAAAAAGCCCAAAAATATTAAGGAAGCAGAATACTATGTGAATATTGGCAAACCATACCATTACAGCCTAAGTAGCAGGTCACTTGTGTCCATAGGCGGCTCTCATCTTATCTTCAGTCTCGCTTGCTTTACTACCACATGGCCATTGAATGGAGTATCGAAACAGACAACATGCCTGTCTCAATATGGCTGCCAAGTTAGAGTTGTGTTCATCCTAGTCTTATCTTCATGGCCAGATGATGCGAGACAGATGGGTAATGTAAGGTGACCAACTTTATACCATTCTTAAAGCAATGGGGCATAGTAATACAAAATGGCCTCCAATTCAAAACCATTCATAAACATACCAGTAGAATACATTTTCCGGTCTCCCCCTGACCAGTTCACAATATAAGCGCTCAGATGCAACTCATCCTCCTGTTGCTTTATTTCGTCAGTTTATGACTTTCCTTTGTTGGATGCCTTATAGGCTCTAAGTCCAAACACAGTCCCCCTTGCTAAGCTGGTCTGATGCTCCATCCCCCTTGCCATAGTCCTAAAGACTGAGGGGGTTGGTTAAGTAAAATCAAAGTACTGCTGTTTTCAATCAATGAAGTAAAACAAGCATCCTGAAACACTATTATTACATTTGCGTTGTCTAGCTTATAAATAAAAACATACAAAATATGTATCAAACTTATGTACCAGAAATCACTCAACCATAGCATGTCTCTGTTATATGCTCTTTGATATGGAATTCGTAAAAGCCGTGTTAATGTCTGTAATGTTTGAAAGGAAATGGCGCCCTCTTACCATTCAGAACTCCTTTGCACGCCAATGAGAGCACTGCAGTCTACTAGCCAGATGCTCTTAGTGGTGCTAAGGTCAAGGTTGATGCAAAAGGGGCATCGGCTCTTGTGGTGGCTGTCCCTTCTCTCTGGAATAACTTATCCAATTATATTAGGTCCGCCCCGACCTTACTTACTTTTAGGCCATCATAAAAGACTTATTTCTTTGAACTGACTTTTGAATCCATTAGAGGTTAAATATTATGTTTGTATATGTTGGTTCGCATACATTCAAGATTACGAGTGTGTATGTGGGTATTCTGTGAGTATACCTGTATAGCTTATCATGATTGTGGTTTTGTTATGTGTGTATTATAGAAACCAGCCCCGGACACAGACAGACAGACACCTGAATGTCTACAAAAAGCACACGTTTATTTTACAATGTCCACACAGCACATGGTGCCCCTGCACCACACACCCTCTTCAAGGGCCCTCCAACGGTCCTGCACCGCCTCCATTCCTCTCCACCCAGCTCTGTCCTCTTTCTCCCAACTGCAGCTGTCAACTACAGGGAGGCGGCCCCTTTTATTCTCACTCGGACATGCTCCAGGTGCTCCCTGATTGACTTCCTGCGGCACTTCCTGGTTGTGCGGAAGTGCCACATGAGCACCCGGAAGCCCTCTGGGTGTCCCTGATATTCCTTCCGCCAGTGCCTGCGAGTGTGGCAGAAGTGCTGATGTCCGAGGCTGCACAATTGTCACACAATTGTCCGGACGCCCCCTGGCCCCTATACCAGGTGACGCTGCTACCCTCTCATGGACCTGGGAAGGCACAGTCCCTCTCCTGATCTGTCCAGGCATGGCGACTGGGCACAACCCCCAGCCAAATACTACAGTATGTATGTTTTAACCGTTTCTTTCAGCTTATCTCTTACGGTTTTAAATGTGCTTTATAACTAATGTCTGACTTGACTTGATTTGAATGGTTTCGATGTACCATCTTTTGAAATGGCAAATACAATGCATTTTATTACTAAAAATGTTTGCATTGCATCATGTTTAGGAATGACAGAGAGACAGCAACTGGATGGACAGACAGACAGACACCCAGACACTTCTCCTTTTTAAATGATGGATTTATTTGAAGGGTGTCTGTAAAAAGCCAAATTTCTCTCTGGAGATAAATAAAATTCTGCTTTTCTATTCATGTGTGTGTTTTCATTTAAAATCTTTGAGAAAGATTTAGATATTTTTTTCACCTATTCTTAAGTGTGTCACTCCACCATTTTAGAATTTCAGCGGGCAGTTAATGGGTCGCTAGGAAGCACTGCATGGCTGCTAGGGACCCCTACGATTTGAATCAGGAAGACTTGCTTAAATGAGCAGGCAATACCATTAGTCCTTGGTCTGAATTTACCGATTTCAACTGTGAACAATTATTAATTTAACTTTAGGTTTTGATTTTCTGGCAATGACTCATAGCTTTCCACGTCTTAATATGATTCTCATTGTTATCATTTTGGCTCGGGTTGAATTGTTGTGCTTTTATTAATGCCTCATGAGGTTCTTGTCTGACTAGATAATGATTAGGCCCTCTGTTTTTTATAGAAAAGCTCAAGTCTTTTAGTAACCTGTTAGTTCTAGCTTCCTTCTCAAAAAGCAAACACTTCTCCTAGTCTGTTGCTAATAACATCTAGCAGTTGTGAGCAGGCAATTTGAAAAATGGAAATGAAAAAGCAGGTAGAGACCATCTGGGCTGCAATCTGGCTGAGTTGTTTCAAGTGCTTTCATCTGGAACAGTAGCCAAAGTATTATTGTTTTAGTGTCTTCAATTAAAAGCTTAGGTAAGGTTACTATACACACCTCCATTTTATATAATGGCTATGTGATGACATCACACTTAGCGTCCACATCAGATCAAATGACTGGCAAGAGACATTGCAACTAATAACAATAAGGTGGGCCCATGAAGACAAATATCTAAAACCATAATGACATCATTACCTTAATAATAAATGCAAATAATTACAAAAAATACTAATAATCAACTATGGGCGGCACAGTGGGTAGCACTGCTGCCTCACAGTTAGGAGACCCAGGTTCGCTTCCCGGGTCCTCCCTGTGTGGAGTTTGCATATTCTCCCCGTATCTGCGTGGCTTTCCTCCCACAGTCTAGAGACATGCAGGTTTGGTGCATTGGCGATCCTAAATTGTGCTTGGTGTGTGTGTGCCCTGCAGGGGGCTGGCGCCCTGCCTGGGGTTTGTTTTCTGCCCTGTGTTGGCTGGGATTGGCTCCAGAATTCCCCCGTGACCCTGTAGTTCAGATATAGCGGGTTGGATAATGAATGGGTGGACTAATAATCAGCTTTTAAAAAATGAAAATAAGCAACACGATACAACCTGAAAAACATACTTTTAACAAAACTAATCTCTGTGTAAATCGGTTATAAATAAAAAGCTCAGCTAGCATTTGATTTTGAGAACTGACAGCCAGAATCTGAGATTAAAGTGAACCTCAGCCAAACATGAATTATAGATTTTGGACTAAATGGTCATTATTTACTGTGCTTTCTGAACCATGAATCTCAATGCTCACTAATATGCCTTAATCATTCTGCACACAAACACATCAACCAAATAAAATATTGAGTGATAAAGACTAAAGAAAAACAATTTTCTCTGCACTAATACAGAGATTGGTGCTTTTAGGTGCCTTATTAATTATTTCTAATTAAACATTTCCTTAGATATAACAATTCAAAGTCCAAGTCACTTCCCATTTACTCCTAAGCTGCTGTTTACCCATTCATTTTTTATTCACTACTCATTGTAGCCTTGCTCCCTAATAATAATAGTCATAATTCTTTACATTTATATAGCACTTTTCTCACTACTCAAAGCACTTTAAAAAAGAGAGTGGGGAGCCACTTCAACCACCCCTAATGTGTAGCAACCACCTGGATGCAGTGACGGCGGCCACCACACATTAGATTTTAGATGGTGAAGAGATGAGAGTGAGAGAGACGGGATGATTAGGGGCCACAATGGATGAGAATATGATGGGAAATTTAGCCAGGACATCAGGATGCACCCTACTCTTTATAAAGGACACCAGGGAATCCTTTATGACCTCAGTTTTACGTTTCATCCGAAGGACGCCATCATTTTTACAGCACAGGATCCCCGTCACTGCACCGGTGCATTGGGATTCACATTCAGACCACAGGGTAAGCGCCCCCTGCTGGCCTTGACAACACCTTTTCCAGCAGCAAACCCAAGATTTTCCTGGTTGGTCTCCCATCCAAGTACTGACTGGGCTTGAACGTGCTTTGCTTCAAGTGGATTACCTGAAGTGCAGGTGGTATCGCTGCTATCTACTCTGAATCGCCGAGTAACTATTTAAAATGAATGTGTTAATTCTATTGTAAACATACAGCAGATGTTCTCCTGGAACAACAACAGAAAAGCAACAATGAGACAGTAAAAAAAATACTGAATAGAAGAGGAAACATTAAAGTAAGAGGTAGTGGCATTTCTACATTAAGGGCCAGTGGGGTACAACCCCAGCAGATATTCTGCAAAACAAGTGATAAGCTTCCTTCTGCAATCTAGCTGATTATTAAAATCTGTATAGCAATCCTCAGTTTTGTCTTTGTAAGTAATTAGTCTTTGCATTTTCTATCATATGATCAATGTAATGACATATCTAAGAAGATCATTGTCTCTTGTAGTAGGTTGAATTGTCTTTGTACAGGGTTCGGCAAGCCTGTTTGCAGCTGAGGCACCTGACCAGGTAGTCTGCATATTCTTTCCTTGTCATTGTCGCTTGCCCTTTGTCATCTCAACGCTGTTCGATTCTACACTTGAGGTGTTGCCATTTCAGTTTAGTCAGCCAATGGATGTTCCTGAGCAGCAGGTGGCTGCAAGGCTCTGACTTTACTTGGCTTGCCTTTTGTCAGATGGTGATGATGACATAGGGTATCACAACACCCTGATGCCAGTCGCTCTGACCTGACACCATCATCCAACTGCTTGATTGATTTGTTGGTTACATGAATGGTGTGTTATTTTCAATGTTTCACTATTCGTTAGCAAAAGAGGGACAGATATTATTAGTTAGGTAACTGAATGTTTATGTGAGAGAAGCCTGCACGTATATGGAGGAGGAAAATTGTGAAATGGTGTCACAAGATACCAAAAACATCATTGATTAAGGGTTAACTGGATGGAGAACTGAACAGAGTATCCCAAAATTTCTAACCAAACCTCGTAATCTGGAATCACCAGTGTGGTTGGTGGTGAGGGTCTATGAAGTGTCACACTAAATGCCTGTTGATGGCACTGAAGACCTGCACTGTCTTAAAGTATGTTAGGTTTTGTTCCTACAATTTCATGATTTCATTAAACCAGCACCATGGACCTAAACATCCCTTTCAGTGTCTGTCTCCTAGTGGCCTGGCCGTGCTTCATCGATGTCCAGTGAATCTATCAGGGCTGCTCTTCTTCTTACTGGTGGGTCCGCTTAAAGCAGCTGCTTTAACTACAACCTGCTGTTTGCCGTTTGTTCACAGTAGTATACTGTCACCCACTGCATGCACTGGACACAATGTGCCTGGCATGAGTCTATACGTTTGTGTGAGTGACTGAGTCCTGCGATGCACTGTTGTCCCTATCCAGGTTTGGTTCCTGCCTTGAACTGCATGCATTGGCAGGCCCTTTGCCTGCATTGTGTTCACTTGTGACAAGTCCTTCTCAATCAGCCAAACCTCTAGACAAATTTCCTTCATTTGGTGATGCAGTGTTAGCCAGGTAATTCTTTACAACATTCAGCTCAATTTTGGGGCAATAAAGTTAACCAAAAACACATAAGTGATCCAAATATCATAATCAAATACCTGCCACTGTCCTTTGTCCTCTTAACTAACCATAAAGGCCTGTGCTCTTCATTTACCAGTTAATTATCCATTATGAGAGTCACTTGTCCTGATTACTGCTCCACAATCTTAAAGTGTCTTTAGTAAACTACTTAACAAGAAAAAAGTTTGAAACCTAGCTTAATATTTTATTTTTGTCCTGAACTTTATTTAAACTATTCTCTAAATGTACTCAATGTGCAATTTTGTCGATGTCAAATACGTACAGCTTTTACTTTACAATTTTAAGTGCCAAACATGCTTATTTAAATGCATATCAATAAAAATTAGCCAGCAGCACATGAAATGAAAGCTGTACAGTTTCAATTTCCATTGCTTCAAATGTGAATTTCCCACAATTTCCTGTCCTCGACAAAATGTACTGCCTACTGTTGACATGACTATTAGTTGCAATAAAATTGAGACTCAGGACTAAGAGAGTTCTCAAAGTTAAAAGCTCTCAAAATAAAGTCCTACCAACATATTTATTTTGCCACAGGACAGCATTAAAAGATACATGAACGTCAACATCAGATACGCAAAGCTGACAGCTGACATGGAAATGGATTTTCATGAATTTCCAGTCCTGTTAAGTAGGGATTAATAAAGTATCTATCTATCTATCTATCTATCTATCTATCTATCTATCTATCTATCTATCTATCTATCTATCTATCTATCTATCTATCTATCTATCTATCTATCTATCTATCTATCTATCTATCTATCTATCTATCTATCTATCTATCTATCTATCTATCTATCTATCTAGGCAAAGTTTTACATAAGTAATTATTGTGATTCATAATAATGATGTCTATTCCAAAACAGAGACAAGTACAACTTCACACACCATAAATTCCATCCATCCATTACCCAACCCGCTATATCCTAACTACAGTGTCACAGGGGTCTGCCGGAGCCAATCACAGCCAACACAGGGCACAAGGCAGGAAACAAACCCCGGGCAAAGTGCCAGCCGACCGTAGGGCGCACACACACCAAGCACAATTTAGGATCGCCAATGCACCTAACCTGCATGTCTTTGGACTATGGGAGGAAACCCACGCAGACACGAGGAGAACATGCAAACTCCACGGAGGGAGGACCCAAGAAGGGAACCCAGGTCTCCTTACTGCGAGGCAGCAGCACTACCCACTGCGCCACCGTCCCACCCTACACCATAAATTACATTACAAAAATAAATCAAAAATGAGTTGCTTCAAGCGCCAAGGCAGAACAGAAACGTTCAGGCTGCACACACACACACATTTAAGCAAAGGAGTGTTAGAACATTTCAGGGTCCCAGCAACCTGGAAACAGGCACAAAGAGAATTTAACAAACTCTAAAAAGAAATACTTTTCCAAATAATACATTGTATTAGACATATCAATCAAACTTGAAAAATGTGATTATGATGTCTAAGTTAAGTTTGTTCTAAACATTTTAACAATGTTATTGATGCGAGGTCACTACTTACTTAAATTTTGCACAACAGTGCCATCTAGGGGATGAATGAGGAGGCAGTGCCCCACCTGCCCTTCACACAGAAACGCAGTTGATTTTATTATTACAGTATTTTGATTTAATTAGTATTTTAGTTGTTCAGCTTTCAGTTAATTGCTGTTTTGTTTATCTTGATAGAATTTATGTTTTAAACTAATAGATTAATTGGAGTCTGCAATTTTGAAAAGAAATCACAGTTTCTTTCAGCAACAATTTAAATTATAACAATCTCATCCTTATTGTAGCTGGTGAATAATTCTGGCTAAGGCATAATAATGATAAGCAAAGGAAGTGATATGACTGCAAACGAGGATTATCTCAGTAATGCAAATCCTCCAAATCAGAGCCCAGGCCTTGCATGTGTCGGTCTTCCTCTCATATCCCAAAGCTATCCAGGTTATGCTCATTTCTTTGGTTCTAAATGTGTCTGGCGTGAGTCCATAAGTTTGTGTGAGTGACTGAGTCCTGCGATGCACTGTAGTTCCATTTCCAGGTTTGGTTCCTGCCTTGAACTGAATAAAGCGGATTTGAAAATTAATTAATTAACGGCTGGTTGATCTCACACACAAATGAAATTGATTTTGCTCTGGCCAAATTAGTCTTGTCACTTCACCATCAAAAAGAAGATTTTGGGTTGATCAGGCCCTGATGTTCATCAAACTGTCCATTCCTCCTCTTGCATCTTAAGTGACCACCAAACTATACCTTATGCTTCATATGCCAATAAACAATACAAGCGTCCTCAGACTGCTAACATTTTCAAGTCTTCATAAAGATCACCATGTGAGGGAGATTTTGTTCTGAATGTGTTAAGCAGTGACAGTGGATCTGAAAGTGTTAAATTTCAGTAACATCTTTGTCTAAAAATGCACTCCATCACTTCTAACATAACCCTGTTTCTTTTCCTGTCAAGAGCAATTAGAGGCAGGTCTTAGCAGGACAAAAAAGCTCCTCCATCACCCAAGACATTTCATTTAATTTTGCTGCCTACTGTTTTCTGTTTACCCTTTTTCTCTCCTCTTTAACTTTTCTAGAGACTTGTGATTACAAGCTGAACTGATGTCATGGAATTCTGACTACTGCCTAGACTTTTGAAAATAGAGAAGGTAATAAGACAAACATCCACCGAGATCCCTGGCATCAAGTGTAAATGAATTGAATGGCCCTCCACACAGGTGATTGATGAATTAAACATGGCAGCTAAATGTCTGCAATTCAGCCGAGGGGCAGCAATTGCTGTGTATCAAGAGCTGCAAGTCTTGTTCTCTTTTGAATTAAAGTATTTTATTACAGAAAAAGTCGTCATGATATAATTTAACATATTAATTCAAAATGGAAAACCACATATTGAGTTGTGAAAAGAGAGACATAACTTAAGGAAATATTCCCAAGTTTCACATGGCTCAAAAGTAAAGAAAATGTTTAAAGAAACAGTCAGTCATCGTTCAACCCGCTATATCCCAACACAGGGACACAGGGATCTGCTGGAGCCAACCCCAGCCAGTAAGGGTGCAAGGCAGGAACAAATCCCAGGCAGGGCACCAGCCCACTGCAGGGCACACACACACACACACCCTAGGGACAACTTAGGATCGCCAATGCACCTAACCTGCATGTCTTTGGACTGTGGGAGGAAACCCACGCAGACATGGGGAGAACATGAAAACTCCACGCAAGGAGGAACTGGGAAGCGAACGCGGGTCTCCTTACTGCGAGGCAGCAGCTCTACCACTGCGCCACCATGCCGCCCGTTTAAAGAAACAGTTCAAATGAATTTCATTTTTTTTTCAGAATAGCACATCATTTCACTGTGGTTAGAAGGTTTTTTAACTTTTGTGGAATGGCAGAGTGGTAGTGGCCATGGCCTCCCAGCTCCAGGAGACTCCAAGCTGGCTGCCATCTGTGTTAAGTGTCCATGTTCACCCTTTGGGTATTTCTCAATAGGTTAGGTCGAATCATGTATGTATGTGGATGTGTGATGCCCCAGGGTACCCACAGCCTTGGCATCACCCATTTCCCTACTGCAATGGGGACACAAACACAACAAGGTTGGTGCAAAATGTTCTTTGTGTTTATTAACCAATGTCGGAAGAAAAATCACAATACAGTTTACAAGCCAATAAGTAATCCATAATAAAATTAGTGCTCTCTTGTGGGAGTAAAATTAGTCAATAATAAATAAATGACAGTAAAACCTTGGATGGCGAGTAACTTGGTCTGCAAGTGTTTTGCAAAACGAGCAAAAATTTTTAATAAATGTTAACTTGATAAACGAGCGAGGTCTTGCAATACGAGTAGAAAGCATACGCTGTGTCTGACTAATGTCACATGATCACAACTGAGCAGATGGTTCTTCTGTCTCTCTCGCTGCGGGATTGTGGGTAATTGTCTCCCTTGGTCGGTCTCATTTGCTGTGCCTCACTCGTATAGTCAACATCCGTACGAGTATATCCTTCCCAAACCTGCTTACCTCAGGGTGATGGAAGGCCAGTGCCTGTTGTAGCGTAAGGTGCATTACAGGAACCAACCCCTGATGGGATGGCAGTCCACTGCAAGGCCCACATTTCCAGTCTCATAGTGTCAGTGTGCCCTGTGACAGACTGGCACCATGTCCATTGTAGATTTGGGCCTTGTGCCCAATGCTGCTTAGACAGGCTTGAACCTCCGTAATTCTTTAACCACATCAAGTGAGGTAGAAGATAAATGGATGGATGACTGATGTTTCACTTTTTATTTTCAAACACTACAGTAAAATGTGTTTATTGTCAAGTGCCGAGTTTCATTTGCTAATTACATTAATTGTGTCCATGCTCTGTCAGGCAACTCACATCAAGATCAGAACTTGTGATCTGACCACTTCATCACTGAGACAAAAGACAGATAAGCAATCCAATCAGCTTCTCAAAGAATGCAGAATACTAGCAAACAGAAATGGATGTTCTTCATTTGAAATGTTGTTGAGCCATTTCATTGAAAAAACTGATTAGCTCCTTAGTTATTCCTGCAGCCTTCAGATTTGTAAAAGTCAGGAAAATCCCCTTCTGTGGCGTGCACATTTATTTAAAGCACATTGTGCTGAAGGGTGAGGTAGCGTACTCCATTTAATTTATGTATTAAGATTTTTGTGTTTTACATGTTGGCAGAAAATGCTGAATGTGTGCCTTTAAGATGGGAGGTAATTTAAAGCTGATGGGGAGGATGAGAATCGGAATATAGGGGATCCATCATTTATCAAGACTCAGAGGAGGTGACGAATGGCCCCTGTGTGAAACTTTCCTGCAGGCCTTAACAGACTGCATAGCCTTATAAATGCAGAGACATGATTAATGGCGCTGCTCTAGTGTATGTGACTGTAAACTGACAAACAGCTCCGGAAGCTAAAAGTTTAGTGTAAGAGATGGTGTGATGAACTGCACAATTAAATAATTGTGCTCATCCTATGGAAGGTGTTATATAGCATAGTGAATCATTGGTATACTTCTGGGTTGTGTTCTTAATTTGTTTAATTCTTGCGTGAGCAGCAGTAGAGAGAGCCTCTGAATTCCTACAAAGAACATTACACTACTTTACATTAATGTCTTAATTTGGAACTTGATTAAGAGCATTTATAAATTATCTGCAATCAGAAGCAATACCAGGGGGCCAGTTCTCCATTGTCACTTTCCTCTGCTTAATAAAATGTGCTTCCTGTGGCCTGCACCTCACTGATAAGGAGTTCATTTGTTGACTCTTTATTTTGCCCTACATTGTATTATGTGGAAAGTTAATTATGATGGCAGGGGAGTCTGGAGGGATGTTATTGGCATTCAGCTGCCAAGCTTTTCATTAGATAATTCTGCCTTAAATTAATATAATTCCACTCCTAATAATTAGACATTGCGCAATGGTAAAATGGCTACCTCAGCAGTTCAGTAATTCTCTTGTGTGCTAAGGAACACATTTGGAGGGTGATGTCATTTGTCAAACTTTACCAGCCATTTTCTGTATCCACTTATTAGGGCCATGGGGAGCCAAAGGCAGGCAGCACCCTTAGGAGACTGTGTTCCTGTAATGTGGGTCATGACATTCTTCTACAACTCTGTGATGGTCAGTGTGATTTTCTACGATGTGGTGTGCTGGGTTGGTAACCTCACTTCAAGAGGGGACCACCAAATCAACAAGCTAATTAAAAAGGTGGGCTCAGTTATAGGATGCAATTTGGACCACCTCGAGATAGTAGTGAAGGATAGAAAGAAAACAAAACTGAGTGCCATTATGAACAACGCTGCACATCCTCTCTATAAACACTATCATTGAGGACTTTCAGCCAACAGATCATACCTTATCTTTATGTCAACAGCAATACGCCTGCATAATACCTCACTGGGACTGGGTAAGGCAAGTCAGAAGTTTTCATTCTTTTTAAATGTTCTTTCATTTTAGTCATACTGGTGCATGTTCAGAAAATATAATGAGTGAGCATATCTATCTATCTATCTATCTATCTATCTATCTATCTATCTATCTATCTATCTATCTATCTATCTATCTATCTATCTATCTATCTATCTATCTATCTATCTATCTATCTATCTATCTATCTATCTTTCAGCAGGCCTGGATGTGGTGCCAGCACATCACAAGTCAGACTCACTTAAACATACACTTATCCTAGTCCTACACACGACTTTTGGGATGTGAAATGAAAATCAAAGTGTCTTGACACAAAGACACAAGTAAAATATAAAAACTTCTCTTTAAACAGTGACCAGGCAAGGATCTGAACATAGTCTCCCGAAACTGGAACAGTGCTAAACACTGCACCACCAGACCACCCAAATAAATCCCAACATATTCAGACTTTCAAAAAGAATTCAACTGAAATGTTATTTTTAATAAATTATGAAAATAAACAGAAATACGTAACTACCATACTAATGTATATTATAACCATTTTCAAAGCAGTTTTACATGGGTTTACATTGTTGAAGAACTTTCAGCATACGGATTTTATTTACTTGTGTTAGAATGTCTAAATAAAATACAGTGAAACAGGCCAAACAAAAACAGCATCTACTTATCCATAAACATGTTTGAAGCAAATAATCTATATATATAATCCACTAAGGGCACGCAAGACGCACGTAAGACAGAGAGCCCCGTCCGCCAACTCACAGAGCCCCGCCTGCCAACTCACAGAGCCCCGCCCACCAACTCTAACAGAGCCCCGCCCATCAACTGTAAGACCATGGGATACTATGGGATACGCACGACAGGGCCAGGCCCGCCAACTCACAGAGCCCCGCCCACCAACTCTAATATATATATTTATGTATTTGTAAATTCAAGCATTCATTTTTATTTTCAACAGTAACAGAATGAGAGTCTCGTCAAAACCTTCATTTCATGCCTATTGTAAACACATGTGCAGCATCTATTTGTCACTTTTTGTATGGGCACACTCATCTGTATGAAAGTGGATCCATTTGTCTGTGAAATGCAACGGTGTGTTTGATAAAATTGGACTGAGCCCCTTCTTTTGACTGCCCTAAAGCCCCCATATTGTGGAACCCTGCAGATTTTCCTTCTTTCTGTCCAAATTAATGTCTCTGTTCACCCATCTATCCATTTTGTGAATTAATTTATTTCAATACAAGGTTGCAGAGATTCAGAAGCAATGACAAAGTGGACACACTTATGCATGCACATACACAGATGAAAAGCCCAGTGTCTTTGGGGTGTGAAGGACATTTGAAACCCCACACAAACAGGGGGACAACGTGCAAATCCACACAAATTCTCTTCAAGTCAAGAACTGAACCCTGGTTCTTACAGCTGTGAAGCAGCAGTGCTAACCACCATACCACCCACAATTCATTTGAAAAGTTCTAAAAATATAAAACAGCAGCTCCATAAGTGCTTCTGTAAGGAAAGTCAATTGTGTGTTTATTATCCTTCTAATGTGCTTTTTGAGCAAATGAGACTTCCAATTGATTACGTTTTTGTATCTTTTTCATTATTTTGAAAAAAGCTTTATTGAGATTAAAAACGGCACTGTAGTCACTTTTTAAAGGATCACAATTTCTAATGATTAAAAAAGTGGCTCTTACATCTTGCATAAAACTAACAATAAAAAAAAATCAATGAAGATGACACAACCCAGTGCCTCTCACTTTACTTTTCTGTATTGTTTTTGTCAGTTTTCCTTTTTTAGACTTACAATATACTTCCTTTCCAGTTTCTGGTTTATTGGTTCACTTCTGAGTGGTGAAGTGGTGCAGCACTTAGAACTTCTGCATCATAGCTGCAGAGCCTTGGGTTTGAATTCTGGGGGGTAGTGGTGTTGTAGTAATTTGTTTTGAAGTGTGCCACTATAATCTGTGACGTACGTTTATTTCAAAGCTATTAATAAGCTGACAGGGTGAATCTAACAGGGAGATACATGACACAAACAGCAGATGACACACTCTGGCTATTTAAAAGTGCTGATGTTTCCAGAATCAATATATGGCCAAAGTGACCAAGGGCCACAGTCTACAGAGGCCTTAAGTGATTAGAACAGGGGAAGGTGTTGTTTTGGGCACAGACAGCTCAGATGGCAGTTGCCCATGAATATGAATATGTAAATATGTGAGTATTTATAATATCAACAAATCAATCGCAAAGCCAGAAATCTTCCAATGCTGCCCTCACCATGCCGGACCGGACATGTATAGTTGTTGAAGCATTCCACAATGAAGAACTGGATGGCGACTCTAGGTTCCTTTTGGCTTCTCTCCAGTCTGGATATGTATGTATAAATAATTATGATAGATTGTAATTTGGGGGGGGAGCTACAATTTAAAGCTAAGTTAAATACATTCTGTATATTTCGTACAATATTGCTCTCATCTGATTATTTCTGCCATGGTTATGAAAGAGATGGATAGAAGGCTCGTGTATGTCCTGCATTGAAGAAAGAACACAATCCCAGGAAGCAAGTGCCCCTGTTGGATACAGGAGGGCTGCTGTCCAGTTAAATTCACATTTAGTGTTCTGTACACAGCACAATGAAACTCTCCCATAGACTAATGACAGTAGTACAACACCAAGAGTGATTAACACAAGACAGAAAATGAAAATATGAAATTTAAACTAGAAACACTTGTGCAGTCGTCAGTATGAGTGTCTGCTCACTAAAGGCATTGTCGTAAATCTTACAGCAATTTTCAGTCATAGCCTTCATTTATATTGACTTACTGAGGGGAAGGCAGTTAGCGGCCCAGTCCCATGAGTCCAGGCGTGTGGTCTGACATACCCAGCGACTCACTCCAACAAGTCCCTGACTCACTTCGACAAAATCAAACAGGTTGGGTTTTGTCTTTAGTCATAGGAGCAGCCTCTGTGTGCAGTGAGTGCTGACATCCAATGAATGATCATCTGGAAGTGCAGTTCATAAAATGCAGCCATGAGGAATAAGGAATCTGTCTGGTGTCATAACAGAATTGAAAAAACAAAAAACAAAAGGCAGAACTGATGGCTGCAATCTCCATATGTGTTAACCCTTTATACAGCACATGCTTCATCAGGCAGCACGTGACTGACTGTCACAAAAACGGCCGGCACAATTGTGCTGGTAGGTAGGCAGGCAGCCTGTAAAGTTGACATGGCCAGCGATTTTCAGTTTTTGTAATTTGACATGACCAATGATAAGATGAACAACTGCAGACGGCAAGTCCAATATGCCTCATGACTAAAAGTCATGTAATGTGACATTGGCTTAAGTGAATGACCCGAGTACGTCAACTGTTCACATATCTAGTGGTATGAGTGCGAAGGGAGAATTGTGAATATGCAGGATGACAGATCTTCAAAAATAGTTTCCTTTTCTATTATATACAGTTTGTCCTGGACAGACGGCCACTCAATGCTGGTAACATTCTGTGTCGACCTCACCACCCTCTGCAATGCCTTATGGTCCCATGCCAGGATGTTATGCATCCAGTAAGGATGGGCTCTACTGTATATCTGGTGCAGCAGGTGAGTAGAGACGGAAGCATTCACACTCTCCTCAGACCTTTAGGTCATCAGTAACTATGACTAAAAGAAATTGAAAGCTTATGAAGCCTCTCAAGAACATTCCACCTAAAGCAGATTTGAGTAAGACTTGCCTCCTGAAGTCTTGATGACATTAAGGGTGAGACAGCACTTTATCAGACGTCAAAGCTTTATCAAATCCTGTCTCACGAAGCCTGAAAACAAAGAGGAATGAATTAAGAACATTTCTTTTAGGTAGAATGCCCAGTTGGGGCTGGGTGGTCTTTTGGCCTTGGAACCCCCTGCAGATTTTGTTTTTTTCTCTAGCTTAACTGGACTTTATTTTTTTTTTATTCTGTCCTGGCCATCTGACCTTATCACCAAACTCATGTATACAGTATGAGTATATGCGCTGTCACAAAGCTGAGACATACTCAAGAAAGGTTTGGGGCAGCCACCCGTATATTCTGGTATCCTGGCTGCAAAGTCGTTTTTTATCACAATAAACAGCACTGATGTGCATACAAATGAGTCCAAAACAAGACTGAGGGAAAGGGGAAAAAAGGCAGGCTTTTAAAGGGGAAGACAGGAAGTGAGGTCATGGGAATCGGGCACGTGTTCGTCACTCATTGGATCAGGCCCGGACGTGACATCAGGGGGGCCGGCGCCGGTTAGTTCTGTCTCCATTGGTTCGGTCCCGGAAGTGATGTCACGAGAGCCAGGTGGAGTCTCCCAGGGATGGTCTACAGGGAAGTGAGAAAAAGAGTCAGTGCACTCTGCCACAGCCCGGCCTGTCTCAGAACTGCCGTCACTCAAGCCCTTTAGCTGCCTCCCATGCGCACGTGTGTGACAGCGCACACTACTCCTCTACTCGATACGTATCTGTTTTTAAGACTGTTGATATTTTTTTCTTTCTTCTTTAACATTATTGCCTTATCATATTTGTTTTTCTTTTCTTATAAGTTCCTCTTTGACATCTTGTAAAGCACTTTGAGCAACATTGTTTGTATAAAAATGCGATATAAATAAATGTTGTTGTAGATGTGACAGGGAAGTAGCATCTTCAGTGAGCCAGTTTGACTGCTAATACTTTTTTGCTTTTGTTTTGTTGGGTTTTTGATCAATTAAACATGATGGCCTGGTTAGAATCCTTCCGAGACCTGTCATTCCTGCACCCGGCCACACAGCTCACAGTGGATTGTGTAACAGGTGCTTGTTACCAGAACGTCCAGACCTGAACCTAAGATCCAGGGTAAAGATTTTTGGGCTTAGATTCTCAAGGTAAAAAAGGGCTGTTATGTCATTCTGCTATCCAAAATGACAAATACAGAGGCCACGACATGCAAGTAACCTACTCATTGTTCCAGTTTCATAACAGGACATCATATCATTTTTGTCTGACTTTTGTCTATTCTGAATAGGCGTATTATAAAAATGCAATCCAACAGATTACATGGCTCTGCAGCTAATCTTTGAAACATAAAACGAATAACATAAGGTTATTGCCTCCTCTCTGTATGCAATTTTCACAGATGACTGGGCTGGCTGCTCCACTTAAGAAATAAAGATATTTCTCAAGGCAAAAAAAAAAAAAAATCTTGCTGGGAAAACTTGCAGTTTGGTGTTTTTGTTTAATATCTAGGATGATCCCGCTAAGCAAGGCTGTAAGTACTTCTGCCTACGTAAATGAGGGACAGAGTAATTGGATTAACATCACTTCTCCCACAGCAATCCAGCTGAAACTTAGCATGGCTGCTCTTTATGGACCTTTCACATGTTGTTTCTGTAGCAATGAAACAAAGACTTGAGAGGAGATTGTGCCCTTACTGGTAAGTCAGTACTTATTGATTAGTGCTTGGTCACTGCGAAAAAAAATATCGACGACAGAATGGCAACTTATGCCAATACTTCCTCACTGTATTCAAGGCTACTCCTTTGCAAACAAGTAAATCGGGATGCATATTTACCCACTCCACTAATTGGAAGAGGCAAGTGGGGGCAATCCCATGTGTCTCTCACTTGTATGCTCCTACATCGCGCTATATTCTCTCTCTGTCATTGTTGTATGTGCGTTAATTGGAATTGCATAACCATTGATTACAGCAAAATTTGTTAAGTAATTGCATCAGTTTTAATGGATTATTGTATTGTCAGGGGCAGCACAGTGGCGCAGTGGGTAGCGCTGCTGCCTTGCAGTTAGGACACCCGGGTTCGCTTCCCGGGTCCTCCCTGCGAGGAGTTTACATGTTCTCCCTGTGTCTGTGTGGGTTTCCTCCCACAGTCCAAAGACATGCAGGTTAGGTGCATTGGTGATTCTAAATTGTTCTGTGTGTGTGTGTGCATGTATCCTGTGGTAGGCTGGTGCCCTACCCAGGCTTTGTTTCCTGCCTTGTGCCTTGGATTGGCTCTGGCAGACCTCTGTGACCCCATTGTTAGGATTTAGCAAGTTGGATAATGGATGGATTGTATTGTCATTGATACTGAACACATATGCAAAATTGGAAGAAATTTGCTTCAGCAAAAGTTGGTTTAAAATCAGTTGCAAGATTTGACCCAAACAAACGGACAGAGCAGTCAAAGTTTAATACAAAACACTCAATACACTTCGGGGAAGGGGAACAAGGTGAACTCGAGTGTCCCAAAGCATACAAGTCCCAAAAACATCCAGAAATGGCCACTATCTGCGGATTTAACATTAATCATGGCTAGTAATAATGGAGAGTACAGGATCTTTATAAAATAAAAGATTTATTCTTACAAAAAATACTCTAAACAAAGCAAGCTCTGTGGAGTTAAAGGGGTGAACAAAATTGCTTGAAAGGACAAAGGCAAACAATTCCAAATTACAGATACAAATAAATGGTCAAAATACAGAACACCCATCCATCCATCCATTTTCCAACCCGCTGAATCCGAACACAGGGTCACGGGGGTCTGCTGGAGCCAATCCCAGCCAACACAGGGCACAAGGTAGGAACCAATCCCGGGCAGGGTGCCAACCCACCACAAAAAATACAGAACACTGAGTTTAAAAATCTGGTAAATTCACGATAAGCACAGAAAACTCTCACACTCACCACTTCCAAGTGTGTTCAAACTGAATGCAAGGAAATGTAGCTAGCCTGGCCTTTACATGGCTTGGGGCAGTCACCTGCAGTGATTGGGGGACCACCTACAAAACACACAGAGAACTACAGAACATACATGGATGTCAAGAAATGAACTAATCAACACTGTTAACATAAACAAAAAACACAACAGAAATAAAAGAGACATTTGAAACCCAACCAGGGGAAGAACCCTGACTGAAACACAGCACAAGGAAGATGACTTCAGTTTGTAGGCACTTTATTATTATCTTATTGGGCTAATGCCTTTATCCAAGGTGTTAGATACAATTGGTTACATTTCATTTGCTTTTCCAAATGGAGCATAGCAGATGAAATGACTTGCCCACAGTCATACAGTATCACTAGTGGGATTTGAACCCACAACCTTAGAGTTTGAAGTCAAAAGCCTTAACCACTACACCATACTGACATTTGTAGGCCCACGGACTATATATTATTGGTCGCAAATTGTCATTTGAAATGACAGAGAAAGCCTGCTACATTATTACAGACAATCATTTTGGCAATGATTTTGTTTTTAAAAATAATATTAACTTGTTCTGAAAAAATAAATGTGAAAAGAATTAAATGGAAACAGCGTGAATCTAATCAAATTTGAAGGGATCTGATGTTTATGCCATTTTTTTTTGGGTGGCAGGACAGGCATGAGCTCTGCGCAATCCTAAACTGGATAATTGGGTTAGAAAATGAACGGATGGAATTAATCACAAAACAACACGTCCTTCTTAAGCTCTCAAATGAATCCAGTTACAAATAATTGAAATGGGATATTTAAAGCTGTCTCTCATTTAAGAGTCTTTACTATTTCTTCAGATTTCTTGCTCCTAGATGATGAAAACTTACTCAAGCATCACTTTCAATGGCCCTTCTTGAAAAATTAATAAATCGGTGCTTTCAATTTCACTGCTCGATTTTCAAAACCATTAATAATATTCCTTCTGGTTTCCAAAATTGCATCCTTCTATTCACATGAGGTCCATGCTTCTTTAAAATTGCGCCACTTCTCTGACTATTTCTGTAAACATGTTCACTAATGGAATCACTCAATTCCTAATTAACACAGCGGTTGACAACAGATGGAGGAGCCGCACTATACATACCACTGGGTCGGCTGCAGTCCTTGTGTTTGTAACATTCCTCAAATGGAAGCCTTGCCAGTTATAATGTGTGTACAGCTTACCAGCACTGTGGTCGCTGAACTATTCTGTCCTGCTGTTAAAACTAGTAGCAGGGATATAAAAAAGCATATTTATATAATTTATGTTAATTGTTTCTAGTCTAGGATCTGAAATTCCTCTGAGGTTTTGATATAGTTATGCAACCAGTTTAAAGTCCTTGCTTTAACTCAAGTGAATCATGAAGACTTTTCAATAGAATACTTAATGCGTGTCTTTCTATATTTGCATTAGCTAAACTAAAAATACATGATTGAGCAGTTGTGTTTACTCCATGTCTGAATATGGAAAATGCTGTAAAGCAAGAAGATTCTTGTGGCAGCCCTCCAAATTTCTGAATAAAGATAACAGATATAAAAGACCAAACAACAACCTAAATGATATGACTTTCATCCTGTGTATGCCATCCATGTGCCCTCCAAAGTAGTCCCAGGCAACTCTTTTCTCTAAACCCCAACTTTTCTTCCCTCTGCCAGGTAGGCATTTGTTCCAACTCACCTCACAGCTTTAGACCCAATGGTGCACAGACCATAAGTTGTTCTGAGGTCACTTTGGGCCAAGATAGATAGATAGATAGATAGATAGATAGATAGATAGATAGATAGATAGATAGATAGATAGATAGATAGATAGATAGATAGATAGATAGATAGATAGATAGATAGATAGATAGATAGATAGATAGATAGATAGATACTTTATTAATCCCAAGGGGAAATTCACTCAGAATCACTCAGAAGGGCAAGGGGATACTGGTTAAAATGGCCTTTTACAAAATATCTATACCACTGAGCCATACATTGCTGTTAAATGGCTCAATATATTAAGGTTTAAGGTTTCTTTACTTAGTCATGTTTACACAAGGAGCAACACTATGCTACACTAAATGGACTAATGGGAAAGTTTCAGCAACACCAAATACCAAAAAGAGGGAACAGACCTCGAAATAATTAAAAACCAGACCAGGACTCCATCATGTCTGGGCCTCAGGAGCAGGCCTCACCCCAAGCAGCCTACCCTCAAATTCAAATTGTAGATTTTCCAGCCAGCACAGGCTCAAAATAGGTCTCAGACTTTTAAAATTCAAAATACTCAAACACGTTCTTCAGGAGATAGGATGACTGTATTACTCTGGCTTACAGAAGAAAAGGAAACAAAGTTCCTTTGTAACTAAAGAATTTATTAAAAAAATGGAAAAAATAGCACAAAATGGCTGTGCAAGGAAAAAAGGTCAAAAAACAAGGAAAATGGTTTGTCTACAAAGGCAACCGAAAGCAAACACAGCCAGTTTGAAATCCAAAGACAAAATCCACAAAACAGAAGTACAAATCCATAAAAAAAAAACAGAAATCTTAACAATATTTAGAGTAATGATCCACATTTTACAACACTTCATGGCCCTCTGAGGGACCTCAGCCTTCAGCCAGAGTGAACAGGCCCAGAGTGGTCCTTCAGCAGTGATGTCATAAAAGAACCCGCCTGTTGGGGAATCACCAAACAATGAAACACACATGCACAATCCATGAACGTGGAATACTAAACAAAACAATATTAAAAAAAAGTATAAAATTATATAAATTCAAAAAGACAACAGCAATCAGAAAATATAACTAACATGACATGAGCAGTAATATTTGAAAAGCAACAAAATCTTTAAAATAAAAAAAAAACATGCTTGAGCCAAAGGTGAGACCTGAAGCAACCTGAGGTATAAGACCTCGCTGAGGTGCCGGCCTACTACAGGTCCTCAGTAATCTCTCTCCAGACAACACATCCCAGTCCTGGAAAATATTCTGCCATCTTTTAGTCAGAAGGTCCTCTAACGCCTTGCTTACCCACCCAGGCCTCATTCTCTCTTATGACCTGTCACCTGCTTGGCTCTCTTCACTTTAAAGTCCCAGAGGATCACAGCTGCTTCCTCGGGATATATCTCTCCATCGCTTGTGGTGGTGCTCCTGTGAACTACCCAGCTCCCTTGACACCTAATGGCCTCAGGTTTCCATGTTGAGCTTGAGCAAATGTATGGATTTGTATGGTGGTGCCTTCATTGTCTGTTATACGTGTTCCAGTCTGTGGAAGAATTGCAAGTAAGAGTTTCTGTGTACAGATGACAATAATTGTAAACGTGAATTTGAACATGACATGGTCTGTAACTGCTACGGCTCTCCCACTTTCCTGGAGGCTTTCTATAAGGTCTTAAACTGCACTGTAACATCTTGGTGGTGGTCTTGCTCCTTACAATCCCTTGCCCCTCAAGCCCCAAGTCAAAATGTATAGATCACACATTTATGTTGCGTGCACTCAGTATATTTGGGACGAGGGTGTATAGCAGTGCATTACTGAACATCAAAATGAATGCTTGCTTTATCATGAAAATGCCTCCTGACATTCTTTACATTTTAAATGAGGTCCTCACAGGAGGAAAAGAACTCTAAAGTCTTATAAAGGGCATTTTGCTTAAACTAAATAGATTTTAATAATCACAAGTGTGAATTGCTTCTGGTGACATTGCATATTTTATTCAAGCTTCATGCACTTATTGTTAAATTTTACTTTTTTTTTTTTTTTACTTGTTCTTAGATTTAAAAAAAAAACAAAATAAAAACCCCATAGCAAACAGCTTTTATGAATTAAAAAAAATCTATATGGCTTGTATTCAGGTTTCTTGGATGCAAGAAGTGGAGTCGACATCCCCGCCCCCTCACAACGGCAAAGCATTCATTCATTTGAAATTACTCCCTCAAAGCAGAAATGCTGCATATATGCAGGATGAATTCACCCGGGAACAAGTTACTTTAAGAAATATAAATGCGCTCGGCGACGCTTTTTAAACAGCACATGTTTTTAACTTCTCACTGCAGAACACAGAAATGGGTACAATCTTGACATTATGGGTGATAATAGTAACTTAAATCAACACAATTAGGAAAGCGTACAAACAGTATTCTAAAGATGATTAAACACGATTAAAATTACAACCCAATGAAGCTCCTTCTCCTACCTTACATTTGCATTTTTTTTTGCTTATAAACAATAACTACATTTATAGTTTGCATTCAATTTGAAATTTCCACTTGTCTGCAAAAGAAAAATGCCAATCCATCCATCCATCTTGCTCATCCATTTCAGAAAAGTAAATGCTTTAGACATTAAGTGTATTAAATCTTGGAGACGGACAAACTGCAATGAACTACTCCATGCGTTAGAAATTCAGATTAATGACTTAATGGTTCTTTTCCATGTTAAGGCACTTGGCCAACCGCAACAACCAAAGAAAGAACTTTCGCAAGTCACTGCTCCTGTTCGGGGTGTCAAGTGTGCACTAATGCTATTTGTTAACCTTGACAAATTGAGCCTAGTACAATACAATACAATTTATCTTTGTATATCCCAAAATCATACAAGAAATGCCGCAATGGGCTTTGACAGCCCCCCAGCCTTGACTTTCTAAGAAGACAAGGAAAAACTCCACAAAAAAAAACTCTAGTAATGAAAACAAATGGAAGAAATCTTGGGAAAGGCAGTTCAAAGAGAGACCCCTTTCCAGGTGGGTTGGGCGTGCAATGGGTGTCAAAGGAAAAGGCGTCAATACAATAGAATAAACAGAACAAATCACAAGTAATCCTCAATACAGTTTAATAGTAAAATAAAAATAAAAATATTACAAGTACAGTGTGAGTGTTTGTTTGTGTCTGTGTTCATTCTGAGATGGACTGGCAACCTGATGTGCCCAAAAGGCTCAGAATAAGAGGGGATGGATGGATGGAAGGTTTGTATTAACATCATAGACAGTAACAGTAAAGGAGCCCACCAGACTTTGTATGTGAAATGTGGAACTTATAGATTAAATAAAAGCTTCTTAAGCCATACCTTGGCCAGTTTTATTACATTACTAACACATACTTTAGAGTTATTATGCATTAGGCACTGGACTGTATTTAATAGTTTATCAGTTCCCAGAATTCATTCATTCTATCCATTATCAGGTTCAGTTAATTCAGTTCATGGGCACAGAAGCTGGTGCCTATCTTGAAAGCATTTCACACATGACAGAGAAGGTACCAGTCCATCACCGGCTTAGGTTCCAGTGTCCATCACCATGAACTGGGATAAATGTGCTAGGTAATGTTGAGAAGAATGGATAGGAGATGATGATAATGATGGCAGCATGTTGACACTAGGCAGTGCTTCCTTGCAGATCCAGACTCCTGGCCTGTTTGCTGTCTTTGTGGAGTTTGCATATTTTCTACATGTCTGTATGGGTTTTCCTTCCAAACCTTCACAAATGTACGTACATGTTCAGTTAATTCCAATTAAGCCTAATATGTCTTTCTGGCACCTCATCCCAGGCTGGTTTCTGCCTTGAACCAAATGCTGCCAGGATATGCTTTGCATCCCAAAGTGAGTTTCAGAATATTACGTGTAATAATAAGAACTAGGACAATTAATATTGAATGAACTTCTGCACTCTCATACGGTAAACCTAAGATTGCCCGTCGGTTTCTTACTCACTGTATATACGGCTGAAGGAGTCTGGCATGATTACATATCTTCTTGTATCCCTCATGTTTGCTTCTTTTTCACCGCACTACAATATGCTATGTATGAAACTACACAAACCTTGTGACCAGTTTATGTTGATGGTGGGGTTGGCTGTATTATTACACCTGAACTAACTTTTTGTCTGACATGACTATTGTCAAAATTAAATCCCCTGCACCTAGACATAATAAAGCCCGAACCCAAATAAACAGCTTGCTGAAAGAAGCTCTTCATCGCATGCTGAGACAACCCTCCCTTCAGTCTGGCTCAAGCTGTAACTGACGGCCATGTCCTGCAGACTGCATGTGTTTCCTGTTGAGGCCCAAGGACCAGGCACTGCCATGCCTCTTGTCTGGCTGTACCTCAGCCGATAAATTATCTGTACAGTGTGACATTATGAAAAGTTGCAGCTCAATATTTAAAATGTATCCTGTCTATTAGGGATTGTGGGGGTCTACCTAAGTGTTACAGGTTTCCAATGAGCCAGATAATTAACCCAGAGAACAAGAGACTTTGAAAAATGAGTGTAACCAGTTACATGTTATACAGAGCACAAAATTAAAATATAAGACATACTCCCACTGAGAATGAAAAATGAGCTTCTGCTATGAATGCAGAAAGGAAAATAACTCCTAACATCCAGAGGTTTGGCTGGCACAGCAGTGGAGTGGTTAATGTTTCTTCCACTGGGTTTCAGAGACCTGGCCCTGCCAGGTGGGTGTTTATATTTAATAATAATAATTCATTAAATGTATATAGTATTTTTCTAACATATTTAAAGCACAGTCGGGACCACCATCAACATGCAGCATCCACCTGGATGATACAACAGCAGCCATTTTTGCGCCAGTTCGCTCACCACACATTAGCTATTAGATGATTAAGAGCTAATAGAGATAGTTAGCAAATTAGACACATGGGAGGATTAGGGAGCCAGAATGACCAAGCTGAGGTGGGCAATTTAGCCACGACATCAGGGTGAGCTGTACTCCTTTCAAAAGATGCTCAGAGAATCTTTTATAACTCCAGAGAGTCGGGACTTCAGTTTTATGTCTCATCTGTCATCCATTTTGACTGCACAGTGTCGCCATCACTGTACCAAGGCTTTTGGATTCAGACTCAGACCTCCGTATGGCCTCAATAGCACCTCTTCCAGAAGCAACTCAAGCTACTCCTAGAGGCTGTTGTCTGGCTTTACACATGTGACCTTACGTTATTTAATCCTAACTCTTGGATAAGAAAGAGTTAGGAAGTGCATTATTATTATTATTATTTTTACTAATATTAATAATATATTATAGAAATAAAATGCATCTGTCACATCTGGGATTGGTTCCCATTTTGTGCTTGATGATAGAAGGTTAGCTACCAGCTCACTATGACTTGACTCAAATAAGTGGATTAGAATGTTTGTTATTATTGTTATTACCAAAATTATTATTATCACTAAAGAACATATCAAAAACACCTACTAACATCCCAAAAGCATATGTGTTAGGTTGAGTGGTGACATTAAGCTGGCCCATTGAAGTCCGTGAGGGGGTGTGTGTGAGTGTGTGGGGAGCTGATCGTCCTGGCACGCTGTCCAGTGTTAGTTGCAGTCATTTCAGGATAGGCTCCGACCTCCAGCAGCCCTGAAGTAGATGGAGCAGATTTGGTGAATGATGGATATCACAAAATTTTCTCATCAAGTTCTTAAAGGTTTCTGATTTCTTCTCAGAGGACAGCAAAGACCATCTGTCTTAATACGTGTAAGAGTCCTGGACCAAAAGAGCACCAGCTTAAGTGCATTTTCATAAAAAATTCTTAAAAATTTCAATAGTTTTCCAGTCCATTATCTACAAATCAAACTTCAGTAGACAAAAATATTTACTTTGTACTTAGCACTTACCTCTAAGATTTTCTTTTTTGTAAAATGATAATAGCCAAGGGTTTTTTTTTAAATGATGCACATCAAACACAAATTAATTTATTTTAAGAGTAACAGCAAACTCGGCAAAGAAATCTCTGTTAACTTAATAACAAGTACCTCAGTTTAAAGTCCCATTACTAAATCATCAACATCCCAATATTTTAAAACATTAATTCTTTATGTTATCCACTTTTCAAGATGGCAAGGCCACACAATAACCCTATTATATGTGAAAGATATTAATTACCTGATTCCAGGTATCGCTGCTTAAGCACGAGGGGAGGATGACTTGATGATAGGATATACACCTCATTTGCGTTTATTACTGTCCAACTCGGTGAGAGAGATGCAGGACAGAGCTGGCAATTGTTTGGCTCTTCGGCTTTATCTTCCGTTTTTATTAAAATGTCTATTTGACAATAAACGGCTTTAATATGACAAGTCCTGCTGAGGCTTATTACTCCTAATTTATTCAGCTTTTGCATTATCAAGGATTTCTTCAAAATGCATTTTAAGCATGCTGAACTGAATTTGAACAATTTTCGATGAGCAATCATATTGCCGTATTAAATTAAATGAAAAAAAAAAAAATTAGAACTCTTGACTTTGGACGGCTAATGTGCACTTTACAGTGCTGAGGCCATAGCTGATAAAAAATACATACAGGCTGAGCCTGTTGTTCTGTGCTTCAGTATAATCTTTGTGTTTTTGCTGCATTGAGTTTTGAGTCACCATTTAATTATACTATATTTGAAGTAGCATATAGAGAACTGTGGTTATAACTTAAAGCATGCTAATCCAGAATAAATTACAATGAATTTCATGCAAAGGTAGCATAGCGGTTATCACTGCCAACCAGGTCACCCCTTTTAATACTGGAGCCAGCAAGTAAAACTAAATAGGTGCACGATGGCACAAAGGTAGTCTATAGTGCCCTAGAAACAAAGGTAAGGAGCCTCTGTAGAGCGGTCAGGTTAGATAGGACCTCAGTCTGGCGGTCTGCTCTTTTCCCAAATGTGACACCACCTTCTGGGAGGGTCTTGATCTTACAGTCAAAAAACAGACAATATCATTGGTGATAGCACTATCATGTGCTCCAACATAGTAGTGCTTACCTCTGACAAGAAGCCTGGAAGGTGACCCTCTGATGTGCATGTGTGATGTACATGTGTGATATATATATATACACACACAGGGGGTCCTCAGGTTATGACGCCTAAGTCACTTACCTATCCTAACACACTTGCAAAATCATAATCTAGAACATAAAAACACAACTAAGCCACAGAAAAAGAAAAAGGACATAAATATACTGTTCTGTACACTGCACTGTAGTGACATAAAAATGAGTGTTAAAAAAAATCCTTACCTTTATTCTTTCTCACATCTCTCTTTTTTTTAAGTTTTTATGGGAGTGAGCGTTGTAAACTCGAAACGTTGTATGTCGAGACGTTGTAACCCGAGGACCCCACTGCAAATATTTTGTGGCGGATGGCTGGGACCCTTGCCCGGCTGGGACGCATGGAGAACGGAAGGACTGGGACAGAGGCGTTATCTTCCCCGGGAAGCAAGAGGGCACTCCCCCTGGATTGCATCGGGGCCACGGGAATAGGGCTTGTGGCCACCGCCAGGGGGCGCCCAGATCATTCCAGAGCCATGGACTGCAGCAGTTCCACCAGGACAGGAAGTGCTGCTGGAAGAGAAACCAAATTCACCCGGAGTGCTTATGGGTGCCCATGCAGCACTTCCACCATACCAGGAAGTGCTGCAGGAAATTCATCAGGGTGCACCTGGAGCACATGTGGGTGCAACATAAAAGGGGCCGCCTCACTCCACTCAAGGAGCCGGCCCCATTAATAATCACCTGGATGTGCTCCAGGTGATCTCTGATGTTCTTCCGACAGCACTTCCTGGTAGGGCAGAAGTGCCGCATGAGCACGTGGAAGCACTCCAGGCATCCCTGGAAGGTCCTCCGCCAACCCTCCCAGGTGTGGCAGAAGTGCAGATATCCCAGGCTCTATGAGGCTTGATGTGCCCCCTGCCGGTGGCCACGGGCCCCAATGGGTTTGAGCCTCCATGCTCCATCCCCATGGTCCCCACACTGTCCTGGGTGGTTCCCCCTCGCGGATTGGGGGAAGTATAATCCACCTCCCGGTCCTTCCAGGCGTCCTGTTGTGACATTAAACACTGATATAATGTACCAGTATCTCAGTGGCAACAACAGAACTACATGTTAAATAATGCTATTATCAATTATGTGCTGCCCAAATTTGTGTATTTTTACCCATTTAGTATTCTAAAAATCTCTGATACTCCAATGAGAGCCTTGTTACTGACAAGCACTGTCTCTGCACTTCTCTTCATATGATTGCTTGGCCCTCCACTCACACATTTAATGTGAGATACATTAATTCATGGCTGTTACACGGATGACAATCAGCCATTGACACTCAAAGTAAAGAAAGAATTAGGAAGACTGCATTTGATGAAAACATGCCAAAAAGTTGACATTTTTTTTATAACTCAATCAAATTAAACATTGATTGCTATGCAGGACTACATAATAACTTTTTTGTAGAATGTGGAGCTCATTATTAACCTTAATTCTTCGATTTCAGAAATTCTGCATTTGTAATTTTAAAATGTCAAACACACTATAGTGTATAAGTGTACAGTACAGTGCACGTGATGATCTGTCAATTTCAAATTTTAAACATTATGTTTCACCAAATAAACAAAACCTGCAGCAGTAGGACTCTCAGCCTCTGTATATCTTCACAGTACCTCAACCTTGATCCAAAGACAACGTATGCATACCGCCACCTTTTTGTTTTTATAGGTAAAGCTACCAGAGTCCTGAGTTTAAATCAAGACCTTATCCCTGTTTTCCCTGTAACTACATTGCTGGAAACTCCAAAATGGGCCCACATAACTGAGTGTGGATGGGAATGTGCCCTACATAGCCTGCCACCTTGGGTTCCTGCTATGCACCTGAAGCTGCTGAGACTGAACTGAATTAGTGTGTTTGATAAAGTAAATATGGTTTGATGTCACGTTTCCAGAAAACATTTTTTTCTTCCTTTTTTAGGGTTTTGAGACTTTATTCTCCATTACTGGCCACAACAAAATCCATCCAGTCTTTTAATTATTTTGCACCTTCAGATTAGAGTCACGGGGGGCAAAGCCTAATTTGGCAATCTCTGGCACAAGATGTGAACCATCACTGGACTGGATGGCAATCACACTCCCAAAAATACCTACACTCCCTCACAAAGAGCTAATGTATTGCTGTTAGTGTGAACTGTGAGATAAAAACTGGAATACCCAGTGAAAACCCATCCAGATATTCTAGTAGGGGAGGAACTGTACCCAGATTCCTGAAAGGAGGTAGAGCTGATAATCACTGTGTCACCACAGGATGTATTTCATTGTGGAAGTAACTTCTGTCTAATATTAGACTTGAACATGAGATCATATAGTGGATTACTCTATAAATTGTACTACCTAAGTACTACATCATTGCAGACGAAACAACAGTGCTGAAGGAAATACGGCTAAAACGAAATCAAGAAGAGGATTTTGTCAGAGTAGAGCCACTGAAAGAGATGTCGAATGATGCTTTTGGTCTGAAGTGCTGAGAAGGTGAGGAGATGACAAGAATCTACACTATTGGATGTCCTTGCTATTTTAATTCAGTCTTGTCATGGTCCCACAATTCTGAAACCCAGGATAATATGGTGACCATAGCTCAAGAAGTCTATTAGTGTGGAGACTGATATCTAGGTTGCTAGGGATCACAAATTATTCATAATGCAAATCTGTAAAGTGAGCTCCGTTGCAAGGTTGGACAGGCAGAGCACAAGTGCTTCCATATTTCAACAAATGGAGGGCCAACAAGTAAAATGGTTTCTGTAGGGCTACATAGTGTATGAGTAGTGGAATTGAACATCAAGCCTTGTGCTTTACAGTGCAGGATCTCATCTTATGTGTTACATTACCCTGCCATGTATGAGCTCGAGACACAGTTAGTGAATCAACCTTTTCATATTGTACAATGAGGAGAACCTGGCATTAAGTTTAGAACCTCACTCAACAACACTGCATGGAGCACAGGTTAATATATCAATCACAACCCAGATTCCCATGATCAGAATATCCCACCAGTACAGGAGCTGACTAATGAGTGAGGCATCACCTTTGAGGCCAGTCTGATGGCAATAACATAATACTTGAAGAAGTCACAGCTGAAGCACTTAGGTTACAAGGCTGTCTTTTTACGAACCAAAGTGTTTATTGTACCTCTCATTCCTTCTTGAAGAAGTCAGAACAAGCATGTACAGTATCTGCCTTACAAGGTGGACTGAATAGTAGGTTGCAATCAGAACTTTGGTGGATCCCTGGTTGCCCATGCTGTCATACATGCATTGCATTTGTACCTTTATTGTTGTAGATGATGTCTTTAAATAAACGACATTCAAGCATCATCCAAGAAATACAAACAGATATCATTGGTGTACTAAATATATCTATTCTAGTCATGTTCTGTAGGCTTCTGTTTATTTCTGCAGAATACCAATCACTTCTAATGACTCGTTCACCTCAGGGACCATTTAGTGTAGAGGTTATAAAACAGCAAAGTGAGTTAGGATTACACTCTAATGCTGTAAGAAACAACTTATTTTTTCTGGATTCCATTTCTCAGATGTAGACTCTATATATATAAAAAAATCACTTTGTGTTGAAGGCTGTGAGGCAATCTTTCTTTATGTCAGTTTCTATTCACAGTTTTTAGTAAGTCAGTTACTCATTATTATGGCCTAAGCTCATCATAGCATCAAAAAACATGGCAAACAAAACTATAACGAAGAAGGGGAAAAAAAGCTCATAAAATAAATGAGAAGCAGTGAGGTTGTTGCTTTCCCTTTTGGGAACTTGTTGGCCAGTTTTGCAGAGCTGTTTAGAGTTAGCAGAACAGAGCTGCTACAGCTTTCCACCAGAATGAACTTGGAACTGAAGCTGTGAACTGAACCAATTCAGGATTTGCTGCTATTGCTGACAGAATGATGAAACGTCATCCCAAGCCAAACGGTCCAAACCTGAGAGATTTAGAGGTCGCAGATAAAGCGGCTGCCGAGAACTCAGCTGCTCTCGAGCTGTGACAGGTGGTACAAGTGAATTGAACTGACAGCTGCTGTGGCCTGAGCTGTCCCTGCAGATTTAGTGGGAATTTTTGGGCGCCAGCTAGCAGCTTGAGAGACAGCAGCATACTTGTATGTTGTTTGTCCATGACTGTGCCTGTTCTACATTATTATGAAATGATAGGATTCCAGAAGATGACCAGTTATGTCTCAGGAGAATAGGAACCCTAGGCATTAAGGATAGAATAAGGCAGTGATTATCTGTTTCAAGAGAAATGAAGATCAGAATGCAATAGTCTATATGTAGATACAACATAGATTAGAAAATGAGGCTGGAAAAATACCCCTTACTACAGCCATGGAATTTCTTTTCTCTAACAGGCAACTGGCTGCTTGTTTGGTTGTATACTGTAGATTACTGGAGGGCACTGGGCAGTACCAAGAATAATGGAATTACAGTATGTGATGAACCAGCTCCTGGCCAGGGCAGTTCCCCTGCGTAATTTATACAACCTTTTTCTGCAGATATTCTGATCTCATGCCAAATCCCTAAGATGTGTAACTTACAGGTGACCTGCTGTAACTTGGGCCCACGATGGACAAGTGTGTTTTCCAGGTTTAGCCCCTACCTCCTTGCTACCCTGTATTGAACTAGGCAGATTCAGCAAATAGGCTTGTTATCTACAGCTACTGGTCTTCAAACTGAATTATTTGCCCTAGAGACTGCTTTATATTGACAGGTAAAGTTATGCAAAACAGAAATGTTTTGATTTGCATCATGTTTTACGAAACTGGCACTAACGTTTATTTCGCAGGTGATATCACAATTGCAAAACTCAAAAGGTAGTACACATTTTTTGGGGGTTTTAAAGTTTCTTCTGGGTGGGAAGCAAATAATATTGCTTCCTGAAATCTTGTTCATACTTTTGTTTTCTTTTCCGCAGCTGTGTAAATTAGTACCATATCTGTAAACTCAGCTCAATTTATGACTTTCTTTCACATCGCTGTTTTTAAAAATTGTGACATGCTACATATTTTGTATATGAAGACACCATAAAACGCACGTTACTATATTTTTTCCACTGGAAAAAAGAGTTCAAAACCAAAGCAAAACCCAATTAATCACCTCCTCAAACCACCACCGTCGCCATTACCCATTGTATCCTAGTTGAGGATATGCACACTTCCGGTGATTTTTTTATACCACTAGAGATGATTATTTAAATACTAAATGACAAATACACGTGGAATTAATGCAAAAAAATCACTCTCAGACAAAGGAACTAAATGTCATTTTTCTTCTGTGAATGATACAAATTTCACTGAAAGTGAAACACAATTTATATTTTATAAACACTGAGTTTCATTGCAAGTTCAATTTCACTCAAATCATTTCACTCATCCCTATTGACAGGCTACCCTCATTATATATACTGTTATAGACCAAACCTGTTCCTCCATTAGCACTCATCATGGCATTAGCTCTCCACTGTCCCAATGTTCATGGCTTTATGGTGGATTGGACACAGAAATGAGGTAATAAAAGAACTTGCCTAACCCTGGAAACCAGCCATTGTTGTTATATGTGGGGATGGTGCCATCAGATATACCTTTGAGGTACCTTTGACCTGTGTTCAAGTATACAATATTGAAGCATCCTACCTAAGTTACTGTTTTCCTTTGGACAGTTACTATCAATCCTGACAAGCCCATTAATACACACACTCACTCATTCACATAGATCCATTTTAAATACACCAGGCGCTCTTTGACCTTTGCGACTCTGGGATATGGGAGCACCCAAAGCAAAAACACATGAATGTGGGAGACGCTCAGAAACTCTGATCACAAGGTTACCAGGCCAGGATGTGAGCGAGCTGAGAAGTCAGAATCTGCTAGTCAGCACTTACTGCTGTGGTAGCCGTTATATTTAAGCCAGTGTGAACCACCAGCTTAAATTACTTTTTTAGCCTGTTTTGTTCATTTTTAATTTTTGTAAATATGACTGTTTAAGCGTGGCATGGTGGCGCAGTGGTAGCACTGCTGCCTCGCAGTAATCTTTCTAGCATGTCCTGGGTCTGCCTCAAGGCCTGCTTCCAGTTGGAAATGCCACAAACTTCTCCCCAAAGGGGTATCCAAAAGGCATCCTAATCAGATGCCTGAACTACCTTTCGATATGGAGGAGCAGTGGCTCTAGTGTGAGATCCTCTCAAATGCCTGTGCTCCTCACCCTGTTTCTAAGGCTGAGCCCAGACATCCTGCAAAAGGAGCTCATTTCTATCACTTGTATTCATATTCATAGTCCAATTCATTCAATCACTACCCAAAGCTAATGACTATAGGTAAAAACAGGGATGCCGCTCTGATCCACTTCTCATTCTTCCACTCCCTTCGTCCCTCAATCGTGAACAAGACTCCGCGATACTTAAACTCCTCCTCTCGAGGAACCACCTCATCCCCAACCTGGAGAAGCACACTCCCATCTGGGGAAAAGGGATCATACAAGGAGGGTTCATCTGTTGATCAAACTTTGCATCCAGGACGAACAATGCGAATTTCATCCTGTTCGCGGAACACTGGACCACCTATTCATCCTCCCAATGAGGAATCCTCCTTGGGTTCACTGGAGTATGCCCAACGAATCTACATGTGTTTTGTGGACATGGTAAAGGTATACAACCATGCCACTTGGAGTCTCCGTGGAGGTTCAACAGTATGGGGTACCAGACCTGCTTTTTGCAGGCTATTCAGTCCTTCTACAACCAGAGTGAAAGCTTGGTTTGCTTTGCTTACAGTAAGTCGGACTCACTCCTGATAAGTGTGGGACCCCGCCCTTTGTCACTGATTCTGTTCATAATTTTTATGGACAGAATTTCTAGGAGCTGCCAAATAGTGGAAGAGGTCCAGTTTGGTGACTTCAGGATCGCGTCTCTGCTTTTTGCAGAGACTGTTGGTCTGCAGCTGAGTGTGAAAATGCTAGGTTTAGGATCAGCACCTCCAAGAATGAGGTCATGGTTCTCAGTGGGAAAAGAGTAGAGACTGAATGTTTCTTGGCACTTAGCTTCCAAAGGCGTCCTTGAATATGTTTTGTGTGTGAATGAATATTTGGTGTTTATTTTACAAAAGTGCATTCAAAAAGTGGATTCTATAAATATCTATAGTACTTTAAGCTACAGTGAAAAGTGTGTTATATACATTAAATTCCAGCTATTCCTTCTCCATTTGGGTAGACTTACCCATTGCAAGAATGTTGGGAGCTCAGTCTACCCTAGCAGGTATAAGAGAGCAAGGGTGGTAACCCAGGATGTGACACAAGCCTGTCACAGAGCATATGAAGAATATATCAGGTTTTCTAGATCACATCTATGTGACAGACTTAAATGAAAAGAAATTAACTACAAGCTCAAAGAGGAATTCATGGAAACTTTACTTGGGTAAATGTTGCCACAATCTTTTAAGCAATAAAAGGCAATAAAATGCCATGTTAGAAGCCTTTAATTACAAACTAAGGACGGTACCTATCACATACGGTTAACAGACCAATTAAAAAAGGTTTGCTACTTCTTGCCCTATGTGTACCTCCAGCACCTTTCCTCTCTATTGATGTGTATCTGAATATCTTTTAATTGACACTCTCTCCCTTTAGCATGTTCATGTAATGCCTGCATCTCATACTCTTCCATTATTTTCAAGGCACCTTTCTCACTTCTTCTCTAGCTGTATAATTGCCATCTTTGAGGGCACCTCCCTCAGTGTGTCTCCTACATCTTTACTGCTCCTGGTGCATCTCTCACTGGCACTTCCTTCTTTGTCCCATCACCAAAGCCAAACTGACCAATCACACAAAAGTCAACCTGACCAATCAGATTGCTCAGAGAGATAACACACAGACCTTAGTGTTTTGTCATATAGCAGACATGACCAAAAAAGTCAAAAGATGAAATGTGTAAGTACTGTGCCACGGTGTTAACCAAGTCCAGCATCCATTTTAGAAAACATTTAAGGAAAACTACCATTTGATAAGATTTTACCTTTGGCTGACATTTAATGATTGGATGCTGTAAAGTTTCTGTTTAGCACTCTGCAGCAAATTAATTTTAGCAAACATTGACACTCTGTGCTGCTTAAATGCCTATCACACCATCCAGCCATTATCAGAAATCACTTCGTCAGGAAAGCAAGTGCCATCAGGGCTATTAAAACTCAACTGAGCTTTTTTATAACTGAGCAAACATTTAAACTGGCCATTTTTTTGGAAAGCTCACAGCAAGGTTTTCATTTGATTTTATAAGAAAGATACTTTATTTCCCCAAAGCCACACAATGGGAGGAGTTGGCTGTGTAGCCTGTAGCTTTCAAGACCATAATTTATACTCGTTTCAAAAATGGTTTATTCATTGGTGAGCTAGCCATGTAATTGATAGCAGAAGCCTGAAAGCATTGAGCCTAATCAGCTTTTAAGTCACTCTTAAGGCCTTGACCTCTAGTGATCATTAGAAGTCAAGTCTATAGCTATTACCCCTGAAGAAAATAATCTCAAAAAGTCATACTTGTGTGCTTTAGGTGCTCCACTGATTTCACTGAAATGGGAAACCTGAGATACACTGGCACCCGGCCTAGAGCACAGTCCCGTCTCATGCCTCCTGTTCATGACTGAACCAAGAGGTATCAAAACATGAGGCATGAAATGGTAAACAGACTTAGAAATTCACACACACCACACACACACACACACACACACACTAAAAGTAATGTTTACCCTTTTGAATGGTGCTCTGGTCAACTCGCCAGTCTGTAATTACAAATGGATCTGGAAATAAAACCATAAGACGAAGCCTCTCTGTGGGCTCTTTAGCCACCCACCATCTGCTCTTTCTAACACTCCAACTTCTTCACTATATTATCAACCCTGTGAATTTCAAGCAAACAGTTTGTCAAGGTAAGCCACAGGTTTTGAAGTTACCTTCTATAAAGGATGCTCCTGCACATATGCTGTGTATTTAAGTTCATGAGCTTTTAAAGTTCACAGCTGGAATTTTCACAGAGAAAACCAAGCTACTGTCATGCTTTGTCTGTGAAAATAAAAGCAGTAAGCTGAGATTTCTGCAAGTGCTTCCATGTTCCATTAATTTACTTTGAGTTTCAGGTTCATAAACAATGAGAATGTAGCAGACTTCTCACAAGACAGGATGTGTTACAGCATAATCTGTAATTGAACTGGACTAATTGAACTGAGGCGAAGATGAGTCACGTCTGCTCCTCAAAGCGCATCCCTCTCATTCAGGACGGGGAAGGCCTCGAGCATGCCGTACACCGGGCAACAATAATTACTAAATATCATCTCAGAAGGAATCCTTTTTTTTTTCATTGGTATTGATACGTATAGCTGAATCCTCATATAATACATGGTTTTGTTTTTAGCACTGCTGCAAAAATCATCTAGACATAGGTGATGAGCTGCTTCTATCCCAGGGCCAGAGTTACAATATTTTCTATTTACTTGGTGACAGTTTAGATTTTTGTTTTCCTTGTGGAAATGTTTAGCAAAACATAAGCAAAAAAAAACAAATACTTTAATACATAAATTGACACAATGTTGCATGGCCATCAGAAAAGTTAGCTTTACTCAGAGTTGATGTGACCTGCCATCTTTTCCTTTACTTCTGGTAGGGTCTCTCTTAGAGAGCAGGCCACATGCGAATGGGGCAGAAAAACAACATAAAATTAAGATGAAATAAACAAAGCATCAGTTTAATACACACAAACTGCAGATGGTACAGCTTTCTATGTCTCGACTATTATTAAGTACACAAAGGATGACAGAAGATAAACCAATCAAATCCTAGCACAGCTAAACAGACTTGAACCCTGTCCATCAAGTCAGATGAATTACCTACTTACTGGCATCATAGATGAACTGACTCCTGGTTCCTTGCCTGGCTGAGAGGCTGGGGTTAAGAGTCAGTGTGACAGAAAATGTGTCAGGACTGGCATCTCGGTAAGGATGGATGGGATACCCCTTAGCCAGCTGGGAGGCCAGTGTATCAGGTGGACAATATAGGAGCATCCCGACCAGGATGTTAAGTGTTCTGTTTCCATTATGAATGAGTGACAGTGGGAAGCTGCTTTCCAAGCTCATATCATTCCCCAGTGCACTGGGTGACAGCACCACTTCTGGGGTGCTTCCACCTAACCACCCACGAGGCAGCATGGAAGTTACGGTTCCATATGGCTGCCCTGTTGCATACTGTGGGGGCCGCCAGAGGGAACTTTTGAGAGGTTTTCAAGATGCTTCCACCTGACCTGCATGTGCTTCCTGGAGACAATGGTTTGACATCTGAAGTACTCCCAGGTTGGATTCAAAAGAGAATTCTCCATATCATCCAGAGAGTGGAGAAGAGAGCAGGAATTGTGGTTGTACTCATTGTAAAAAGAAGAAGCCAGTTGAAAAGTACTTTCTTTAAAATAAAATCATCCTTTGAACCTTGCAGATCTGTGACAACGACTGTAGCCACAGTGGCCACTAAAACACAAATCACTTCATTGCTTACGTTCTAACTCTCTCTCTCTGTTTCAGTCTCTCTCATAAATCTACTCTCTTACCCCAACAGTTAGCTTTGATCTCAGTTCTTTTTTGACTTAATACTCAGCTCTCTGTCATGAGGTGACCACCCTCATGGTTCAGATTCATAAAAAAACACAGCCCTTCATTGACTAGAACGTTGCCCTGGAGCTCTTGTTAACAGTCCCCCATTTCACTGCCCCCTTAAGCATGTAGTAACACTTAAATGGCCAGGTTGCTCAGATTGTTGGCTAGAAAGGGCAACATAATGTCACACCATCCAGTCAAGAATTGTGTCCTATCACTTAACAGAATGATGGGCGATGACTAGTCACTTTCTACACTGATTGGCCATCACTTAAAAGAACATCGTGGTCCTACTTCATCTGACCTCCACACCAGTAAGGGTTTCGGCTTCCTGGCACTGGCAGAGCTCCTTCAGACTCAAAAGCAACTTGTACACTGTCCATGTGCCCTTTGGATCTACACCAGGGCTGCCACACTGTCCTCCTGGTCACAGTTATTTCATTGGAGCTGACATTGTCACTATCCTATATGGCAATGATTGAATATGATAAGATATATACAATTACGTGTATCATAAAGGTTAATAAAGCAAGTGCACTAATAAATAACACGAGCGCATCATCACATATTATCTTTCGTTTAATTGCTTTCTGAATCAATTTCTTGTTTTAGTCCACATGAGAGCTGGCACACTCTACCCTCCCTGGGTTACAAGGTTTCATTTATAATTTGCTAATTTACTTGTTGCATGGGAATAGGTGCTTACTGTCTCAATCTGTTAAAGCTCCTTTTTAGTTTGAATGAAGCCGTTCTGCAATATTGGGTACTGCAGCCTAAAACCCACACATATGGAAAACTAGGTCACAGCAAGAAGACACATATGGAGAACAATTCTACGTACAGTATGTCTCACAGCATCAGATACAGGAAGTCCGTTCCCAGAGCAAATATTCCAGAGGTTATACGACTGTACTATATCTGCAGTCACAGTGCAAAGACACAGTCTACAAATTTGAAGTGAAATTGCGGTGTTTGCTCAGCTTCACATTTATTTAAAGCATCTGAGGCTTTGTTTATGCTGTGATTGCACAGCAGTATGTCACAGTGAGTGAATTTGCTCAACAGAAGTCAATACCAGACATCAGAGCCTTTTTGTTTCTGGCACAACATAGAGTAGAAAGAGGAAAACAATCCCCCAATTTCGCTATGCATCTATTAACCTTCTCACTCTTTATTTAATTAGTGCAGCATGACCCAAAGTGCTTAGTGATTCCACCATAGCAGCTTGTTGTTCACACTTTTGCATGCACCCTCTCAAGGTTGATTGGCAGGCTTAGGGTGGGAATTTCAATTATTTCTGAGAGGAGAGGTCATCAACCCAGCAGAACAGAATGATAATAAGGGAGTAGCATCAATAACAACAGGGAAGTGTCCTCTGCATTTTCTTAAATGTACTTTCTATTGGATTTTGTGACAAAATGAACAGTAGCAACAATATGCCAAACTGGAAAGACCAATCCATCTTATTTGCAGCAATTATTTTCAGCTCGTCCTGGGGAATTCTAAGATGGACCTTGGCCAGTTAAGAGATATAATCCCTCCGACTAGTGGTATTGTTCCAGTGGAATATGACTGGAAAATCCTCCTTCCATGGAAGGCACCTGTGGGAGGCATTATAGCTACACGCCCTAAACACTTACAACTTGCACCTCTTGATTTGGATGTTCTAATTTAAAGTTCCTTCTGTTTGGCTAAAACTCCTCATTCAATCACAGACAGTAATGTTGCTTTAATGCACGAGTGGACACATGATAAATACGAGTTCCATATCAGAAATTTTACGTGAGTGCACAACAAAATCGAAGTCGGACAATTCAGAAAAAACAAAGTTACCTGTATTCTTTGATGTTTTGATGTAATGCTGACCTTTCACCTGTCAATAGTATAAAATAAAACAACCTGGTCTGTCAGAAATAACATTGTTTAGTTGAATTGGAAGTGAAGAGATACACATTTAATACTATTATTATGCTCCCTTTTTCCATTAAAAATACAGTTTATTTTTATTTATTTTCTTTTTTTGCAGACCAAGTAGGAAATCAACCTTGCGTTTCTCAGAATAGTCTGACCAGAAATCTGCGTGAATGCACTGAAATGGATAGGTGAAAATTCACAACTGAAAGCTGCAGATAGATTGAACACAGCATCATCCCAGGAAACCTGCACAGAAATTTCATTTTGGTATGCATACTCAAAATATATTTTTTTCAGTCTCTATTCAGTGCGCAAAACCACAAGTGAAGTAAAGATTAAGTTTGATAAGAAATGATTGTCAACGGCAGAAACTAGTGTCATACACATGCACATGGGATCAACCTGAGGGCTCATCTCATCTAGTTGTAATTCCACCCCAAACCATAGGTTGGCACTGTTGCCTAGTTATTCTCCTACAGATCAGAAGACCCCAAGTCTACCTGACATCACTTCCCGCTCTCATCTCCCGACCTCGCCGCTTCCGGTCTGGCTCTCTCTTAAGGGGCAATGCCACCACGTTTGAGTCTGTCAAGCTCAGACTGCGGTCTGAAAAGACGCTCTTCGCTTGTTGCTTTGGCATTGCTTCTTTTTTTTCCTTTTAGCCATCCAAGGTGCCCCACCTCTCTTTAAATGTTTTTTTGACAGCTGTCATTTTTAGGACCCAGGAGGTGAAATTGAATTGAAAGATAAAGAGTAAAATCGAGTCAGTAAGCAGGCAAAGGACATTATATGGTAGAAAGTCAGAAAAAACGACTATCAAAAGCTGAAAAACACCAATCGACAGGACACCAAATGTTCATAAATCACAAGAAAAACCTATATTTAAGAAATCAGTGCAAACTGAGGTTGTTTTCTTAGAAAATGATCATAAAATTAGGACACGGTGGCTATTTCATTTTAAATGCCCAAACTGAGTTGATGCAAAGCCCAAGACCAAAACAAACATACAAATCCATGATGTTGCAGTCAACATGATAAAAATAAAAATCATAAGGCAAAACAAAAACTACCTAGTAAAAATATGTCATTTATGCCAAAAAATCTTTTGATTCCTAACAGTTGAGGATAAAGATTTAAGCTGTCTTTTCAGGATTGTCAACTTGGGATAGCTGCTTGTGTGCCTCAAATGTCCTTAGAGCTATGTTGTCTGAAGATGCAGAACGGATTAATGAAAGGGCTAATAAATGCCAGTTTGTCTAATGGGAAAGACCAGAAAATTAAGAAAAACAAAACAACCTGATGTTTCATTATGAAGTTTGAAGTCAGGACTGGGGGAGGCATTTACTGACCCTGGTCAGGTTCTGACCAAAAAAGCTGTGAGGAGAGACCACATGAGCCCCAAACCATCAGGATGAGGTAAAGGTGAAATGCCAGTTGGTTGACAGGCAATGATAGAACAGATCCAAGTATACTATTATCAAAAAAGAACTGAACTTGAATTAGAAATTAAAACCGGGTTATCACATATAGACATCATAGAACAGTAGCACCAAACCTCTCTCTCCCTCTGTCTTTCTCTCCATTCTGCCACAGTAGAGAAGGCAGAGAGATTTAGAGAAAAAGGAAAAGTGACCTGGTGATAAAACAGTCAAAATCAAAGTGAAAAACACTGATCCTAAGATCAGTAACCAAAATGTGTTTCTTTAACTAAATCTTACAACCAACCAGCGTTTTGAAGGAGTCCTTTCTGCAGTCGCTCTGATGATGTCAATCCTAGAGATGGGTCGTCTCCTCATAGCAAAGCTAGCACAAAATGGTGGTGCCCACAAAGAAACACATTTTTACCAATTAGGAGTTTCTAAGCACAAAGTCCCAAAAAACGCGTCAAAAAGCCCCATAAAGTGGAATGGTCCTTCAGCCTTTGGCTTGTGTAACAAAAAGGACAAACAAAGAATTTTTATAAAAAGAAAGTTTAATTGCATAAAAACACATGTAGCAAAAACAGTTCCAAGGAGCATGAAAACTGCAGTAGTTACCTTTCAAAAATAGGCAATCCAATGGCAAAGAAATCTAAACATACAATTCCTTAAAGAGAGAGAGGAGGGAGGTTGGGAGCATACGCTGATAGTGTGTTGGCACACCCATCACATGAAAATGCACTTGCAGCGGGTGACACCTCAGCACCACACTGGAACAGTCTGAGGTTTTTTATGGTGGCTGGAGTGCCAATCCTGCCACCAACGCCTAAGTTTTCCCTGTAAGTTGGAGGACCTGGAGGGGTTGGAAAGGTTACATTATACGCTACACATGAATACGATGTAACTTATCAACTGTGCTCTCAACAACAGATATGGTACCACAGAAGCTAAATGTAACACTGACAACAGCCACTACACCAACAACCCCCTTCTTTTTGCCCCATAACATTAAAAAAAACAAACCTTAGGCTCAGGGGTGTCAAACTCCAGTCCTGGACGGCCGTAGTGGCTGCAGGTTTTCATTCTGACCATCTTCTTAATTAGTTAAAGTTTTTGCTGCTAATTATTTCTTATAATTAACTTGACCCTGGCCCCTTAGTTGTTTCTTTTTCCTTAATTAGCAGCCAAACAATAATGAGACACAAAACAAGCCACCACATGACCAGCTCATTTGTGCCCATCACACAATATCTGAAAATAAAGAAAGATGAAGGTCTCAGTAAGTTGATCTCTCAGGTCACCAAAACATTTTGACAATGTTCTCAGAAAAAAATAGAAAACAGTTTTGAAAACAGTTTTAAAAATGTTTGCTGTGGCAGAATGAGAGCAGCATCAAGCCATGGAATTAAATAATAGGTTTAATTAACAGCAAGAACTGGATTCTCATTAAGAAACTGGTTGGAGTTTGAAGCCCCAGTTTAGCTGGTCATCTGTTAGCTCGTTTCACATCTCATTTTTGTTTGCCTGTCATTTAATGAAGAAAAGAATCAATTCAGAGGGTTGAATCCTTCGAAGAGGGGATATTAAAATGATGGTGAAAAAAAGTTAATTACCCGTAAAAATTGGTCACTGATTAGGAAAAGGAATAGAATGAAAACCTTTAGCTGCTGTGGCCCTCCAGGCTCGGAGTTCAGCACCAATGCCTTAAGGAGTATTATATAGCGCTGGCTGATACCACACATGCCACAAATGTAACATTTAAAGAAAAACAAACACCAAAATCGACCATATTTAAATCACTCATACATCCTTGCCATTACAAATTCTACAAAATCTACAACAAGAAATACATTCACCATTAAGGATCTACAAGCTAGTGGTACTTAGGGGTCATCATGAGGGCCTCTCTCTTAAATACATTATATATTTTATCAAAATTAAGGCCTACATCACCGAGAGGGCTTCAACAGTACATTTGCCTAACACAAGTAGTGTACCCCCCCTTTCCCACCAGTGAATAAACCATGAACAGACGTTACTCAGTACAGCTCACCTGGCCATCATGGAAAAAAAATCTGCTTGCCTCCTCCATCACATTTGTCAACCTCTTTGTGGTTTGTTTATAACCACTTATGGAGAACCCATGTTCACATTAAAAAAACTGTCAACTGATCACCTCCTGGTGGTGAATTGGGTCAGATGGTGGGTGAGGTGCCTGGACAGACCTGGAAATCCCAAGAGAGGGTTGAGTGTGGACTGGGAACATATGGGAGAGGCCCTGTCAGGGTAGAGCCGCTGACCCTCCATATCGAGAGGAGCCAACTGAGGTGGTTTGGGCATATGGCACAGAGGCCTACTAGACGCCTCCCTGTGGAGGTTTTCAGGTACAACCAGCTCGGATGAGACCCGGGGAAGTCCCAGGGCTCTCAGATGGCCTGGGAATGCTTTGGGATACCTCAGTATGAGTTGGCAAGTGTGGCAGGGGAAAGTGACGCATGGGCCTTACTGCTAAGACTGTTGCCCCTACAACCAAAGGTCGGATAACTGGTGGAAAATGCATGAATGATGAATGAGAGAAATCCTTATCATAAAACATTCAGCCTCTGCATCTCGTTGTCTCATGACCTTTGTGTCTTCCTACCACCATGGATCCTTGATCCCAGTTCTCCTCCTTGATCTAATTATGAAACACTGGGTAGGCTATGAGCTACAACTGGTGGGTCGCGAGTTGCTGTTGTTTATAATGCTAGTGGGTCATGGTGAGTTTTGAAGTGGGTTGTGAGGACTGTGTTGCTGCTCCAGTGACACCCCTCTACTGTTGGGATGTGAAGCACATAGAAAAAAGAAGGCTGTGACACTAGAAAGTTTGTGAAACAGTTTATTTTTGTAGAGTGCTCTTCACCATGTGCAGAGTATGTGTCAAATTCAAAGGAAGATAGAAACGTAAATTTTACAAATCACTAAACACATAATGGTTTCCCATAAAAACACAGATTTGTTGAAACAGACAGAAAACATGTGGTTTGAACTGATTAACATAAATGAAGACCAACAATATCTGCCCATTGATTCACTGTTGTGTAAGTGACTTTAAAATGTCTCCTGCATTAGAAACAATCCTGTTTTGGCTATGCACACAACCAAACTTACTCATATAGGATTACTTTGGAGTTGTTGGACCCCCTGGCATACATGTCTGTAGGAGATGACAGGAAACTAGAGAACTTTGAGAAAACCCCAAAAGGACACTGCAAATGTACAACCATGTCAATGTCACACAGGTAACAAGCTACCATCAATCAACCTAACTTGAAACTATTTGGGACACAGAAAGGGCCCTGATCACCCAAAGAGAAGCATGAAAACTCCGCAAAGACATTCACAAGCCAAGAATTTAAGCAGTTTTCTGGTGTTGTGAGGCTGCAGTGATTGTGCGTCACAGTGCTTAATTTTATAGTACTTGACACTGATTAATATGTTTGTATTTGTTTATGATTCTGCTCTGGTAGGCTAAACATCAAAGAACATCAAACCGCTTTGCTGAGTGGTGCATTGAATAACAAAACTCTCTTGAACAACTCGTAAATAGAACCTTTTATTTGTGTGCATTTGCTCAGACTGCAGTAACTCCTAATGCATTATTAAGTAGAGATGAGTAATATTTTCTGTGGGACACACTAAAACACAAGAAAGCACATAAGATATTCAAACTTTTACAGTGCACTGCCTTTCCATTTTCTAATTTATTGTAGGCATCCCTGTGTTCATATCTAAAGTCTCCCCTTTTCAGTTTTCCTGATTGTCTTTGAATCATTGCTTTCCAGGTTCTGCTAAATTGATAAGTGACTCAAACCTAAACTATAATATAATAAAACTTTACAGCTTTCAAAGAATATCTCTGTCCACTAAAAGCAAAAAAGTTTGCTAACAGTAATGAAAAAAATCGTAAAACACTGCCTGTTCAGATTAACGAAAATTAGGCCATCAAAGGAATGTAATTGACAGTGAGAATTTGTCTGAAAAAAAAAACCAACAGTCGCTACACAAGTATATACAGTACTATACTTTGATGGACAATGGAATATTTCACTTGTAGAGGGAGGATGGTGGGCATCCACTTGTGGTTTTTAGAAACACAGAGTACATGGCTGTAATGTTTACGGGTTCAAATGAAAATGGAGATGCAACTTTCTTTTTCATAGAGAAAGAAGAAACTTGTGAAAGGAAGGATAGATAGATAGATAGATAGATAGATAGATAGATAGATAGATAGATAGATAGATAGATACATAGATAGATAGATAGATAGATAGATAGATAGATAGATAGATTAAAATACAGTCTATTGAGGTGGAAATTCCAATTTTAATGGCATCTGACTGACAATCTGTTAAAAATCATGTATTATGTGTTGTATGAACATGATGACTTGTAAATCAACACTGATTAAACCTTTTAATGTGATGTTTTACAAAGTGTCTAATAATGAATGCTGCCAGCATAAACACAGCAAAGCGCACCTGGAGGGATGAGACACGTACGTTCAGAAACTATTCTTAGACTTCAGCTCTGGTTTGATATAACTATAATATCCCATTGCCACATTACCACACAGAAGCTTTCTCTTCTGAACCTGGAAACCCCCATCAACAACTGAGTACTAGACATCCTGACAGATAGTCCCCAGTCAGTCAGTCAGTTGAAAGCAATACACTGAATACCATCCTTCTGAGCACGGATGTCCCCAAAAGTTGTGTCCAAGTTCTTCACCCTGATGACCCATAACTGTTTTGCCAGTTACAGCATGTACCACATTATTTCTTTTGTGGACAAAACAACAGTGAATGGCATCACTGTTGTGATGATGAGATGGTTTACAGAGAGGAGGTCAAACAATGCATAAGATAATAAACTGACACTGAATGCTGATAAAACAAAGGAAATCACTGTTGACTTCCACTCACTTTCCCTTCCTCATCAATGGCTCTCCTGTGGAATCTGTCAGGAGCACAAAGTTCCTGGGAGTGGAGAAAACAAATGATCACTCCTGGACTCTAAACACCTCTACCCTACAGTAGAGAAGACAAAAGTGATTCTACTTCCTGTGGTGCATGAGAAGAGCTTGCCTCTCCTCCCTCACACCCACATCACTTTCAACTGAAGCAGTATAAAGAGTGCATCGACCACCTGCCTCTCTATCTGGTGTGGGGAATGTAATGCCTTGGATTGAATTTTCTGGAAGAAAGTGGTGACAGAAGATGAGAATATCATTGAATATTGAAAAATTGTAGAGCTAACGCTGCAATAACAGGGCCACCAACATTATTAAAGACCATATTTCCCCCCACAATGGACTGTTTAGTCTTCGCCCTCTGGTTAGCTGTACTGAAGTAAACGGTGAAGAACAGCCCGACTTCATAAAGGTTTCATCCCACAAGCCGTTAGGCTCTTAGACAATGATTAGTCTGATGATAGAAATCTAGTCTCTTAATACAGTGCATTATATAATGTGTCTGTGCAGTATGCTAGTGATACTCTGTTGTTTAATCTTGTTATTGTAATTGATATTCTTGTTTATTTTTGTTGCCTGTTTTTGAACATAATTGGGCTGGGCGCAATTTCCCTTTTCTTTGTACTGCTGTATGTGGTTTTGAATGACAGATTAAGTTAATCTTCCGTTATCCTTGAAAAACAAACAAAAAATGAAGAAATAGTTAAATCCATAGGTTTCAAATTAAGTGTAGTCCATAGCTTTACCACAGAAATATGGACTGCAAAAACAACATCGAAGTAAAATTGACCATTGGTTATCTGAACACAGTAGTAATCTTCCAATTTGGTTAATTGTACAAGGTTTTGGGAGCTACGGCCAATCTAGACAGCATTAGACACTGGGTAGGACATTATCCTGAACAGGAGGTCAGCCCACCAAGTGAACACTTATGCACACCCCCACTCATTTACGTACACTGTACAACTATAAAATGAAGTACCTGAAGAAATCCCGACCGATATGGCTGTGAACATAAGAACTCCAAATGCATGAAAAAAGCATAAATTCCCAAGTAGCCTCAGTTTGCCCATACATGCATATGGCAGTTCCCCCCTGGTTGATTCTTCTCCTGTCCTGCGCCTCCATGATGCCCTGGCAAAACAACTCGTCACTCTTTCCAGTACTCACACATTCTAATGAAGGACACAGATTCTGATTATACATTAAATGACACTTGTATAAATGTGTGCAGAATCAATTTCCTTCTGAAGAGGTTATGCAATTCATAGAAGTGGTCCTCAGGCTATAACAGCAAAGAACTCCCCAGGAACCAATTCTTTAGAGCAGTCCTTATTGGGCTAGCAATTGAACTACTGGGTTTCTTTTCCATTTTGGCCAACAGATGTGCAGATACTGGAGATCACTTTAAACTTCTCTAGGTTCTGCCATCAGGAAAATGCCACTTCACTGCAAGCTACACTGTTCATTATCTCCAAGATATGCATTCTGGCAAAACAATTGTCAAAACTAGTGTTTACCACAGCCAGCTAACCCTGCACCACATTGTTTTGTCTCAAACTGAAAGTTTCTCTATATCCTGCAAGCAACACTCAAGACTTACATGGAATTAGAACATAGAGGAAATCTCCCAAATCAGTAGAGATGGTCATAGGGGATAACTATAGTTGGAAATCATAACCTCTGTACTGACAACTGCACTTCTAAACACCACTCTGTCAAACTCATTAAATATATGGACAGCACAACTATTTTTGGACTCAGCAGGGATGGTGATGAGTCTGCAGTCCCTTTGGTATGGTGAGAACAATCTGGACCTAAACAGGCTCAGGACTTGTAGAGGTAATAGTGGACTTTAGGAGGAGCCCTCCAATATTATCTCCTCTTACCATACTTAATGATAATATGTTAGCTGTGGGAATCTTAACATTTCTGGGAGCCATACTCTCATTGGACTTGAAATGGAAGACTAAAATAAATTCCATCATAAAAAGACTAACAGCAGCGAATGTATGTCCTCTGATAGCTGAAGGAGTTCAGTCTACCACAGTGGCTTCTGATTCAGTTCCACACAGCAATCTCTATTCAGCTCATCCATCACAGTGTGGTTTGGATCAGCAAGTACTTATGAGAAGAACAGGCTACAAAGAATAGTCACGTCTGCTGAAAAGATCATTGGCATTAGCCTTCCCACCTTACAGCACTTATCTTAAACCTTATCTATTGCAGTCAAATCATCACCAACCCCTCACACACAGGCCATTATCTCTTGGAACGTCTCCCATCTACCAGGTGTTATACACAAAACTACGCCAGAACAAACAGGTAAAAGAATAGTTTCTTTCCAAAGACCATCAACCTCATGAATAGTTCATTCAGCTGCCCATGCCCTGTCCCAACATCTTACAATATAAAAGTTACCTGTTACAGACCATAACCTAATATTACTTCATTATGTTTACTTCTTTTGTAAGTCGCTTTGAATAAAAATGTCTGCCAAGCAAATAAAGGTAAATGTAAATACAGTATAGCTAGTGCTTAATTCAGTGCTCATTCAGTAGATCTTAAACTGCCTTGTACTATGTGGCCATATGTTTAATCTCCTTGCTTTTGTATTTTCTTCAGGTATGTTCTTATCAGTTATGCATATTTGTCATGTACCTAGATGGGTGAGTCAAAAACAAAATAAAAAAAAACCCTCAAATTTCAAATTTCTTGAATGCTTACAAATTTCGCCAATAAATATGATTCTGATAACATACCATAATCTAATGCAGTTCAGGGCCACAGAGATGGTAAGTCTATTCAGGGAGCATTAGGAAAAAGGAAGGTATTAACCCTCAATGAAGTGCTATTCTTGTCATTCTATTGTAGAGCCAACTCACACATGCCCACACATTTGCACCCTAACAAGAACAAATGTACATAACATTCATAAATTTGAGATACAAATACAAAAGAGTACTACCTGATAAATACACACCAGTACAATACAGCCTATGCCCGACTTTAAAGTGCCGTCAATGACACTGGCTGTATAAAGTGTGCAGCTAAAAGACAAAGCTGATAAGAAAGTTCCTACTGTTTAGACAAGCAGTCAGACCTGCCAGGTGACAGTGGTCTGTGGTCTATGAAGCCCCTTGAGTACAGCTCTCCTGTCCTATGCCTCGTTGATGTCCTGGCCGAGACAACCATGCAGAACAAACACAATGCTCTGGCATTCAGAACAAAATGACACATTAAATGAAATGAATGAAGAGAAGCAACTAATCCCCCAAAGATTAGATTAGATAAAATAAAGTTAATTAATCCCAAAGGGAAATTTAGAGCAGCAGAAACATAAAACAGAAAGATACAGACTCACAGTACAAATAATATTATCAATAAATCAATAATTATGTAAATAAATTAATGTTGTGGAGAAATAGCAAATTAAAAAGCGTAAGTATTCAGTCTGGAGCATCTGGGGGAAGCATTGAATTTCTGGATTACAGTTGGTAGATCACTAGAGGTGCTTCTTAGCACACCATAGTGGAATGTGGCTATGACTAAAAATACTCCAGGTGAGTGCCTCCAGGAGGGGATTTTTAAAGATGGCATCCAATTTTGCTCCCATTCTTTTTCCACAACCACTTCTAGTGCATCCAGGTATAGAGCAGACCTTCCTAACAGGTTTGTTCCTGCATTTTGCATCTTTGGAGGTCAAGTTGCTTCCTCAGTAGACAGCAACATAGAACACCACACTAGCTACTATGGACTGATAGAACATTTCCAGCAGCTTGTTGCACACATCAAAAGACCTGAGTCTCCTTAGGAAGTACAGTATGCTCTGGCCCTCCCGGTACACTGCCACTGTGTGAACCCTCAGGTACTTGTATCTCTGCATCACTTCCATGTCCACCTGCTGAATGTTGATTCAGAGGCGTCTCGGCATGCCAGAGGTCCACCACCAGCTTTTTTGCCTTGATCATTTTGAGTTGCAGGTGGTTCTTCCTGCACCACAAGACAAAATCCTCCACAGCCTTCCTGTTCCCTGACTTGTTAATGCAGCCTGTGATTGAGGAATCATTGGAGAATTTCTGTAAGTGACGAGCACTGGTATTGTCCTGAAAGTCTGCGTTGCAGAAGGTAAACAGAAAGGGAGACAGGACAGTTTCCTGAGGTGCCCCAGTGTTACACACCACCATTAGTTACATTTTCTTACATTACATTTTACAGTTTGTAAAGATTACACTGTAATGGAATGATCTAGAGTCAGATTACCTCAAACTGCATAAAATAATCAGCATGACATGTCTAAATCAAATAAACAGAAAAAGTAAGAATGAAGTAAAGGTAATCAAATGTAAGAATTGTGAGCTCGTTGGGAACTTGGAGCCTATCCTGTAGTATTAGGTACAAACAAATTGAAGTTTAATGAATGAAACTTTTTAAACAATCCAATGAAATTTTGAGGGCTCCTATCACAACGATACTCACTGAGCCTGTGACGAAAAGGATCAGTTTTGTATACTTGGGGAGCTGTGCTACATAACATGCTTAATCCAGGAGTGAAACTATAAGGCACAACGAATCTATGCAGAAAAACAAAGTATATTCTCATTATGGTTAGCTAATATACCCCTCAATTTTTTTTAAAGCATGTGGGGTACCAACCACATACTCAGGTATTCTAGATGTACAGACATACACATGCATGTCTTCTTCTTTTTTGGCTGCTCCCGTTAGAGGTCGCCACAGCGGATTCTATCTTCTTCCATAACTTTCTGTCCTCTGCATCTTGTTCTGTTACACCCATCACCTACATGTCATCTCTCACTACATCCATAAACCTCCTCTTAGGCTTTCCTTTTCTCTTGCCTGGCAGCTCTATACTTAGAATCCTTTTCCCAATATACTCAGCATCTCTCCTCTGCACATGTCCAAACTAACTCAATCTTGCCTCTCTGACCAACCGTCCAATTTGAGCTGACCCTCTAATGTACTCATTTCTAATCCTATCCATCCTCGTCACACCCAATGCAATCTTAGCATCTTTAACTCTGCCACCTCCAGCTCTGTCTCCTGCTTTCTGGTCAGTGCCACCGTCTCCAACCCATATAACATAGCTGGTCTCACTACCATCCTGTAGACCTTCCCTTTCATTCTTGCTGATACCCGCCTGTCATAAATTACTCCTGACACTCTTCTCCACCTGCCTGCACTCTCTTTTTCACCTCTCTTCCACAATCCTCATTACTCTGTACTGTTGATCCCAAGTATTTAAACTCATCCACCTTCGCCAACTCTACTCCCTGCATCCTCACCATTCCACTGACCTCCCTCTCCTTTACACACATGTATTCTGTCTTGTTCCTACTGACCTTCATTCCTCTCCTCTCTAGAGCATATCTCCACCTCTCCAGGTCTCCTCAACCTGCTCCCTACTATTGCTACAGATCACAATGTCATCAGCAAACATCATAGTCCATGGGGACTTCTGTCTAATCTCGAAAATTATTCATGCATGCATGAAGCAGATCAGGTAGCACCTTAAATTTGAAGTGGAGTACACTTACAGAATGCCTGTATGAAAAGTTGTTCATGTGCATAATGTAAATCAGGCAGGCAACACAGATCATGGAAAATGACAACCCTATCCAACATGGCTGCTGCAGCTCTGTGATGTCATGCTGGTCTCACAAAGCATCAGGGCACACTGGGAAAAAAAGTTTGTATAAGACAGCTGCATACCAAATTTTCATGAAAAAAATTCATAAACAAGGTGAGCAGTGAACCTAAAAAAAGAAACACTTGGCAAATTTCGCTGAAAAAAAAAAATCAAAGTCAAAACATTAAAAGTAAAATCTGGCTAACCACACAGCACTTTCCGTAACTAAAATATATCTTCAAAGTGTAATGCAACAAAGTTTTAATTTAACCAAAAGCGTGAATTTACATTGCCATTTTATATAAAATCTATATCACATGTGATATCATCTACCGTTAAATTCTGTTTTGTACTTGTAATATTTTTATTTTACTCTTATACTGTATTGATTATTACTTGTGTTCTGTTCTGTGTATTGTATTGTATTGTATTGACCCCCTTTTTTTGACACCCACTGCACGACCCTGCCTACCTGGAAAGGGGTCTTTCCTTGAAAACCTTTCCTAAGGTTTCTTCCATTTTTTTATCCCTACAGGGTTTTTTTGGGGAGTTTTTCCTGGTCTTCTTAGAGAGTCAAGGCTGGGGGACTATCAAGAGGCAGGGCCTGTTGAAGCCCATTGCAGCACTCCTTGTGTGATTTTGGGCTATACAAAAATAAATTGTATTGTATTGTAGATAGGCTGGGAAAGATGACTTTGGATGTTTGCTGAGTAACAAGTGAGAATGCAGAGATCTGCAATGCTTGTCTTTGACAGAAGTATGTTAAAGCTCTGCTCTTACTGAGTGAACTGTAAAAACTCTTCATTAAAGCAGCAATTAGTCCAACCAGAACATTTCAACTTCTTTAATTTTCCTGCAACAGTGAAGGGGTTTGTGATGTAATTTTTAAAAACAGATGTAAGAACATCTAAGTCAGCAAAAATAAAAGAAGCCTTTATTCATGCAGAATAAAACACTGCAAGAGCCTCATGTGACCTGCAATGATGAGAACCCCTGCCCTTGAATGCTGAAACAAGGCCCGAGCATCATGTTACTGGCCATCAAAAGTGTTTGGATGTCATCCCATATGAGCGGCACAGCCATCCATTGAAAGGAGTTTGAGCACAGATCAGAGTCTCTGAGCCACACAGAAGCGAGTCTTCAGTGCCTTCAAATTAAAAGTAATTAATATCCCAGAGAGCCGATCTGGGATTGTTGTATTTTCCCCATTCAGACCTACAGGATCTGCTTCATCTGACTGCATTAATCTTCTTTCGGCTTAGCCTCTGGTCAGAATGTGTAGATCAGGCGCAGGATTTTATGTCACTGTGACCAACTGCTTGCTTGAAGCAAGCTGCTTTTAAAAAAATACATTTATGATCCCATTCACTATATGTATGCAACTCAGCAAAGGTACTGAACAATGTCCCAGATGCTTTGTAAAGCAATCCATCAAGATAGGAGATGAAATGAAAGCAGAAAAAAAATGCAAAAGGGCTTGAAATAATAAAGAGGTTGCAGGATTCAGTTCATTCAGAGACTGAAATGCACTCATAGGTTAATTGGGTTAAGAGACACTGGATATATTCCTCTATATTTACTTGCATATTAGCTTTCCCAGATTGGAAAATATGAAAAGGAAGGAAGAGCTTTTCAATTTGTGGAAGTTAAAAGGTGAATTTCGATGTGGTGTTTCAGATAGCAGGGCCACCTGATTTGTTTTTGTTGCACACAATTACAGAGTGGGCTTTTAAATGAGTATGTGAGGAGCCATTGCGTATACTTGACACCTGAAATAAAATAAGTAATACCAAGATGTTTGTTGGTTGTTTATACATTTATTTATTATATTCCTGCAGTTAATGCAAAGCTGCCATAAAACCGAAGATGCACAAAGCACTGGCTATACGTCTAACAGTCCCTAGAATAGAGTAGTTCATCTCCAGCTACATATTCTCTGTCTACTACTAGTCAGGTTACACATATTACACACACATCACCACCCAAACCATCATTGGGAAATGCCACAGGCAGTAACGTCACAAAAGGCAATCTGAAAATAAAGCATGTATGAACTGAGGCATTCCTCACCAGATCTTTACTTTGGTTTTGGGCAAAAAAGAAAACACCAACAAGAAACCTGATATGTAAAAACATACTCTTACATTTCATTTTAACGTCTACCTTTCTTAACAGATTAAGTTGTGAGGAAACCATGCAAGAAAACTTGTGCAACAGGAGTGGGCACCATTGTTTGTCCCACCATATCAAGAATAATGGCGATATAATAGTATGGAGAATTGGGTGACACTCAAGAGCTCTTCCTGACCCAAGTAACCACCAGAGAACCTCAAAGTAACAATAAAAAAGGACTTTATTAATGAAAAGTAAGGAGCACCTACAGGAAGGGCAAAAAGTACTCAAACAACATAAACCATAAGGACCTAACTGAACAAAGAAATCCCCTGCCTTTCCCTTGGAATGGCTGGACCACTTAACCACTCCGTTCCTCCTTCACCTTGCATCTAATGGATATGTCCCAAATCTAAGCTCTCTGAAGAAAGGAGAGGAAGGTCTTTTCAGTTGTGGCCCCTACTAATTCTAGGTACCCCATCATAAGCAGAAAGATTAATATCTGGTATCATATGGAAAGAATGTCCTCTAGAAGAACCAGGTGATCCTGCAGGTTCTCTGAACCATAAAGATATACTGGAAGACAGTAGACTAGCTGTCCTTCCCAATGCATTTCTGAAGCTACTACATTTTGCCTTCTAGCAGCCTGGGGATCCTTAAACACACTAACAGAATTTCTCGTATTTGGAAATAGGGTCTTGAGTGTCCCACTGGTTTGATGGCAGCAGCCTCATTAATCAATAAGGGTATAACTACCCCGACTAGCTTTACTAGTCATATGTTGGAAAAGAAAAATTAACTAAAAAATTAAATCAAGCTATTTAGGGTTAATAGCTGACAAAGCCATTTTGCTATAATGGCAGGTTATTCATACAGGCGTCTCTCATAAGACAGGGTGCAGTAAGCTGATCTAGGACAATTTCCAGTTTCTTTAGGAATGCACTATTTGACACAGGAAAGATGACCTTTTTCCTTCTATAGGGTCTATCTGACATGTAAAAAAAATAAGAACAGATGGCCCATTAGCGTAATAAAATAAAATGCTTAAGTAAACAATAATATGCTTTTTGATTAAGTAAGGGGAAGGGAACAAGAAGAAATCATAAAAAGCCAATCGAAAAATGGAACTTTGCTCTTCTGCCTTGCAACGTAGAATTCATGTACTCATCTGTGACTGAATAAAAATCAAATTGATTGAACTATTCCTGTCTTCCTTGGGGGTTTCTTCCACAGTTTCAAAAAGCCTACAACTTAAGCCATCTTAAACCTTTGCTTGTCTGGTGGGCTAGCTTAATCATTTACCACCAGACAGACAGAGATTTGAACTTCTTAAACTTAAGAGACTGTCCAAGACCCTCACCAAACTCTTTGCTTTCACCAATTCACTCCCTGTCTCTTACGACCCTGTCCTGGTCTTCTCTTGGATTCAGATGGGTCCCCCCACGGCATGGATTTAAACTCCAACACAAGTTCACTGAGAGTATGGTCTGCCTGCCATCTAACGTTCTGAAGGAATCTCCTCTGACTCAACCCTCAGTGCTACTGGCTCTTCTTCTCAATCTCTCTCACTCTCTGTCTTGAATATGGGTACCTCGGCTCATTCATATCTGGGGTACCACACATGACAGGAAGCAGCCCCCGGTTTCCCACCCTCACTGGTTGAGCTGTTTTCCCTTCTGTCAATGTATCGCTTAATCTCTCCCGGTCTAGTCTAGATTTTGTGTAGGACATCCCTCTACTTATCACCCCCTTCATACTGTAGTGTCTATGACCCTGCTGTTTCACATCTGCTATCTCAAATATAGCATGGAGTTTCTACTTAAAAATATAAAAAAAAATGAATGAAAAGGTTTGTTTGCTTTTTTTTTTCCAAATTAAGCAGCAAGATATTCAATTAATTTCTTTTCCTGTAGGCAGGTAACATATTGTTATGAATCTTAATTCCTGGCTCCCTGGATCTGATTTTGCTCAAATCTGTTCAGTTGTACTGCTTATTTTTTATAACTATTATATTTTACTGTTTTGTTTGAAAGATATTCACAGCAGCATTTTGCTTTGGTTTTTCTTTGTGGGCGCTGCTGTTCTGAGTTGTTTTAATAGCAGTTCCCACACTCTTTTTATATCAATGAAGTCTCTCTAGTTAGTACCTTGACATTTGACTTTATTTATATTAAGATATTTAAGAATGGGAGCATTACCAACAGCCAGGTTCTGGATAGAAATACAAAACTTTCATTTTGCAAGTTATTTAATAATGTTGGCAATTACTGCAGGTAGCCAGAAGTCCTTGATTTCCTATACTTCACCACTTCTTCATCTCAAAAATAAGGTGTGAGTTGGAGTTGTATGTAGCAGAGCATAATTATGATATTATAGCAATAATGGAAACATGGCTAAATAACAAAAATGGGGATGAGTGTAACATAGAGGGATACACATTTTTTTAGGAAGGATAGACAGAACAGAAAAGGAGGTGGGGTTGCTGTTTCTGTCAAATAGGGTTTAAATGTAAGTCATCTTCAGTTGGATGATGAGCCCCATCTTAGTGAGGACATGTGGCTTCGCCTGGAAAATATTAGGGAAAGTGGTCTTATTTTAGGAGTGTGTTATAGACCACCCAATTCAGACAGTAATTTCAACACACATCTTTTTGTTACAGGCAGATATTATAGTCATGGGGGACTTTAATTATTCAAATATTAACTGGGATTACCTTGCAGGTGGAGGAGCACAAGAGGAGGAGTTTTTAGAAGTAATCAGTGACTGTTTTTTAACACAGCATGTTAAAGCACCAACGCGGGGTGAAGCCTGTCTGGATTTAGTATTCTGTAATAATAAGGATAGAATTGAGGGTGTAGAGGTGATTGAACCACTAGGGTCAAGTGGCCATAATGTAATACAATTCTCAGTATTTTGTAAGAGTACAGATGCAACGACTGAAATTTTTAAGTTGAACTTTGGTAGGGCTAAGTTTGAGCAGATGCGACAAAGTCTAAGTAGGATACTCTGGAATAAGCAGTTAAGTGTGGAGACAGTCGTGGAGCAGTGGAACAGGTTTAAAAATGTTTTACATGTAATGCAGGACAGATACATACCTAAATTTGGAATTAATAGGAAACTAAAAAAACTCCACGGTGGATTAATAAAGATTTAAAAAGAAGTTGCAAAGGAAAAAACTGCTTTATAAAGGCATATAAGACTAATGACTGCAAAGTGAATCGTTGAGCGTATGAGAATATGAGCTCAACCGTTAAGAAGGATATCAGGGAGGCTAAAAGAAAGTTGGAGAGGAATATAGCAGATAAGGCGAAAGAAGACCCCAAGAGATTCTTTCAGTATTTTAGTAGTAAAAGAACAGTTGAGGAGGTCAAGTGCATCAGGAATAGTAAAGGGGACTTAAAAGATACAGACAATGAAATAGCGGATGCCCTAAACTTACATTTTTCTGAGGTGTTTACAAGTGAACAAGTGGATAACCTGCCAGAGGTAAACACAACTACTAAGGAGGTACTGAGAGATTTGGAAATTGTAGAGGGAGAAGTGCTGCTCAGATTAAATACGCTGAAATGAAACAAATCACCAGGACCAGATAATATTTACCCTCGAGCTCTTAAGGAGGCTAGTGAGTACATATCTAAACCCTTGACACATATATTTAGGAAGTCACTGCACACTGGAGAGATTCTGAAGGACTGGAAAATGGCAAATATCATCCCATTATATAAAAAGGGTGACAGGGCAGATCAAAGCAACTATAGGCCAGTAAGATTAACATGCATCGCAGGAAAATTAATGGAAGGAATTATTAAGGATAAGATTGAGCAACACATGGCAAGGACAGGAGTTATTCTGAACAGTCAGCATGGGTTCAGAAGAGGGAGGTCGTGTTTTATTAACATGCAGAAATTCTATGAGGAGGCAACAAAAGGATACGATCAAAGTGGAGCTTATGATATTATTTATCTGGACTTTCAGAAAGTATTTGATAAGGTGCCACATGAGAGGTTGGGCATCAAATTAAAAGAAGTGGGAGTTCAAGGTGATGTTTTTAGATGGGTGCAGAATTGGCACAGACACAGGAAGCAGAGGGTGATGGTGCGAGGAACCTCATCAGAACTGGCCAATGTTAAGAGTGGTGTTCCACAGGGGTAAGTGCTAGGGCCGCTGCTATTTTTAATACTGTATTTACGTGAATTACTGATTTTTTTTTTTGCATTAGAAAATCAGGTGCACGTTATGCACAAGGAAACTGCGCGTCATACATCAGGAAACTGCTTGGGCTTGCTCTCTCGCTTGCTTGCGCACTCGCCCTCTCTCTCGCTTGTGCAATTGCGCTCTCTCTCTCTCTAAACGCTTCCTATACATCCACAACATGCGTCGTACACGGGGAAAAATGATTTTCGCGATTTTCTTTGTAGAAATTAGGGTGCGCATCTTACACGACGGTGTGCGGTACACGAGTAAATACGGTATATATAAATGATTTAGTTAGGAATATAAGTAACAAGCTGGTTAGGTTTGCAGATGATACCAAGATAGGTGGATAAGCAGATAATTTGGAATCCGTTATATCATTACAGAAGGACTGGACAGCATACAGGCTTAGGCAGATTTGTGGCAGATGAAATATACTGTCAGTAAATGTAAAGTATTACACATAGGAAGTAAAAATGTTAGGTTTGGATACACAATGGGCAGTCGGAAAATCGAGAGTACACCTTATGAGAAGGATTTAGGAGTCAAAGTGGACTCTAAGCTATCGACTTTCTGACATTGTTCAGAAGCCATTAAGAAGGCTAACAGAATGTTAGGTTATATAGCACGATCTGTGGAGTACAAGTCCAAGGAGGTTATGCTCAACCTTTATAATGCACTGGTGAGGCCTCATCTTGAGTACTGTGTGCAGTTTTGGTCTCCAGGCTACAAAAAGGACATAGCAGCGCTAGAAAAGGTCCAGAGAAGAGCGACTAGGCTGATTCCAGGGCAACAGAGGTTGAATTATGAGGATAGATTAAAAGAGCTGAGCCTTTACACTTTAAGCAAAAGAAGATTAAGAGGTGACATGAGTGAAGTGTTTAAAATTATGAAGGGAATTAGTACAGTGGATCAAGACTGTTATTTTAAAATTAATTCATCAAGAACATAGGAGCACAGTTGGAAACTTGTTAAGGGTAAATTTGACACAAACATTAGGAAGTTTTTCTTTACACAAACAACTATAGACACTTGGAATAAGCTACCAAGCAGTGTGACAAACAGTAAGACATTAGGGACTTTCAAAACTCGACTTGATGTTTTCTTGGAACAAATAAGTGGACTGGCGAGCTTTGTTGGGCTGAATGGCCTGTTCTCATCTAGAGTGTTCTAATGTTCTAATGTTTTTACATTTAAACTAGTTGTTGGGTATTTCTCATCCTTCTGCTATTAGATTTTGCCCCCAACCTCGACTATTCGTAACATTTCAGCATTTGAATACATAAATTTCCCAATCCAGCATCCAAATCTGCTTTCTGGTTACATTTTCACTGAAACCGTTACGCCAATTCAATGTGCCCATGCAGAGGGCCACATTCGCAAGTCCTGAAGCAGTAGTTTAAACATTAGCTACGACTCTCTATGAAAGGAAAAGGGGAACTGATTGGTTCAAATTGTTTGCTCAAATCTACTGTAAATCACCACAAATAAACGGTGGCACACCCTCTGAGTGTTTGTATCCTTTTAGGTTTTTCAACATTTTAAGAACAGAAGACATTATGGCTTCCCTATGTACAATAGCAACAGCCATGAGGAATACTTTGATGAAGTGGTTGCTACAATGTCATACACATAATCTTCACCGTGTTAGTGATGTCTTTTAAAACTTTAAGTAATTGGTGTGAAAAAGTGATTTTCAACCACTCTCTGATTTGGCGAAGTGCTGGATCACAGCGTGCCAGCAAGGCAGGACACCATTATGAACAAGGCGCCAGTTGAATCCAGAACACATTCATCAATTGTTATTTTACAGTAAATTGTGCCATTAAGAGCAATTAACATTACAAGATGGTATACAATGCAGACAAATATTCAGACTGAAACAAATGAATAGAATTAAATGTTTAAAATATCCTATATACAAGTACAAAGAAGAGTGCAATATAAGTTGCACCATAAAATGTTAAATATTTCCTCATTTATTAAAAATCTAACTCAGAACAGTCATTTTGAGATTACCTTAGATTTGTTAGGAAGAGTCACATCCTTTATATTCCAAGATCAAAATGAGTGAAACATTTGTGTTATTTCAAAGGCAAATGCTTATCGTAAAGAAAAAAAGAAAGTAATTAAAACTCTGAACCGCAGTTTTATTGATTCCTGCAAGTGAGGAATTTTGTTGTAGAACTTTTGTGAAACATGATGATAAGAGGCCGACTCCACATGCCAAAAGAGGAGTAAAGGTCTGCTTCAACTCATGTATAAAATACTGGAGCTCTTTCTTTATTACATATATTATGTACTGTATAATATTTGATAGTTGTTGCCTAAAGAGAAATATTTTTTGAGAATTTTCTTTTAATGAATAAAAAAGCTCCCAAACCCTGAGCATCTCCTATAGCTTTGATGTGCAAATTGCACTCCACTGAAGTACGAAAACAGAACTTGCTTAGATCTCCAAAGACAAACCTTTAATGCACAAAGTAATTACATTAGGAGATGCTGCAGATTGGTGCGGAGTATAGATTTACAGGTCTGACAAATGTAAAATAAATCAACTCAAATAACACGACTCATGTTTGCAGTTTAAATGGATTGTACTAATCAAGTGTGAAACCCTCTGATTGTCAGAGAAGATGTCAAGAGCTGACAACACAGACGTGGTACCAATTTTTTAACTTAAAAAAAATGTATGCTTTGCAGCAAATAAATATAAATAATCATTTCAATCACACAGAAAAAATGTGTGCATTGAGGCACAAAAAACAATACACCATGAAGGCAAAAGACAGCCAAGGTGCTAAGTGACGGCCATCAGTGCACAACATCTGCTTTCACGTAGTCATAAACAAGAGAACTGGTAAGGAGCATTTCTTTGACTTGAACTTGTCTCTTTGTGCTTTTTGGATTTTTTAAAATTTTATTTTATTATTTTTAGTGTATCTTTCGATATGACTTCATTCAATATGTCACTGAATCTTTCAGGTCTGAGAATAATTTTGCCTTTGAGTCAATCTGCAAGTTTAACTCAGGCTCCCTACAAAAAAAAAAAAAAGTATTAGAGCCTTTCTGAAAACTGTTACACAGATTGATCAAACTAATGGAAGAGAATAATCTCTTTGTCCTTAAAGATTAACATGCAGAATTTTCATCTAAAGTGGAGACTAAATAAATCATCCATCCACACATTATCCAACCCGCTATATCCTAACTACAGAGACACGGGGGTCTGCTGGAGCCAATCCCAGCCAACACAGGCAGGGCGCCAGCCCACCGCAGGGCACGCACAGACACACACACACCCACACATCAAGCACACACTAGGGACAATTTAGAATCGCCAATGCACCTAACCTGCATGTCTTTGGACTGTGGGAGGAAACCGGAGTACCTGGAGGAAACCCACGCAGACACGGGAAGAACTCCATGCAGGGAGGACCCGGGAAGCAAATCCGGGTCCCCTAACTGTGAGACAGCAGCGCTACCCACTACGCCACTGTGCCACCATAAATAAATCATAGAAAACAATAGGTAGTTAACGATTATTCATGAATTAATTGTAAAACCACCAACATTTCCTGGACCTTCAAACTGTATTTATTGTAGCTTCATTCAAGAGCCTCATTACCAGAACCTCTGTGTACAAGGGCTCCTCTGGCAATAGAAATAATTCATACTTCTAATAGAACTTCTGTGCTAGATTTCCCTGTGGATTCCTTTCTGTGCTTTGTTTGGTTTACTGCTTGCTTTATTGTGCAGTTTCCCTGAGCGACAAGTGAAGATTTTAACCAAGGGCTCCTATGGATGTGAAATTGGCACCATAAGACAGTCAAAATTGTCAATTTCCAGAACACAAACAATGACATTTAGAAACAACAAAATCAGTCAAAGAAACAACCAATATTGTCCACATGCTTCTGCTTCTACTGTATGAACACCCAGGGGTGCTCCAGCTCCCCAAACTCCCAAAATCAGCAGGCTAAGACACAAGTATAAAAAGCAAAGTGTCTCTTATTGTGGGAAACTCTTCCCCAAGCGTTTCCCATCACACCTACAAGTATAAGTATGCACAAGCACAATGGAGGGCAACTCTTTTGTTCCTTCTGCCAATGGTCACTGCCTCATCCGCTGCTATTCGCTAGCATTTTCCACCTTCCTCCTGACTCTGGCTCGTCCATGTGAGGCAGGCAGCTCCTTTTATCTTCCACCCAGGACTACTTCTGGTGATCTGTAGACCACCAGATGTGGTCCGAAAGCACTTCCAGATGTGCTCTAAACCTCATAAAGTAGGGCTCCCCAGTCCCTGCAGTACTCCCTGGTGGCACCGACAGAACCTAACAGCGCTGAGTCGAAGAACTCCATGACCCATGCTGCCCTGTGGGAATCTGAGTGCTCTGGTGGGGATAATGCCCAATGCACACTGTCTCTCTCCCCCTCCTTCCATCACAAGGGCGTCCCAACCGGGTAAGGATACGGGCCATCCTCCAAAGCTGGCAGGGACATATGAGGAACTATCCATTTCAGGGCTGACTCACTCACACACACTCATTCACAACATGACAATTAAGAGCTGCCAAGGATCTTAATCTGCATGTGGAATTTGGAATAAAAGTGGACAACTCAGAGAAAATCCACAAGACCCTACAGTAGAGAGAACCATCAAATTGTACCTAAAAACAGACCAGTCTAGGATTTAAACCAAAGTCTCTAGATCAAGACTGACAGAAATTACAAATTGTGCGCTACATATCATGATGTAATCTAACCCAAAACCATTTTGATGATTCAATTGTCAATGTAATTCAGTAAAGATCATAAAATGATTATTATCTCTCTCTTGCATCATACTTGAATAGGAAACATTAAGACCCTGCCACACTACATGATTTTATCCAGCAATTTTCAGTCACAGACTTCATTCAGTGTACCGGTCAAGCAGTCTGACATCCCCAGAGACTCCAAACAGTCAAACCAGCATTTTTTTCCTTAGTTGCAAGAGTATGTGAGAGTTGACAACCAATAAGTGCTTACCGAGAAGTAGAATGTAATCAGCCTCAAGGAAACATAGTATGCATGTGTTTTGGACCTCACTAACAGGAGTCATCTGTCTGATGTTGTGTGTTTTATGAAACACAACCATACTTTGGAAATGGGAAACTGTACTGGAAAGTCATCCTGAAGTTGTGTTGTTTATCATGCTTTGTGATTTCGGTCGTGTAATTTGACATCCTCAGATGATGAGATCAACAATTGCAGTGATCAAAAATGACATTTCCTTTGATTAGAAATCATCTAATGTGTTACCAGCTTTAAGAGTGTAACATTTGGCATGTTTATCGCAACATTGGAACAATGCAGTTAAGAAAAATATGGTTGCTTTACGTAATTGTTGATAAGAAATACTCATAAATGAGAATCAATTCACAATCCTAGTAAACACATCACCTACCTTCACCTCTGACCCCACAAACAACCCAACCAGAAAACAAAAGTAGGCCTTACCCAAACAACTGTTGTTTTCTCTTTCACCGTATTGGTTGTTTTTGGTAAAAGCAAACAGAAAGTAAGGGATAGAATCTGCTCAATGTGGTGAGTTTAATTGAAAAAGTGTAATGTAATAATTAAAACCTAGGCAGAGCTTGGGCATCAAAAGGGTGGAGGCTGAGGTGGTCATGATAAATTGACAACTTTCTCCCACAGAAAAGCACAACTGCTCCTATTTGCCAGATTTTTGGATTTAAGCCATGCAAAAAATGAAGACAGCTATTGATTTCAACTGTACCACATGCTGCTTCAGTTGAAAAGAATTTGCTTGCAGTGATGCAAATTGAACTAATCTTTTATCACACTTGAGTTTCAAATATTTATTGCTTCAATGCCATATTTTCCAATAGCAAAGTCTAACGCTACAGAAAAGACTGAGAACAAGATAACGATCAATGGATTTAGCTAGCATTCTTTTGTGTGGTCGTTTTCCAAGTTAGTCAAGCATACACTTGATAGCTAAGATTGTACAAATGCAGTCATGTAGTACCTAGCAAAAGAGATGGTGTGTTTTAGTATACTTGGTCAATAATATAATATGCCAGCTAGAATATATTTTTTTTTAAATTGCCTTTCTTGAGCTCTACAATAAGGTGTGAATTGAGGTGGATGATATTTGTCTTTTTAAAATGTATTCAGTCTAGTGTTACCATGATGCCCTACTGCACTGATCCTGAATTTCATCACTGAAAAGTGAGAGATGGAAACACAAGTGTGCTCAAACTAGCTTGTTCCAAGAGCATCAAACAATAGAAAATCTGGCACTAGAAAACTGTCAACTGTATTACATAACAACCTCTTTCAGCAAATATTACAGCTTCTATCAGACTTCCCTTTTTTAAACTACTTGTAACTACTTCATCTCTTGTATTTGTCAAAAACGTCAATACAAATCTGATCAGAAAAAAAAAACCTGCTGTCAGACTTTTGGTTTTATCCTCGGCTGATATATCTCTGTCGTAATTCAAATTATTTAGTGAAAAACAGCACCCAAAGAAAGACTGCACAGAGAGAACACTGGGCTTTTATTCTCCTTTTTCACAGGGATTTTATTCTGTCGCAGTTGTCCTCCATAAACCAGGGCTGAACTCTGTCTTTCAAAGCATTCAATTACTGCAGTAGATAAGTTAATTTTTAAAATCTCCAAAACATATTTTGTGATGTTTAGCTTAGAGATTACAGTGATTTCTATAACGTGTCATTTATAAATTAGTATCTATACAAATAAAAGGCAAAGCCCTCACTCACTCACTCACTGACTCATCACTAATTCTCCAACTTCCCGTGTAGGTAGAAGGCTGAAATTTGGCAGGCTTATTCCTTACAGCTTACTTACAAAAGTTGGGCAGGTTTCATTTCGAAATTCTACGCGTAATGGTCATAACTAGAAGCTATTTTTCTCCATTTACTGTAATGGAGTTGAGCTCGAAAGTCGTGGGGGCGGAGTTTCGTGTGACATCATCACGCCTCCCACGTAATCACATGCGTAGAAAACCAGTAAGAGCTCCAAAACCGCTGAAGAAAACATACATTATATAATTAAGAAGGCAGCGAAACAATTAGAAGCGAGCGAGTGACATATAAAACCATATTCAGCGGCTCACGTGAACTGACGCAGTGCGCAGACAAAAAGCAACAGTTCCAAAGAGTGCTGAACAAAAACTGAATTACACTGCTACGCTCAAATAGACAAACCACACGCCATGGCGCAATAGTAGAGGCTTCGCCTCTAGCGCCGGCGCGCCCAAGGTTCAATTCCCGAGAGGGGATGCACTGAGTATGTACGTGTGCTTCCCGATTCATTTTAGCCTCGCATCCCCTTGGTTTGAGCCGTATGAAAAAATATGTGGTTAGTGCAGAAAGACAGATCACCAATTGAAGCTTTATGAATAATGGATACTTTATTCGCGATCAATGATTGTTTTGGTAAAGCCATACTCAGTGTATTCATTAGATGAACGGTAAAAAAGTAAGAGCGAGGGGAGGGTTACTTATTGAGGCACACAGGCAAAACCACAATAGCACACGGGCTCGATGTACTGTAGTGCGCGTCAACTCGATCTGAATTGCACGATCACATTTGAAAAAATATATCTTTTCAAGTTCTATTTAGTCCATATGTATCAAACTCAAGGCCCAGGCCACATCCGCCCGCGTGTAATTATATCCGGCCCGAGATCATTTTATATATTATTGTTATTAATGGCCCGGGGTAACACTGGTAACACAATAGACTACAGATCCCATAACGCAGCGCTTCAGCTGCCTTGCCGAACACTTACCGCGTTAATCAAGTCTAGCTTATGATGCTGCAAGTTATTGCGAAGCTAGCCCACACGATGCCGAAGAGAAAAGGTGATTCTGAACATAGAGCCTTTAAAAACCGATGGGAGGCTGAGTATATGTTTACTGACATTGCCGGTAAACCCGTGTGTCTCATTTGTGGAGCTAATGTGGCTGTAATTACAGAATTTAAGACTGCACCATGAGACAAAACATCAGGATAACCTGAAAGACCTGAATGCAATGCACAAAATACAGAAAGCAGAAGAGTTAAAGAAGACACTTCAGCAGACGTTTTTACCCATGCAAAATGACAAAGTGATTTCAAGTGAAGCTACTTTTATGGGAAACACAAATGCACCAGTGCAACTTGCCCCACTTTCCCTGTTGCCAAGTAATGTTGAACCAAGTCGGCACAACGGTGTTCCCAAATACGCACTTTGCTGATAAACTGAGCGCACTGCACACTAAGTTCGCACGGCACTTTGGTGACTTTGAAGAACAAAAAAAGAATTTTGAGTTGTTTCGCAACCCATTTGCTGTCGATGTGGAAACTGCACCTGTGCAGATTCAGATGGAGGTGATTGAGCTGCAGTGTAATGGCACACTGAAGGCAAAGTACGATACTGCACGGCCCGCACAGTTTATTCACTCCATTCCCGCAGAAATGCCCCAGCTCCGTCTACATGCGGCTCGAACCTTGTGTATGTTTGGTACCACATATCTGTGTGAGAAGCTCTTCTCAGTCATGAAGACTAACAAAACAGCACACAGGAGTCGCCTCACTGATGAGCACCTGCAGTCCATCCTGAGAATCTCCACAACACAGAATCTCACACCAAACATAAACAAACTTATTGCCAAAAAAAAGATGCCAGGCTTCCAGCTCTGATAAAATGACATATGAGGAAAGACAACTGAATGATTTGATTTGTTATTGCTAAAAAGAACAAATTTTACTTATATTTCCAGGTTTTGTTATGCACCATGTTCATATTTGAATTTGTATAATTTTGACAGGATATATTTTTATGGAGAGCAAAATCTTTTGGAATATTTAAAATTTAAGTTTATTTTTTATATAAAATTACATAAGAGTAAAAAAATTTAAATGTTTGTTCTATTAACGTTTACTTTATTTCTAACTTGTATAATTTAGACAGGATATATTTTTATGGAGAGCAAAATATTATAAGTTATTTAAGGTTTGAGTTGATTTATTCCAGAATAATATTTCTGTCGACTAAATAAAAATTCCTTCTATTTAAAATTTAAATAGAACTTGAACAGATACGATAGTTCATAATATCCAGGCAGACTTGCACGTAAGAGCGGGAGTCATCCGTTTTAACAAGCAGCGTATTGCACTGATACGAAATAGCCTGCCCATTTAATTATTCAGAAATGGATAAATAAATTAACATTTTGTACAAATAATGTTTTTCATTTTTCTTCCTTCATAGATTCTGGCACCCCCAGCAACAGTTGCTCGCACCCCAAAGACTGTATATATGTATATATATATATATATATATATATATATATATGTATATACAGTATATATATATATATATATATATGTGTGTGTGTGTGTGTATACGTATATATGTAGATATGTATGTATATATATGTTTATATATATGTGTGTGTATGTATATATATATATGTATTTGTGTGTATATATGTGTGTGTATGTATATGTATGTGTGTATATGTAGATATATATGGATATGTATATATATATGCTTATATGTGTGTGTGTATATATATATGACAGCAACACTCATAACAGTGACAAAACAATTACATTGACAATCATGTTACGTTATTTTCAAAATGTTTCCTTTTCTTTTTCATTGCTTCTTTAACACACTACTTCTCCGCTCAAGCGCGGTATTTTGCTATATCTATACTAATAAAAGGCAAAGCCCTCACTCACTCACTCACTCACTCACTCACTGACTCATCACTAATTCTCCAACTTCCCGTGTGGGTGGAAGGCTGAAATTTGGCAGGTTCATTCCTTACAGCTTCCTTACAAAAGTTGGGCAGGTTTTATATCGAAATTCTACGTGTAATGGTCATAACTGGAAGCAGTTTTCTCCATTTACTGTAATGGAGATGAGCTTCAACGCCGTGGGGGGAGTTTCGTGTGACATCATCACGCCTCCCACGTAATCACGCAGTACATAGAAAACCAGGAAGACCTAAAAAAAGCGCTGAAGAAAACATGCATTATATAATTGAGAAGGCAGCGAAACAATAAGAAGCGAAGCGAGTGACATATACAACCATATTCATGAGTTCTGCTACTGAAACAAAGCACGATGTAAACCTACACTTTAAATTAAGTTCATAGACAGGCTGCGCTGGCGTTTGTAATTTAGTGCCTGCCCATATAAGGCCGTCCGTCAGCGGCAATCCAATAGCAAACTCCCACTAAATATTCACGGGTTAAGGACTGTGCTTATGCAGAGGAAGATGAGATGGTCAGGGTGGTGTTTGGTACAAACTCAGCGAAACTGCGAGAGAAAGTTTTAAGTGCCAGGACTAAGGTAACATTAAATACAGCCATGGACATAGCACAGATGGCACCAGCACAGCTGGGAAACTTCGATGCATGTACACGAGCGGCTCACGTGAACTGGCGCAGTGCACAGATAAAAGCAACAGTTCCAAAAGGCTGAACAAAACCGAATTACACAATTGAAAAGGCAGCAAAAATATGAAGCGTTGATACATACAAGCATATTCATAAATCCAAAACAAAGCACACGTTGGAAAAAGTCAATGTCCGCTAAAGGAAGACAGTGTAAAAAACCGTGCATGCAGTGTGTCAGGTCTCAGATAAAGAAGAAGACGAGCTGTTTATTGATGCAGTAAGAAGCGAATCGATGAATGAAACCTGTCATCTTTACAGCGATTGACAAACACGGAATGTAACTTGAACACAACACATCCTACAAATACGAACCTGATTGAAAGAAATAATGATAATCAAATCCTTGATGACAGCAACACTCAGTAACACTCACAAAACAAATACTGTATATTGACAGTCATGTTACGTTATTTTTAAAATGTTCCCTTTTCTTTTCTAGCTTTTTAACACACTACTTCTCGCTGCGATCGCGGGTATATATATATATATATATGTATATATATATAACCCGATCTACATACTCGAATAATGGATACTTTATTCGCCATCAATGATTGTTTTGGTAAAGCCATACTCAGTGTATTCATTAGATGAGCGGTAAAAAGTAAGAGCGAGGGAAGGATGACTTATTGAGGCATGCAGGCTGTAGTCTTGCGTCAACTCTATCTGAATTGCGCGATCACATTTGAAAAATATATCTTTTCAAGTTCTATTTAGTCCATATGTGTCAAACTCAAGGGCGCGGGCCACATCCGCCCGGCGTGTAATTATATCCGCCCGAGATCATTTTATATACTGTATTATTGTTATTAAAGCCGGGTATATGAAGCGCTGGTAACACAATAAACTACAGATCCCATAATGCAGCGCTTCAGCTGCCTTGCCAAACACTTACCGAATTAATCAAGTTATTGCGAAGCTAGCTCACACGATGCTGAAGAGAAAAGTTGATTCTGAAAATAGAGCCTTTAAAAACCGATGGGAGGCTGAGTATATGTTTACTGAACCCGTGTGTCTCATTTGTGGAGCTAATGTGGCTGTAATTACAGAATTTAATCTAAGACGGCACTATGAGACAAAACATCAGGTTAACCTGAATGCAATGCAGAAGATACAGAAAGCAGCATAATTAAATAAGAATCTGACACTTCAGCGGACGTTTTAACCCGTGCACAATCACAAAGTGATTTCAAGTGAAGCTGCTTTTATGGGAGACACAAATGCACCAGTGCACCTTGCCCACTTTCCCTGTTGCCAAGTAATGTTAAACCAAGTCGTCACTACGGTGTTCCCAAATCGCACTTTGCTGATAAACTGAGCGCACTGAGTTTGCACGGCGCTTTGGTGACTTTGAAGAACAAAAAGTCCGTCTACATGCGGCTCGAACCTTGTGCATGTTTGGTAGCACATATCTGTGTGAGAAGCTCTTCTCAGTGATAAAGACTAACAAAACAGCACACAGGAGTCGCCTCACTGATGAGCACCTGCAATCCATCCTGAGAATCTCCACAACACAGAACCTCACACCAAACAGAAACGAACCTGTGGCCAAAAAAGATGCCAGGCGTCCAGCTCTAAAATGACATATGAGCAAAGACAACTGAATGATTTGATTTGTTATTGCTGAAAAGAACACATTTCATTTATATTTCTAGGTTTTGTTATGCAGCATGTTCATATTTGAATTTGTATCATTTTGACAGGATATATTTTTATGGAGAGCAAAATCTTTTGGGATATTTAAAATCTAAGTTTATTTTTTATATAAAATTACATAAGAGTAAAGAAATGTGAATGTTTGTTCTTTTAACGTTTACTTTATTTCTAACTTGTATAATTTAGACAGGATAAATTTTTATGGAGAGCAAAATATTATAAGTTGTTTAAGGTTTGAGTTGATTTATTCACGAATAATATTCCTGTCTGTTTTTACCATTCCTACCAAAGATATTTCTGTCGACTAAATAAAAATTCCTTCTATTTAAAATTTAAATAGAACTTGAACAAATCGATAGTTCATAATATCCACGCAGACTTGCACGTAAGAGCGGGAGTTATCCGTTTTAACAAGCAGCGTATTGCACTGATACGAAATAGCTGTGTGTGTATATATGTAGATATGTATGTATATGTATATATATGTTTATATATGTGTGTGTGTATGTATGTATATATATGTATTTGTGTGTGTATGTATTTATGTGTGTGTGTATATGTATGTGTATATATGTAGATATATATATGTATATATATATGTGTATATGTATAGATATGTATATATATATGTTTATGTGTGTGTGTAAATATATATATATATATATGACAACAACACTCATCACTCACAACAGTGACAAAACAATTACATTGACAATCATGTTACGTTATTTTCAAAATGTTTCCTTTTCTTTTTCATTGCTTCTTTAACACACTACTTCTCGCTTGGCGGGTATTTTGCTAGTATATATATATATGCCAGCAACACTCATGACAACAATTACATTCTCAATCATGTTATGTTATTTTTAAAATGTTTCCTTTTCTTTTTACTTCTCCACTGGGAAGCGTGGGTATTCTGCTATATGTATATATATGTATATATATATATATATATGTGGATATGTATATATATGTAGATCTGTATATATATGTATATATGTGTCTGTGTGTATATATATATATATATATATATATATGTGTGTATATGTATGTATATATGTATATTTAGCTGTATGTATGTATATATGTACAGTAATCCCTCGCTATATCGCGCTTTGACTTTCGCGGTTTCGCTCTATCGCGGACTTTATATGAAAGCATAACTAAATATATAACGCTGGACTTTTCGCTGCTTCGCGGGTTCTGCGGACAATGTGTCTTTTTACTTCCTGTACATGCTTCCTCAGTTGGTTTGCCCAGTTGATTTCATACAAGGGACGCTATTGGCGGCTGACTGAGAAGCTAACCAATCAGAGCACGCAGTTAAGTTCTCCTGACTGAGAAGCAAACCATTCAGAGCACGCAGTTACGTTCATGCCTACTGAATGCAGTGTTAACCAGGAAGTCTCGTCTCGCTCATTCAGCATCAACGTGTTTCGCTGTGTAAAGAGTTGTGCTCTTTTGTGTTTATCTTTGTGCATAGTCAAGCCCTTCATTATGGCTCCAAAACGATCTGCTACTGCTTCAGGGGCCGTGCCCAAGCAAACGGAAGATGTTAACGATTGCGAAAAGGTAAGCGCTTTGGATTTGTTGAAGGCTACGATTCTTTTATTTAAAAAGTAGGAAAGGAATATAAGATCTACGGCCGCAGTGTCCTTTTAACCAGGGTGCAAAACAAGTTGTAAGTGGATGTAATAAGGCAGTAGTCTGGATGGAATCTGCTTTAGGGATTTGGATTGAAGACTGCCAGAAGAAGAACAACGGCAGTGCTACACAATCGCCTGAAGTGGCTCCTTTAAGGGCTGTAACGCTCTCCTTTGTTGTGCAGTAAAATTAAACTCATTGTTATCGGACAAGTCATCGTGTCATTGTTGGTGAGTAACCATAATTAATTTTCTACTTACAGTACTTAGTACATGTACGTACGTTTAGTGTCACTGTACACACACATTTACTGTATACTATTTTTGTTGCATTGTACGTATTTATTGCTGGTGGCATGTCTATCGTAATGGCTGTAACATATGCGATATTGGAGACACTCAATATCTTTAAAATAATATTTAGGTTTTACTGTATATAAACAGTGTGTTTATATACATAATTTCAATTAATCTTACCTAATATCTAAGAGAATACAAAGGGATTATGCTGTATAACTCTGCGGGGAATATTTATAAACTGTGTGGGAGAGTTTATAAGGGCTTAAAATATATAAAATAACCATAGAAACATATGGTTTCTACTTCATGATTTTCACCTATCGCGGGGGGGTCTGGAACGCAACCCCCGATCGAGGAGGGATTACTGTACTTTGTATATGTGTGTGTGTATGTACTGTATGTATGTATATGTATGTATATATATATGTTGATATGTGTATATATATATGTATATATGTAGATGTGTATATGTATATATGTATATGTATATATGTTTATATGTGTCAGTGTCTGTGTGTGTGTGTGTGTATATATATATATATATATATGACAGCAACACTCATAACAGTAACCAAACAATTACATTGACAATCATGTTACGTTATTTTTAAAATGTTTCCTTTTCTTTTTCATAACTTCTTTAACACACTACTTCTCCGCGGGTATTTTGCTAGTAGTTTAATAAAATTATGGTACTCCTTGCTGGTCAAATTAAAAAAAAAAGTGGTCAAGCATATTCTGTAAAAAATTCCCATCCATCCCTTACATAGCAAGATAAGCACATAATGGTAGCAGTCACGCACTACAAGGCTTTTTCAATAATTTTCAGCCATAGCCTTCCTTCATTTACATAATCACAGTCTTATGAGACGAGTCACTTGTGCAGTGACTCGGTTATAGCAACTAGCCATGACAAAATCAAACAGCCATAGGGACGGGCTGCTCTGTGTGTGTGGGAACTGATAACCAATGAAGTACAATGCATACAATGCAGCAGCAAGGAAAAAAGACAAATAGGTGTTTTAGACTAGGCCAAAAGAAAAAAATGCTCATCTGTCTTGTATTTTTAATGCAACGATTAGTCTTGCAGACCCAAGTTTATAATATATACTGGAGACAACCATGAGTGAATTTTGCTTAAAACTGGGGGGGACAAGTAGATGACTTACTGAGTATCACCTTTATAAACCAATCCAACGCCTCATGAAGGTGGTGCTCAAATTAGGGGTGTTGATTTTGAACTGCTAGTAGTAGAGGTGCTCTTAGTAACCTGGTCCGACAAACAGAACATTTCTGATTACAGCCAAAAAATCTTCTAAAAAAGACTCCTATTAAACATATAAATGTGTGTCGCATGTGCGGAGAGCACCCTGCATTTGTTAAAAATAAACATAACCTTTTGCAAGGGAAAGACCTTTCTGTAACATCAGAATATAAAAGGGTGACACAGAAAAATGGGAACTGTTGTAATGCCTAGTGGCAGCCATGTACAGTTGGCTGCACTGCCGAACAGGGACCTTGAGCTGTAAACAATCTCGCCATTTAGTAATCATGGATCAGTGGAACGGTCAACAGCGTGTTTTTACCATATAAATGTTTTACAAAAACAATGATAGTTTGGAAGGTGCGCAGAGGGAGTTCCAACGTTTTTTCAATTTAGGGCGTCATGGTCGGGTTCCCTCGAAACACGTGATAAAAACTTGGGTTAAAAACTTTGAAGAGACTGGATCTGCTCTAAAAAAGAAACCGACAGGACGACCGAGAAGTGCTCGTACTCCACAGAATATCGAAGCTGTACATGTTTCAGTCTTACGGAACCTTAAGCGTTGGGTCTACACGACTCGGCCAAGGACACTGAATGAATTGAAACAAAGAATTCAAGACGAAATTCGTGGTATCCCAGCTGAGATGTTGCAGCGATCAATGGGGAACCTCAACAGCAGATTTGAAGAATGCATACGTACAGTAGGACGCCATCTACAGGACGTAATTTTCAGACATTGATAATTTGGATTACTGTCTCTTAAAAGGCAAGTTGTAGTGGTTCAATTGCTGTCAATAAACTTTTTTTGTTGGATTTCTTCTGTTTTTATTGGGTTTTTCAAAAGTTCCCATTTTTCTGTGTCACCCTGTATATTGTCATTCAAAAACATCAATACACTAGAGGTAAAAGTGAATGATACATTGTCACAGGAGCTGTGTGTGCTCTCTGTTGTTCATTTATGATGAAAGTGTCAGAGTTAATGTAAGGCTGAAAGAACTGGCAGATATGACTGCGAAAATATGAATTACAAAATATGTGTTTGAAGTAAGCAATGGATCACACTCTGTCAAAAGGTCTGCAGTTAAGAAAGCTGATAATGAAGAGCTACAGCAGATGTAGATTTCACTGCTCAAAATACCCGAATCAACAAATTTGCCTAATGACACCAGTCGATGCACAGACAAGGCTGCACAGCATCACCATCTAACTGCACATCTAACAAAAGTAAGTTAACATTACTGTCTAACTGGAAATGCAAACATGCCCTGCCAGAATATACCCGCAGCGCTTTAACATGTAATACATACCTAGACCACTGATCTAAACTCTATTTGCTGTTGTGGTGCCATACAGTATTAAAATAGTCAAAATGACAGAACAATATCATAACAGACAGAAGTACATCTCAAGTGTTTGGAGCCATGAAGCTGCAGTGGTCTACATGGTGTGTGTGTGTGTGTGGAGTCTGTGACTTCTGTTGTTGTGCTCATTACAGCATACAAATGAATCATTATGCTTCAAGGACCTTGTGCTACTGAGCTCCTAAATTGATAACAGCACTGTTAACTTTGTATTTTCTCTCAGCACCAAGTCCTCTCTTCAGTTTCATTTGCTCTCTCCCTGAAACCCCAGCAGTTTAAAGTGCACAGACTGGCGGAATTAGAGGCGGGTTTTGAGGAAGAAGCCCTGTGGGCACGCATTACACATTTTCAACAAGTTGTCTCCATATGTGTATTCTCGTTTGAGGATCATGCCTGGCCCCTGCAAGACTATAAAACAGCAAGATGGAAAAAGAAAAAAGATGGTCGAAGGAAAAACATTCGTACAGCTACCAGACCTGTCAGACCGCACACTGATTGGTAAACACTTTAGAATTCAGCCAGCTTGCTATCATTTGTAAGTTTTGAAACTGGGCTGAGAAGTCATATAATATATCATCCCCCTGCAACAAGACCCAGAAACTGTAATCATTAAGTCTTGGCATGCACTCTAACCTGAGATCATACAATGTGCCTAACCGCACCCTGAAGATGATCGCCAGCCTAACAGATTTTCTTTTTTTATTCTGGGGAGAATTCTTCTACAGGGTCTTTGTTTCTCTCAAAATATTATCTTGTAAAATTTCTGAAAGGATAAATTGCTGAAACAAGATTGATGTGTTGCATCTTGGAGCAGCTTGAGGCAAAATACAGCACTGAATCAACTCAGGATTTGATACGAGACTCAGCATTTCTTGATTTGTGCTATCACAGTGATTACGTCATTGATGCACTGTCAGAGTCGACAGAAAAACTTGGTAGAGGAGAAGACAACCATTGCAATCAGAACTCCCTGCTTGGTCATTGACAAAACCATCTACACAGCAGCATCATGATGATGAAATTCCCACTATCACTCAACCCTGTTAAGCACTTCTTTTTATTAAACTGGGAGTAAATTGAACTTTAAGACAAAGTGTATGTGCATTACGAGCAGAGCATAGACAATAATAATTTCTCCGTGAAACAGTTTGCCCTAAAATATGTTGTATAGTTAGACCAGTTCAGCTAGGGAAACAGCATACAGAAGGAAATTATTAAAAGGAAAAAACTGAAAAAATAGTTTCTTCATTTACTGCCCCAGAGTTGTGATTCACTTGCTTTTTGAAAAAATGAATCTTCATGCCAGGCAGCAGGCTGAATCCCATTATCACAAAAAGAAAAATTGTTAACGTTAAATAAAATGGTGTGTTGTAGTGACTAGGGTGCTGAACTTTAAACCATATGGTTTTTGGTTTACAGTAATCCTCATTTGGCCTTCCTGTGATGCAGTGTTTAAAAATCTACATGTAAACTATTTAATAAACCTCGGCTATGTGTATCACCTTGGATAATGGTGCCAAATAAAGAGTTCAAATAATAATTAAAAGAATACTACAACACAGGTCATTTTGCAAGGCAGATTTTTTTTTGTTTTTGTTAAATAATTATAATGTTAACCAAAGGTACGGAGCTCTTAACACCCTTTGCAGATGCATCTCCACCAGCCATATTATTAATTCCAGGCCAAACTGATTCACTGGTGATTGGTATTAACAAAGCAGGAGGTGGGTAATCACTAGGATAGCACAGCTGTGTGAAATAATGATTGACCGTAGGGATAAGGTAAGAGGCTACTGCTTTTCTGCTTTTATTTCATAATGTTATTAGTTTGAAGTCCATCATTAGCATTCAAAAGCACGTCACAGACACAGAGCTCGTTTTCCTGCACTAAGCCAAAAAAGCCATGCACTTCACAGACTGCTGTTGTTGGGCAGTAAAGGGAGCAGAGGAGAAGACATCAGATGTAGCAGAAATAAAAATGTTAAAATGGATGTATGGAGTTACAAAAAAGGGACAGAATAAGAAATGAGACAATTAGAGTTGCAATGAAAGTGAGAGATGTCTCTAAGAAAGTACAGGAAAGTAATTTGATGTGGTATGGACATGTGATGAGGAGAGACAATGAATATGTGGGCAAAAGAGTGATGGGAATGGAAGTCCAGGGAAAGAGAAAGGAAGGGAGGCCAAAGCAGAGGTGGGTGGATAAATCATAAGAAGATATGAAGGAAAAGGACTTGACTGGCAAGGTGGTGCAGGACCGAGTTGTTTGGAGAAGGTTGATCAAGCACATCAACCCCACAATGAAGTTGGAAAAGAAGAAGACTGCACATACTGCTGTTGTAAGAGTCTGTTTGAAGAACAGCAAAGTCCAGTCCTGGTTATACCAGGCTATAGCTGCCATACTTATCTCTTATTTCCAATGCACTGATAAGGAAGCCAAAGCCTTTCCTAGAGGACACAATGGCAGACGCAGATGCGAGACAGAAACCATCCATGGACAAGGTGTTCATTCAGACTTCAATTGCCCACACATGCAGGCCTTTGGCATACGTGTGATAACTCCAATATCTTGAGAAATGAGACTGAACGACTGAACCCGTAAGGCATCAGCTAATCCCAATGCCACTGTGCTGCACTCAAGTTAATTTCAAAATTAATTTTGGTTCCAGCCAATGCGTTGAAGATACAGTGGTTGCTGCTCCTGCCCGTTGTAGATTTTCACTGGAATCAATCACTTCATTAGACATTGATTGCTGATTTTTATTGGACTGCTGACTTAATTCACTTCTCGTTTGCCACTTTATACACTCTCAGGGGGAATTTCAAAAGTGCCATCCATGTCTGTTTTGTTTTTCCCAGAAATATAAGTGACAAGGGCCATGTTTAAGATGCTTTGTTAATAAAACTTTATTTATTCTCCCTGATGGGATTTCTTGAAGCTCTTTCTCAGTGTAAATGGATTCTGAAATGAGAACAGCTTCTGCAGCACAAACAAAAGTGTAAAGTGCTGTGTGGAAGAACAATTAATTTATTGTCAGTTTTATCTGTTCAAGCACACTGGAACTGTCTAATATTTTAGAAACTATTGAAAAAAAACAAAAAAACGCAAGCATACTATAATTCATATAATTCAGGACTGTACTTGTTCATACTAAAATGCGTAACAATGATGCATATTTTGGTAAATACACCATTTTGCTGAATCCATTAACAACAAAATAAAAGACTTACATTATTGAAGTTTAACAAATGGTGTGTTTTTAACTTTCAAACCATTGTTTTACTCAGAAGCCATTATCTTTCAGCTAATGAACATGTCACTTAATTCGGTGACTCACGCCTGCCCCTCATTCTGCCATGTCAGAAATCCTGCCAGTGTTCATTTTAATTCCCTGAGAAAATCACAGAAATTGTTTAGTGGACTTATCAGATTAGTACCCTACAATCCTTCTTTATTTCATATTTTTTTTTAAGTTTTCAGAAAAGTATTTTATGGAGGTTAAATGGGTGACATCAAATTATCTGCTCTATTGTTGGCTTCCCTGCTATTGACAGCTTATGGCAAAAAATTGTATTGAAAGAAACAAAATAAATTTCTGAACCTAACTTGTTTTATTATGGGGACATGATGACATGAGACCGGCCAATGATGTGCGACATTACCAACAAGAAAATCAGTGCATAAAACTCCAGAACAGAAGAAAATTGTTCTCTCCATTAGAAGCACAAAGCAATGTGTAAAACTAAAATGTTAACAATAACAATAAGGCAAAAAATAACCATTATATCTTGTAACACAGATGATATGTTTAATTATTGGATTGTCCTCCTCACAACTGGTCATAACCAGGCAATTGAGCTCAGCCACTCTCTAAGTTATGTTAACATTTGTCTGTGGAGTTTCAGTGTCCACATGGGTTTTTCTCCAAGGTTCCCAGGTTTTCCTCTGACATGTCTAAAGTGGCCCAGTGGAATTGTGGGTGTATACATTGCTGACTCCTGTGATGGACTTTCACACCATAAAAGACTGGCTCCTGACTTGCTTCCATTGTTGCAAGGGTGAAGTTGGAAGGAGCGGGATTTGGACTGCTGTTAGATTATATTAATCATCAATTTTTAGAAAAATTATTAGCTATTGCTTCTTCCTATTGATCTGAGGAATCATATTAATTTATAAGCTTTGTAAAGAAAATGTCAACAGGAAGATGGCTAAGAGTTGGGGACCCTGTTTAAACCACAAGAAAATGAAAAGAAAAATTGAAATGAAAGATTACCATGGATGTTGGGCATCGTTCAGTGCCTCTCTCTCAAGCTAAAGATTTGATTTGGCTCTCTACTGCAGAGCTTCATTCTCTTCTGTCTCTAGTCCAAAAATGAAAGCCACCATGCGGAATGTCTGGGGCAAAGCCATAAGTGGCATCGTCCTCCAGTCTGCAGGCTAGAGAGAGAGAGGCTGTTAGCTGCCATGCATCTCCAGTCACTGGTGTCATTCTGTTTCACTTAATTGCGCTGTGTGTACAGCTTTCCTATAACTCAAGTTATTGTTCACTGTTATTTTCTCACTCTATCAGAATATACTATTGTATCACTGTTTCCCTCTAGAAGAAGCTAACTCCCTGGAAATGCGTTCATTTTGCAGTTGTGGCATCTTACGTAACCGGAACATAGATAGATAGATAGATAGATAGATAGATAGATAGATAGATAGATAGATAGATAGATAGATAGATAGATAGATAGATAGATAGATAGATAGATAGATAGATAGATAGATAGATAGATAGATAGATAGATAGATAGATAGATAGATAGATACTTTATTAATCCCAAGGGGAAATTCACAATATATCCCTCCCATAGTGACACAGCGGTAAGAAATCACATAAGAGAAAGTAACTTAGCTTTCTTTAATGACCATTTATACAGCAAAACAGACGAGGAAGCCAATCACAAGACTTTTCACTGAAGTGGGAGCTCGATGTATACAGTCTACCATTTTCGTCACTGCACTGGAAAGATTTTCAGGATCGGATGACGTTATCTCCCATCTGTCCGTCGGCTTCAAAAGTGTGCCGGGCAATGTTCCAAGGTTTTATACCCTTTATCCATGTGCAGGCCCCACTTAGGTAAATCATGCCGTTCCAAACAAGGAAAAGAAAATCCAATGTCATGCTGACTCTGTCACACAGAAATAGTATAATGTCCATTTTTGCAGTTGTCCCTTTCTTGTCTCCTAATGCTTACCTCGCAGTTCTAAATGATGAGCCCCTGTGTGCTAAATCTGGCCTTGTGTTAGCTGTACATGTGAGTGGATTTATAAAATATTTTTCGTACAAAGCACAGTGACATATTAAACTTATGTACTTATTTCAGTCACACCCACAGATGTTGGCATTTTGATAAAATCACACCCTTATTTGTTGGTATGTGGTATTTTCATGGACCCATAGCTGCTGGCCATTGGATGTTACTAGAAGTGTCTTCCTCAACATCTAGACCACAATCAGTAGAGTCAGTCTTAAAAAAAAAAGTTATATTTACTTGATTTTTTATGCTTCCTTATTTGCAAAGAATGTTATGTTGTTTCACTTTTCTGGATTCTAACCTGCTTTGCATGAAAAACATCAGCAATTTCTGGTCCACACTTATTCATTTCTCTTTTTCAGCCAGCATTGGCTAGAAATACTGTGTGTAATTTTCTTATTTCAGAAGAGATGAGTATGGATTCATTGTCATAATCAGTTGCTTTCAGTGAGATTGGTATAGCAATGCAGAGCCTAGCATGGCTACCAGGAGGCCGCATCTGAATGCTGGTTAAGGGCACCATCTGTGTAGAGTTTGCACATTTTACTTGTACCTGCTGAGGTTTTAATCAGGCTACTCAGGTGCTCCACTCATATCCCAAACACACAGCGCTTAGACTCACTGGTGACTCTTAAATGGCTCTTAGTGTGTGTGTTTCCCACGAACCGTTGGGTACTGACATGGATTCTGACCTATTAGGAAATGTCTTAGTGCCCTAAATTTGAATAAGCATGTTCATAAATGGATGGATGGATGTTTGAAGTGCAAATTAGGTAGACAAGATATCATGCAATGGCAACAAACAAAATGCTAAAATCTAATGTATTTTTATTTTGTGTAAACAGTGGAGATTCTCTCTTTAATTCTCTTAAAATGAACACAAATAAAGCTTTACTTAATCCATGAAATGCATTTAGACAACAGGGAAAGTAATAAGACTGAAAATCAGAAAAGATAAGCGTTCCTTCTGTCACACCTGAAATGCAAGCCGTAACTTTATTCCCTCCTTGGTCACTGATCTGCAACATGAAAGATTAGCCTGTCACAGCTCAAGGTTAGGCCAGTAGCTCCGTCAGCTCTGATTTTACACGACTTACTCAACAGAATACTTTAAGATGACAAGGATAACATTTTTGATGACCGACTCATGCTTGAAACTGAACATAGCCACAAATATACGTTGCTGCTTCACTGGATAATGGCTCAGAGTGACCTAAACTTACATTTGCTGTAAAGACCTGAAACTGTTAAAATAAAATAAAATAAAACGAAAAAGCAGTGTTTCTAAATGTGACTACATTTTACAGATGCTCTATGACAGGGGTGTCGAACTCCGGGCCTGGAAGGCCACAGCAGCTAAAGGTTTTCATTCTATTCCTTTTCCTAATCAGTGACCAATTTTTACTGCTAATGAACTTTTTCCCCATTATTTTAATAGCCCTGTTAGAGGGATTCAACCTTCTGAATTGATTCTTTTCTTCATTAAATAACAGCCAAACAAAAATGAGATGTGAAACGAGCTAACAGATGACCAGCTAAACTGGGGCTTCAAACACCAACCAAATTCTTAATAAGAATCCAATTCTTGCTGTTAATTAAGCCTATAATTTAATTCCATGGCTTGTTGCTGCTCTCATTCTGCCACAGCACACTTTTTTAAAACTGTTTTCAAAGTTGTTTCTATTTTTTCTGAGAACATTGTCAAAATGTTTTGGTGACCTGAGAGATCAACCTTACTGAGACGTTCACCTTTATTTATTTTCAGATATTGTGTGATGGGCACAAATGAGCTGGTCATGTGGTGGCTTGTTTTGTGTCTCATTATTGTTTGGCTGCTAATTAAGGAAAAAGAAACAACTAAGGAGCCTGAGTCAAGCTAATTAAGAAATAATTAGCAGCAAAAACGGGTCACTAATTAAGAAGATGGTCAGAATGAAAACCTGCAGCCACTGTGGCCCTCCAGGACTGGAGTTTGACACCCCTGCTCTATGAGATTATGTATCAGAGAGACAAGGGTATAATTTTAATGCCCTTTGGTCGATGTACGCCTTGTAGAGCCTGCAATACTTCTGTAGTACAACAAAGTCTCAATTTCATCCCAATATTAGGTAATAAACTAAAGTTCAATACTGAAAAATGTGAAAAGCATTTGAAATCAGATTTCCCCTCTAAAGTATTGAGCTGGGTCTTAAAAGATCCATTTGACAAATATGTGAAAATCAATCATTTTTATATGAGAAACAGTTTGCTATTGAAAAAAATAAGAAAGATGTATAACCATTTCAATTCAAAGCTCAAAACAAGAAATACAATTTAAAATGGAAATAAGTTAGGCAAAATGCTAATCCAAGAAAATTAATGTATGCTCCAGAGATGTATCCTTAACCTGATCATCCATCAGATTATCATGGAGACCCTGAGACTTTTCCCAGAATCAACAGGCATAAGGGAAGGACCACCCAAGGTACATTCCTTCCCACTTTATTTCAAGTGTATGGAGGAAACTAAGAACTCTATGTGAAAACCCAGCAGAAAGGCTCCATGACTAGCTACCAAACAGGAAACCAAAGACCAACTGCCAAGCCAGCTTTAAGATTAACTACCGACTTTCAGTCAATCAAATCTATTTCTTGACTCTTCTTTTTCAAGTTGAAAGTCACAGTGTTGAAACCTAAGTAGTAACCAACCATGAATTGTCATTACTCCATCACAGAGCTCATTCACAAACACATCCACACTCACACACAGAGTGTCCAGAATTGTTCAGACTAACGTTTAGGTCACCAAATGCTGGAGTCAATTATGACAGTAATGGGTATAAGGGAGGACACAACACACTCACACTCACTCCAACATTGAAGCCCTTAATGTAGGAGTCAGCGCTAACCATGGTACAGCCATGCTGTCCCTCAATCTATCTATCAGACATTGTTTTTAGAGCTCCGTTCACATCATAAGGGGCCTTATAAAGCAAACAAAACATAACATTGTAGCTTAAAAGAAAATCTAAAATCAAAACAAGTCACAGCAAAAAAATGAGACAATGAGAAGAGCCTGCAAATGTTCAGGTGCCACTTCAGCACATAAAACAAGGAACTCAACAAACACAACACAGGAACCAGCATGTGTAAATTACCTCTTGGTTCAGAAGGTCTTTTTTAAAAGACTTAAAAATAGGAAGGACATACATAATTAAAGGGAAAAGATGGCTTTGTATTTATGATCTGAAAGAAGCAATCAGCAGAGTCATAGAGACAAAGTCTAGGATATTTCCAGAGATATTGGGCCACACAGAGAAATAAGCACTCACTGACACCTGAAAAGGGGGTAACGCAAGGAGGAATAAAGTCCAGGAGGGACTCAGATTAGTAGTCTCCACAACAACATATGGAATTCTACAATAAGCCAATCTATATAGACTATATTATACACAAAAAGTGAATCTTTTATTATTGGTGCAACATTTAGAAAGAACAAGCCGATTTGGTTGAAGATTGCCATGGACAGGAGTGGTGTGCATAGTGCCTGCCCATTAAGGTGGGCTGCCAAGAGATTTGCTGATCAGTCTCTCTACAACAGAGAGGAAGCAGAGAAGGCCTTAAGGTGGCTATGAACCAAATAAATCATCTGTAGGTGAATGCTACTTAGACACAAGTCAGGGCACAATCAACCCCAAACGGATTGCTTGGGCGAGCGTGGATGACCTTGGTAGTCCTAAAACACCCAATGAACCCAGTTGACATCACAGACAATCTGCATTTTCAGTCATCAGAGTATATTACTTTCACCTTATACTCATACTCAAAGGTAACACAGCCTGAGTCGCTAACTCCACTCATAGATTCCTAGTTAATGTTCCCAGCTTCACCAACCTCATGAGAAGCAGACCCTAGATAAACTAATCCTCAATTTTTATTCTCACAATTCAGCTTTCATAGATTATCCCTGCTAGGTCGCAGGTGCAGGGAGATCAGTTCAGTTCCCAGCATGATAGCTTCCTGTGCAACGCGAACGAAAAAAAGGGTTTGGGTGCCAATGAGGTAGACTAAAGGGACAAGGGGATAAATGATGGGACACTGACAGTAGAACAGTAGTGGTGCCAGCATTTGGGTCGCCTGAGTACAATTTGTTAAGATGCTTACACATAAGAACATAAGACATTTTAAATGTATGCCCATTCCTTCCATGAAGCTTATTTTGTTTAGCTAACAGCTAATTTGTCCCGATATCTTGTCAAGATACTTTATATATGTTGTCACAATGTCTGCTTCAGCTCTGTGACATGACGTTTTGTTCTGGATTCCCACACCCCTTTGAGTGAAGAAATGCCCCCCGGCTTCAGTCTTAAATGCACTTCCCCTTAACTTCCAATGGATTCCTCAAGTACATGAGACTTAATAAGTGAAACAAATCAGATGGATGCACTTGATCAATTTTTCCAACGCTCTCTTTCTACTCTTCACAGGGGAAGAAGTGTTTTCCTGCTCCTCTGTCATCAGACTGTTAGCACAGGGAGAATGATGGATCAAGCAGAGTAGCAAAGTCAGGTTTCCAATTTCTAGGATGAGATTCCACTCTTTCATTTGTCTCCTAATGTGTACATCTCTCCTACAAGAGTGAACTGACGACCATATTGATGACTGTGAGTTTTGGACATCACTCTCATGCCTGGGTTAGTTTTGTCCAAGTACCATATATACTAGCGTTTAAGTTCTCCCGTGAATAAGTCAGGGCTTGATTTTACAGTATAATTTGCGGTATTTTATAATGTCAGTCATATAACTCGAATGCAGAAAACTCACAATATTGGTCCACAATATTGCTAGCGCCCACCTGATAGAGTAACCACAGAGCACACTCACTTCTTTTTCTATGCGTTGTGTAATACCCAAACTATTCCGAAGGGACTTTTGCTCTGTTTTGTGTTTTTTGTATCTCACATCCTCATACACCTTTATCGTAAGAGCATCCCTTATCTACAATGGAGAGTTTGATCAGAAAAAAAATATGAAGCTGGTTTTAAATGAAAAGCCATTGAAGTGGCGAAAGAAATTGGTAATTGTGCTGCTGCAACAAAATTCGATGTGTCTGAGAAACTGATGTGAAAATGGAGGAAGCAAGAAGATGTAAAACAAAATAAGTTTTGTATTTTTGAACGGGCGTATAAGTCAGGGTCTGATTTTATGATTGATATTTCGAGTTTAAAAACTCGAAATGTACAGGAGTATATACGATATTAGATTAACTGAAAATATTGAATTAGCCTACAGTACCATATGTGTTCTGGCATCTCATTCTAGACTATTTCTGCCACGATATGTATGATAGGTTCTCTATGCCTTGTATGATGGTGTGCAAAAAGAGAAGGGCACAGACCAGAAGAATTTAATAATATCTGCTATTGATTAAAATTTTTATGTCTGTGAAACAACTGTTTACTTCTCTTTCAGTTAAGCAAAGGAGACCTGCAACTTATGGGTATCGTGAGTTGTGCTCATAATACATAACCTCAAGTAATTTTTTTGGTGCTTCATACCAAAAATTCTACTATAAGAAGAAATAAAGAGTATACGTAAAACTGCACATTGCATTTGCTTCCTGTGTTTATTTCCAAGTTAATAATTTATTGAATATACAGTACACAGAAGCATTTGCCAGTAATGAAAACCTCAGCACAAATGAAAAGTTCATTGCCATTAGCCATCAAGCAGTGCATCAGATTAGGTAGCTGCCCTTCATCCCATGCCAGCCCGTCAAGTGTGGAGACTAAAAGGTTGTTTTTCTAAACATCTTCTCCATGATCAGCTCCAAATTTGTTTACAACATAATTAAAAAAGATTCAGATTTTTTGTGAACCTATATGTGCCTCAGTATAAAACCTCCCACTAGGACCCTAAACAATTTGATGCCACCTGCATTCCCTCATTACGCCCTCTAAACTTGATATTTTTTAACTTCACCTAATGAGTCCAGAGACAGCTCAGCTTATTAGTGCACTGCTTGATAGCAAAAATAAAGAGATGCTGAGGCCAGCTCTCTCTGTAAGCATTTTTCCATCTTAAAAAGTCTGAATTATAACCCTTCAGGACTCTACATTTGGTAGTTGGAACACCCTGAATGGTAGTTAAAAAGAATAAAAAGGCAAAAATCAGATTTAAATCACAGAGTGGGTCATTATGCAACAACAACACACTGCTCAAATCTCTGGGTGCTTCTTTTAGTGTAGGTGCAAAAAGGAAACTGCATTAAAGGACAATAAAATGGAAAACAAACACTACTATTGCTTTAAAGGATCATAAAAAATGAAGTGGGATTCAAAGCAGAAGTGATCAGCTTACTTAACCCTTGGTTGTGTAATTAGACATAACAAGGAAGCAGCTGTTATAAAGCCGAATCTACGTAGGAGTGGGAACCTGCAACTCAAATGCATTCCCTGCAGGCTCACTTTAAGTATAAAGAAGAATTTATTTACCAGGCATAGTTAATTACATAAATGAATGACCCGACTTTGATTCAAGTAATGACACCTGATTTACAGAGTTTTGTTTATTTATTTAAAAACATGAGCTATAAAAAGAAGCAAGAGGATGGTATAAATCTACAGCAGTGCAGATTTACAGGCTAATTCCTTTTTATTAAAGGTACTGCTGATGCTGTACGTGCAGTACATGATGAAAACGGAATAACTGAATAACCTCACTTGGGGACTTTAGATTTTTTCTCTTCTATCTTGAATACTTCATTAAGATGAAATGGTACACGAGACACATTTCCTGGATTACTGATTAACTACTTTTACATATACTGGCTATTTTAAGAGTCTAAGTCAAGGTCAGATGTGAACAAAATCCGAATTTGACATTTGAAGAATTTTAACCAGTTTTATAGACCAAATCCTCTGTCCAAAACTGCCCAAAATGTAATGCATGAAGAAACATCACTGTAGCCTTACATAACATCCATCCACCCATCCATCTTCTAAACGTCCTTATCTAGGTCAGGGCTACAGGTACGCTGGAGCAAATCCTGGCAAGTACTGCACACATAGTGACATCATTGTAAGGGAGACTATTATTGTAGAGTCCAGCAAAGACTGATAGGTAGTGGATAGTAGATTACTGAAATGTTCAAGGAACACAACACAACCCTCCAAGATTTTGATAAACGAGGATGTATTAAAATAGAGAACTCCATTTACCTATGTATATAAGACTACAAATTCTTCAAGAGTGTCCACAAACTTCTTCATATTCATCTTTTCCTTCTTGTGTATGGGGTCGGTGTGCTTGATCAGCCTTTTCCGAATTGCTCAGTTTTGCATCTCCTCACTAGTCAGACCTTTTTTCTTCAGATATTCTTTTACTTTGGCCTCCCTTACTTTCTCTTCACCTGTACATCTGTTCCTATAACTCTTTCGCCCACATATTGATTGTCTCTCCTGTTCACATGTCCATACCACTTCAACCTACTTTCCTGTACTTTCTCAGATATCTCTCCAACTTTTGTTGCACCTCTTTGTTGCCAATATTTCTTATTCTGTCCTTTATTGTAACTCCACATGCCCATCTCAACATTCTCATTTCTGTCACATCTAACATCTTCACCTGCACTCCCTTTACTGCCCATGTCTCAGCTCTATGTGTCATTTCTGGTCTTACGACTGTCTTAAAAAACGTACCTTTTACCTTCGCCTTAATTCTACGATCACACAACACTCCTGACACCTTCTTCCAATTGTTCCATCAACACCGCACTCTATGGGTTATTTCTGCATCTACTCTTCCTTATCAGGCTACCACTGACCCCAGATATTTAAATGTATTAACTTTTATCAATAGCTCTCTCTGCAAGCTTTCTTCAGAATCCTGATCATCATTAGACCTCAAATATTCTGTCTTCTTTTTACTATTTATTTTCAGCCCTTTTCCATTCTTCCACCTTCCTTCCTATATCCTCTTTTCTGGTGCTTCCACAAACAAGCACAGGGTTATTTTTTCCAAACCTAGCTATTCAAAAATATAGGGAAGATAAAAAATCTGAAATAAAAAAAAGCAACTATTTATTTCAGAGCAGGAAGAAATCATAAAGCAAATTTTGAGATTGTCTAAAATAAAATGGATTGGATTCCCTTCATAAACAAACTGAGAAGTCTTAGGATGTCAGTAGCCTTGGGTGTTTTTCGTAACATGCTAAATTCCTAGTCCTCAGCTCCAGCACAGGACTGCTAAATGCTGCTGACCCAGGGTCATTATCATAGGCGTACAAAAGCAGCCCTGTAATGTCACAAGTTCTTTTTTGTAAGTGGCTGTTCTTTCCTTCCTAACCAGTCTTATGCATAAGTCCCAGCCAGATCTTCATCTGTGCTTTTCTATTGACAATATTTCGCAAGAAATTTTACATCATTCAAAAACAAACAATGGTAAGGAATTTATTAATCGATATGTTCAGTTTGACAGTTTCCTTCATTTTCTGAATGATGTAATGAAATGCTTACAATAAAGAATCTATTGCCAAGGGTACTTCTTTTGACTGATAAAGTACTTGTACCAGAGTCTGCTGAGGGAATGTTTTAATTATTATAATGGGTAATTATGATATTCTGTTACAAGCTGATCTCAACATCTCTCAAGCCACTAGTCTGTTAATGTGATTCTCTGTGTTTAAATTCAAAATCTCAACACCGAAGCAGTGTAGACAATTTTAAGTACAGTTTCAACAACCCTACAAATAGAAATTATTAAATGTATTCCGTAAAGGCTAGTAGTGGGCAAGACAGTCAGAGCCTGACAAAGAAAGTTTCAGGTTTAAGCTAGTTCTTCAAAATGAAGATAAATACGCACATTCTTATGTCTGCACTAATAAATAATACCTCTGCCAAGTACACATATAAAGATGTACATTTTAAACCGCAAATAAACACCAACGTAAGGATCAAAAGATACTCATTTTCTTCTTTACAGCCATTGCCAGTGGGTAATACAACTGACTTTCTTTGGCAAAGTGCAGCTTTCTGCGTCCATCTAGAGCTCATGAAACTCAACGGCAATGCAATGTAAGCCCACTAATAAGCACTGACAACAATCCAGGCTGTGTTTAGAAGCAGGCTTCTGTGAAGATCCCAGATTTAAATGAATTCTGGTTTTAGATGATTAACATCATTTATATTACATGAGTTACTGAAGCAGTAGCAGGCCTGATTAAACAGCCCTAAGGAAAGCTGCCAGCCTAAATCCTTTTCAGGATTTTAATTCTTCATAAAATGAAATATGTACTAGGAGCTTTAAAGCTTTGTCCAGATTGGGTAGACATGCATGAATTTAGGTTGACCTCAAAAACTACAGAAAATACATTTGCTTCATCATACCCTTGTGCAGAATAGATAGATAGATAGATAGATAGATAGATAGATAGATAGATAGATAGATAGATAGATAGATAGATATTTTTATATATATACTTTGTTGATCCCTGATGGGAAACTGTGTTTTTGCATGACCTTTGGGGGTCAGAGCACAGGGTCAACCACTACACAGTGCCCCTGGTGCAATATTCATGTTAAAGTCACTGCTCAAGAGTGGAACAGAGTAGGAACCCTTCTGGCAGTAACAGGATTTGAATCAGCAACTTTTCAGATACCAGCGCAGATCCTTCACCTCAGAGCCACCGCCTAATACATTTTATGCAGGTATGCACTGGCATTCAATAAGCATTTTGATTGCGTTTATCATTGAACAGAAGAAAGACCTAAAGCATGCACTGATTTAGTTCTGTCATTTCTGTCATCTTCAGGGCTTTATTGAGACCTTTTTGAAGGCATCTATTCACATCCTACATTTTTCAGAGCATCAATCATAATAGAGGAAATGCAGCATGTGGAATATTAAGATATAAAAAACTCCTTTATATATTTTGTATAAATATTTTATTTTGGTGTTTAGTCAATGTAAAAGCACAAAACAGTATCATTACTGAGGAAACCATAAATTGAAACAATTAATTGACATATCTTAATATATCCACGTTTTCAGCATAATATTATTGTTTCTGTTGAGCGCAGGCTTCGTTTATACTGCCACGTTCATCCTCCCCAGTCCCATTTTTTGACATATCCAACCAAGATTTCATTTTATTGCTTACTTAGTAAACAACAGGAAAACTCCTTGAAGCAGAATTCAGATCCACATATGAATATAGATCTCAGTTCCAATACAACTGGGATTTTGTGACTGCAACCTGGGTAAAAAAATCAGATTTTTGATGTTGAAATGACTTTTCCACATTGTTCTCCACGCAACATACTGCAGCTAATAATGCCAATAACTGGTATGCTCATTTTAAAGGTAAGCAATGTACAACAAGTTTTATTTTATCCATCAACTCATCTTCCATCCATCTATCCATTACCCTAGCCTTATTATCCAGAGCAGGGTTGATGGGGCAGCAGGAGTCTAACCCAGCAGTTGTCTTAGGCAAGGCAGAAACAATCCTTGGACAGGGCAAAGGTTCATCATGGGATGAACACACCCATGCACTCACTACAGCAAATTTAGCAATGCCAGTCCGCCTAACTTGCATATTTTTAGACTGTGGGAGGACACAAGAGCACCCACAGGAAAGCAGTTTAAATTCATTGTTTTGGAAATAAAACAGGAAATGTCTGCTGACATTCTAAAATTGCTTAAAGAAAGAATATCTGCAGAAGAAACAACAATTAGCAGCCTTTTTGTTAAATGTATTAAATTTAAGGCAAATGTGAATCATGATACATTACTATTGAAGTGAACATGATGTCTCACCTCCACATAGCCATTCATCTCTGAACACATAATGTTTTACAGAAGCACCTTTGTAAATGGAGGAATCAATTAAGGCTGTTTAATGGTAAAGAGTAGTGCAACAAAAACCGAAACATATTAACTAGATCAAAATAAATGAGTTAAATATCTGTGCATCTTGTACAGTATTCTGTATATTGTAAGAGAAGTGATATGTCTGATATTTTCTTAATTTATTTGTCCTGCATATGAGCAGATAAATTCTTGTCACAAAATAATAAGGTTTATCTTAATCTAAGTTACAAAAGCACATGTCTTCATTCTTAACTATTTTGTACTAATTTTAATACCTGAGTGAGTGATCATTGAAGTATACCACATAGAACTTTAATAGGTGATGGCTAATCCATTTCTGATTTTTTTGGCCAAAAGGAGGTCCTTAAAACTGGTTTTAAACATATCTGGAAACCATTGGAACGATTTAAGAATTATGGTGATATAGTTCATTGATTTGGTGGAAATAAAGTCAATGCCTATTGAAATACTTTAAATATTGCTTTATTATTTGTCAAAAAAAAATCAATCATTCTCTTTAAAGCAGTAAGTTACTGGTGTACAAGGGTAGTCTGAATGGTCAGTTTGGCTTTGGTGATGAGACAGACAGAGGACGTGCTGGGCAAGTCAGGTTGAGACCCATGAGGAGGAGTGCAGGAGTAGGTGGATCGCTGAGAGTCAGCTTCAAAGATGTAAAGTATTCTCAAGAATATGAATGATGTTTTTACAGTAGGTAATTTGGGCCCATCTACCATTAGTAGCAGGGAAAAAGCAGACAAGAGGCAGGCAACTCGCCTTGAAATGACAGAACCTGAGAAGCAGGCTTTAAGGGGACACAGTGGAGAAATTGAGTTCGGGGGAAAAGAGGTTTGATCAAGAGTGACTGTAGGATTAGAGATGGCTGGCAGGGCTCTGTCGTGCGTATCCCATGGTCTTAGAGTTGGTGGGCAGGGCTCTGTGAGTTGGCAGGTGTGGCTCTCTGTCTTGCGTGCGCTCTCTGTCTTGCTTGCCCTTAGTTAGAGTTGACAGGCGAAGCTCTGTGAGTTGGCGATCGTGGCTCTCTGTCTTGAGTGCGGTGTAAAGTCAACGTGGCTCAGAAGTGCATGTGGACTTTTGCACAGACGAAAGTGACTGAGGCTGTGTTTGGCGAGTTGTTGCGTGCCTCGAGAGCGACGCTGGACTCGGGAGGACGGTTACAGTTGCCGTGCATGGCTCTGTTGTGCGTATCCCATGACGCGGTAGGAGGGTTAGAGTTGGCGGGTGGGGCTCGGTCGAGCGTATCCCATGGTCTTAGAGTTTGGCGGGCGGGGCTCTGTCTTGCTTGCGCTCACGGTCTTGCGTGCCCTCAGTGTCAGTGTCTTGCTTGCGCTCAGTGTCTTAGTGAATTATATATATATAGATGCTTTTAGGGGGTGGCACGGTGGCGCAGTAGTAGTGCTGCTGCCTCGCAGTAAGGAGACCTGGGTTCGCTTCCCAGGTCCTCCCTGTGTGGAGTTTGCATGTTCTCCCTGTGTCTGCGTGGGTTTCCTCCGGGCACTCTGGTTTCCTCCCACAGTCCAAAGACATGCAGGTTAGGTGGATTGGCGATTCTAAATTGGCCCTAGTGTGTGTTTGTGTGTGTCCTGTGGTGGGTTGGCACCCTGCCCAGGATTGGTTCCTGTGTTGGCTGAGATTGGCTCCAGCAGACCCCCGTGACCCTGTGTTCAGATTCAGCGGGTTGGAAAATGGATGGATGGTTTTAGTTTATTCTATTACCTGTCTTCGACAGATAATGAGGCTAGCTATAAATATCTTCTCAAAGCTAACCATAATTAACTCTTCCAAGTGTTATTCAGAGTTTTAAATGTACATTTGTCTTTACTTGTTTAGTTTCAACATTTAAACTTGTGCAGTACAGTACTGCCTCGTGGGTCCAGGGGCCTGTCCTGGGTTTAAATCCTTGGTTAAATAACCACAATCAGCTCCCTCAATGACTACTACATTTCAGTTCACAAATCTAAAAGATATGAAATACAAAGGAATCTGAAAAAAATACATTGTTTATTATGTGTACATATATAATTTTAAAATTTATAAAAGCTTTTCACAAAGCTAAGGACATTTTATTTCCATTATATTAGTTTTTCTTCAATTGTAACAACTATAGTCTGCAAGTGTTGTATGTACAAGGTATAATACAACTGAAGACAAGATGGTTAATGTAAAAAGCCTCTTATGTAGTGAATTATTTGTTAAATATGAACACAAAAATGAATACATTGATGGTAATAATGCTAAAAAATACTTTTTGGGTATTACAGGTGAGACACCTGTCAAATACACTGATGACAAGAAAGCATTTGTGCTAACTAATTAAATGCTGTGCCAAATGTGTTCCTTTACTCCAATAAAAACTGATACAGTACTTGATGATTAAAGATTGAACTAAGATTATTTAGATGCGGATGGCACAGTGGCTTTTATCTCTTCAATGAACAAGTGTCCTGCTGGCCAGCCTTAATATTAGTTGCGTCAATGGGCAAAGTCAGGTTGAGGTAAATGTCGTCTTCCGGGTCAATGACTTCTGGGCTGAGAGGGAATCAGAGAGACAAGCCACTATTTCATGTCTAGCCACAATTCCTTCTTGTGTCCCTAGTTAAAATGCCCCCCGAACCCAGCCAAATAATCCCATTCCTGACAGAGGACTTTGAAAAGCCATCTGAGAGTGTGACCTCCAAGAAATGCAGACTGAATTGACAGCCCTTGTCTGGCTACATACTGCACAGTCACACTGATTTGTGCCAAGGCTGAATTGCATTTTGCCTTAAGAGAAAGCCTGCAGCCTACAATACTAACACACCTTGCATTCAGCCAAATAAAGAGGATGAAGCCAGAGGAGTTCATATTTACAGTGTTAAACATATCATAAACTGATAAACATATCATCTAAAAATGAAATAAATAATTGTTGCGTTCAGCCTTAAAAATTTGGCGTTGCTGAATACTTGCATAAATATACATTTTCCACATGACCTCATTAGGACTTTGCATAGCCTCGTGCCATTGTAGACACATCAAGCAAAAATTAACAGAGGAGACTGAAAGATTCACTTACAGTAAGTGATGAAGCTGAACAAGGAGGCACGCAAAGGAAGAGAAAATTAGCAAAAAAAAGTACTTTAACCTCAAAAGAGATATAAGGGGTGTTACAAGTTGCTGAACATGGGTAGAAATTGTTACCTGAGCTTTCATATTTCTACTGTAATCATCTAAATGTTTTGCATAGTCTTTAAAGGAGAACAGTTTATTTAAATAATGCACGTTTATTTCACAGCAGGCAGTCTGCTTTATGAATGTGGGTGAAATATGAAGCTGCAGCTTTGCAGCATCCACCTTCAACTCCTCAAAAATATTGCTAAACGTTACACAACGCCTGGTCTAAAATTTCGACCAATATCCTCACCGGATAAAGCACTGGGATCACGACTTTAATAAAGCAGAATAAGCAGGTTAAGAGCACCAAGTATTGCTCTGATAAGGCAAACAGTAAGAGCAGACAGAAAGCCTCACTCTATGCTGCTTCACATTGAGAATTTAAAAAAAAATAACCCTCCCTGTCTCGCTCTAAATGAAAACTGACCTGCCACACAAAGGACTTGCGATCTATTAGCCTTAAACTGCCAGCAGGCATTTCACATATCCGTCTGCTGCTTTTTTCTTTTTTTCTCAACTGCAACTAACTGCTCCTGATGGGCATTTTTTCAAAGCTTAAAGATTTGTGGAGTTTTACTAATAAAGGAACATGGCAAAGGCATAGCATGCTCAAAAGCAAACAGAGAGAAATCACAAAGCCAGAGGTCACATTTTGGAAAAACTAATACAAAAAAGTGTATTATTATTATTATTATTATTATTATTATTAATATGCAAGCTAAAAATAAAAGAAGTTAGAAATTGTATGTATGAGTCATTTTAAAACCTCCCAAGGACGACTACATAGTTACAAGCAGTTACTTTTTATGGCTTGCTTTCTTCACACCGCATCACTCAGAGAGACCACCAGGTGGTGCTATACAAGGACTAATTCTGTGACGATAACACTTGAGCACACAGGACAATGCCACATAAAACGATATTTTAGTAAATTTTGTTTTCTGTTGATTTAGTTGAGAACAGTTTGCAGCATATTTTCATAGATTTGAATCATAATGACCAGACCTCATACAGATTGATGCCTGTGATAAGTCACATCATAGGAATTAACAGATAGGTATTCATAACTCATTTGATTTTTGTATAAATTGACCTTTTTGGGCAGAGGAGGTGCAACTACAAATCAAGAGGCTCCTCGGTGCGGATGAGGCTGGTAGTCTGAGCAGAGCTGAGGGCTGCAATCAAAGAAAGTATATGATGGAAAGCTGTAAGAGTTTAGGGTAACAGAAACGGGTATAAAGAGCACATTTTCTGGAGGGTGCAAGACAGAAAGAGATGTATGTCCACCTGGGGTGAGGAAGGAACATGACAAGTGGCCAGCGCTACAGCGAGGGTCCTCACTGGAGGACAGGTGAGTGGTGATAGTGGGGATGTGCTGCGGTAGTCCCACAGCCATGTCAGTTGGGGTTGATAGGAGCTAGCAGGGGGTCTAAGCCTCAGAGCAGACAGCATGTGAGTGAGATCTTAAGAGGAGGGTTACTCTGTACTGGGAATCTGTAAATGGCATAAACCCTTTTTCTTTGATTTGATTTTGATGGTAAGTAAAAGGAAGAAATGATTTGTGTTGTAAATGTTTTTGTTTGCTTTCTTTTTGTTGATTGTCTAAAGAGTATCATTGAGACTTTATGCTTTTTCTCATTGTATTATTTTTTGATGACACATCACTGATATAGTTTCTCTTCACTGTTTGTGCACTGTTATATTGTTTGGTCCATGTCTTATTCCTTTACAGTACTGATCTTGATCTCAAACTACTAGATGGCCGAGGTTTTAGGTTGTACCGGGATTTGATAGATACAGGGCACCACAGTTTAAGGTTTAAGGTTTCTTTATTTAGTCATGTTTACACAAGAAAATATTAAATTTGCCTTCTCAGTTGCATCTAATAACAGACAGAAGGAAATAAAACAGACAAACAGAAACGAGAGGTTAAGGTAAGGCAGTTTGATAATACATATTTACAAAAAAAAAAAAGGTTGCAGGATATATATCAAAACCTTAATCATTATCTCCAATATTTCTTATTGAAAAATTGTATGCCACTAGGAAGAAAGGAGTTTCTGGAGCGACTTCTGAGGGTTTTCAAAGTGATTATCCTTCCTGATAATACTGAACATTTCTACATGTAATGGATGACTGTCATCAGTTTCTTTAACATTGCCCTCTGACACACACTAGTCAAATCATCTACATCAGCCCCAATAACTTTAGCTGCATACTTCGTAATCTGCTGGAGCTTTTTTGAGTTTTGGTTTGTCAGACTATTAAACCAGGCAATGAAACTGAAATTGACAACAGACTGGATCATACTGCGATAGAAGGACAACATTAAGGTCGTTGTCTACTTTAAATAGTTTGAGTTTATGGAGGAGAAATAAGCGCTGGTTGCATTTAGAGAATAATTTTTTTGTATTTGTATCCCAGTTAAGACTGTTATCTGGGTAAGTTCCTAAGTAAGACAATGCCATTAAATGTACTCCTTTTCACTCACCTCTAGGAGTTGTTATAAGAATCCTCCTACCACATCAGTACATGGCAGACATAAATGGTTGACAAGATCACGTCGGCTCACCCACGCTCCATAATGGAATGCTTTATGGACTTCTTTCCATATTTGTAATATTGTCCTAATTTGTTCTAATGAGCTACGGAGGCTGAATGCATGATAGCTTAACCTGCTGTTTCCACATCACCATTAAGAGCGGGTTAGCGCATTTATATGGCACAAATGACATCTCTGCAAATAATAGATGTGTTTCCTTAAGAAGCCTCATTTCCACATATTGTCCAACAATGTGCAGTAAGTTTGGAAATGTACTATATTTAAAACTCATTAAAAACAGCTCCTTTTCAAAGAAGCAGTGCCTTGTTTAATTTATGAGCTACAAGTAATTGACTTCTTTACTGTTGTTAAAGCACTAGTTGTATTCTCATAAACCAAGCTCTAGAAGTTAATGTAAGACTGCATGAATGTGAAAAACATTTAAGTGTGCAATCCATATTTTCTGCATTATGTGATTTGACCAGAATCAATGTAGTATGATACTAAAATGTGTGTATTTATTCCATAAATGAACAGTAAGTTAGTGTGCCAATATCCAACCTATCTGTCTCTTTTGGGAGTCCAATACTGTCCAATGATGGTGGGCCAGAGTTAATCTTGACAAAATCAAACACTGCATTTCACAGGGCACCAGCTCATTACAGGACACACTCACCCACACACACTCTCACACTTATTGGGCCAACTTAGAATCACTGTAAGAGGAAAACTGGCATATTGGCAAAAAACCCACACAGACATATGGAGAACATCCACACTCCACACAGACGCAGCCTCCTGAAGCTGTGACAGAACTGCAGTTAGTAATAAATAAAAAAACAAGCAAGAAGGAGATGAAGTGAATTAGCAACAGAAAAGAAGAAAATAAAATAAAAAATAAAATAGGAAAGTGCTGTAAATTCATATTTTTCTGTTATTTTCACCTATGGAGAAGTCAAACATATACCAGTACCTACAAGAAATATAAATGAAATAGCTAAATTATTTTACAGAGATTACAGAGATTCTACAGATTACAGAGGAAGAAATGCAAGGATTAGAAGGGTTTGGATCAACTACACATTTGGGACTTAACTCTGTCTGTCCTGTGATAATGAACATAAGACCACAAAAACATAATAAATTTGACAAACGAGAGGAGACCTTTCAGTCCATCAAGCCTAGCTACACGTAATAGCTAAGCTGTCTCAATATCTCATCCAGATTCCTCTTAAAGGTTGTCAAGGATTCTGCTTTAACTGTATGACCTGGTAGTTTATTCCAGATTCCAACAACTCTTTGCTTCCCGGCTTCAGTCCTAAATGCACTTTGCCTTTATTTCCACTGTTGTCCTTGAGTACATGATTCACTGTTAACTTGAAAGAATTGGAATGGACTACTTTATCAGTGTCTTTCAGAAATTTGAAGACCTGGATCAGGCCCCCATGCAGTCTACTCTGCTCGAGACCAAGTAGCTTAAATTCTCTAAATCTGTCCTGGGATGCACTTGGTTGTTCTCATCTGCACGGTTTCGAAGTGCTACCATATCTTTTTTGTAGCATAGTGACCAGAACTGCACACACTACTCTGTCTCACTACTGCATTATATAGTCTGAGCATAACCTCCCTTGATTTATACTCAGCAGCTTCTACAATATAAACTAACATTTTATTTGCCTTTTTAACTGCTTCTGCACAGTGCTTAGTCAATGAAAATGTCGTCTCAACACGAACCTCTACATCTTTTTCAAAGAGTTAGGATAGTGTCTCCTATCTTGTATTTATATTTATGTTCCTTTTGCCAACATGTAGCACTTTGCACTTTTCTAAGTTAAGCTGTATTTTTCAAGTGTTGACTCGGGTCTAAAGCTTGTCCAGGTCTTCTTAAATTGTTTAAGCTGCCTGTTCTTTGTCTGCCATTCCTCCAAATTCAGCATGATCTGCAAATTTCACAAACTTACTAACTATACTGAAATCTATGTCAATAATATGAATCAGAAACAGTAAACCTGAACAGGCACACGAGGGACTCCACTGATGATCTCATTAAGCTGGTTAAGCCTACAGATTACTCTTTAGAAGGTAAGATTTCAGAAACCCTACAGTCTGTAAAATCATTACAGATGGAACTGAGGAAAATTCAGACTTGAGCAGTGTCACACATGCACACATTGGAGACAGTAGATGGGCTTCTCTAAATGTGTGGTTACACTGGACCAAGGTTTGGCAGTGCACTCTAACCCATTTTATCCTTCCTCTACAAAGCCACAGAAGAAAAGATTACCTTTCCCCAACGCAATTCCAGTTCCTATATAGACCTTCCAGCCAATCCCATGCCTGGCCTCACTTCCAGGTGCAGCCCAAACGACACGTCTCTTTCTCTCTGTCCTCTGTAAACCCCATACCTTCTGTATCCCATTTAGTCCCACTGTACTCAGTCTGGAGACACTACTTGCTTTGTATAATACTTGTTTGCAACTTAATCCTTATTTTTCATGTACATGTATACAAGGTGGATCTCCAAACCTTTTTCTGGCTCTGTGTTTCTCATTACAGCAGATATATGGTGTTGCAAATAGGAGTCAGAATCATAAGAAAAAGGAGCAGAGGCCTCCAAAAATCAGGCCAGGATCTTCATTAGCCTGTCTAAAATAGCTTCAACCCAAATCAGCCATTCCCCAAATACTACCTGCAGGCGTCAGCTTAAGAAGGCACCAAAATAGAGGCACTGGTTATATTTCAAGATATAATTTAAGTCTCAAAATACCAGTAATGCAAGAAGGAAAAAGTGAAAAATGAATTATCTAAAAGGCAATCCATAAGCAACAAGTCCCAAAACAAAATTCGTAATCAGAAACCAGAGCAGAAAATAATCATAAAACCAATTCACAGGAAAAAGAAATACTCACTTTGATGCACCACTGCCTGAGCTCCTCATCTCTGGGCATTAAATATTAACTCTTGGGGTAATACTCACAGAACATAAGGAGTAAACTCACATTTAAGCCGGGCTATGGAGGGAGTACACAAAACCTTTGACTCTGATTGCAACTCCTCCATTTATGGTGCCACCGACTTTGACTCGGACTCCCTACTCCTCTGTTTGTTATTAAACTTATTTATTTACTATCTTCAGTAAAAATATACAACATACAAGATACAAGGCTCTTCATCACCACCAGTGTGAATCATATGGCCATTTTTAGCACCCTAACCTGTTAAAGTTTGGGTTTAAAGGGTGTATTGATGCCATTATAGCTTTTCAGTATTCTTTATTAAGGAAGTTACAAACACTGAGCAGAAATAAATATAAGACAAAGCTTAACAAGCTTACAAAATTAAAAAGAAACTACTGTATATATTTCTAAAAGGCTAGAAGAAAAAATGGTCCAATCAAATTAGTATACTGTATGCTGAAATTGGAAACTTTAACACATCATGTTAAAAAAATTACATCAGAGTCGATGTTTGTACATTTATATGACAATTACTTCTGACTCCAAACCCAACTCCATTGCCCTGATTTACAGACATAGTACCCTAATGCAGAAAAATTAACAAAACCAAAAGTAATCACAAAAAGTCATGGAACATAATAACTCAAATTTAGCAAAATCAAAAATAAACTCAATAACTCAAGTGGATGCATAGAGTCTAATGTAAATAAATGCAAGTGTAACATGCAAGAAGTAAAAATAGTACCTGTGATTACACAATGTGGTGGTCTGAAATTACACTACATGAAAAAGACTTAGAGGATTATAGTAAGCAAGTCAAATGTCCACATACAAATGGTGGGCATAAGTCTTTAAGTGGGATAATAGGACGTTGGGTTACACAGCATGGCATTCTGAGTTCGAGTCAAGGGAGCGAACTCTTAAAATGAGTAAAGCCAGTTGTGAGGCTTTATCTGGAATATTATGTGCAGTGTTTGTTTCCATATTACAAAATGGTGCTAATGAAAGTCCAGATAAATCCAATTACGCCACAAAGACAACAGATGCAGGACCAGGAAAGGAAATCTTAGTAGGTCAAAACCTAGAATGGCAGAGGATCGTTTGTCAAACCAAATGCATGATAACAAAACTCAAAATAAGAATTACCACGTCAGAACCTCATTAACCTGAAATCTAAGAAGAATAAAACTGTAGAGTATTTGAGAAATATTCACAAATTTGAACAATGGGAAGTTCTGCACCACAAATTTAAACAGTCAAATGACATGACTTCAGGGGGACGGGGCATGGAAACGGAGAACAGCGGAAAATCAACAAGGCTGCAAAATAGTGGCATCTATGATGTAAAAAAAATGGTTTAAAAAAATAATGGTGAAATAAAGTAGCAAGTCTTAAAATTGAGAAACAAAACAAAAAGGAAAACAAAATAACAGCCTGTAGGAATGATTTAAGAAGAATATATGAAAATGTTTCAAAGCCAAGGAAAATTTTAACAAAGTCACAACAAACTTATTTCATAAGAAAATCAGAACACATTACTCCAGTTTTGATGTCACTACACTGGTTACCTGTGTCATTCAGAATTGACTTTAAAATTCTGCTTATGGTTTATAAAGCCTTAAATAATCTCGCCCCATCTTATATATCGGAATGCCTGACACCTTATATTCCAAATCGTAACCTCAGATCCTCAAATGAGTGTCTCCTTAGAATTCCAAGAACAAAACTTAAAAGAAGTGGTGAGGCGGCCTTCTGCTGTTATGCACCTAAAATCTGGAATAGCCTGCCAATAGGAATTCGCCAGGCTGATACAGTAGAGCAGTTTAAAACACTGCTGAAAACACATTAATTTAACATGGCCTTTTTATAACTTCATTTTAATCGTAATTTAACTTAATCCTGATACTCTGTATGTTCAATTCATCATAACAACTATTCATGGTGGCTCTAAAATCGGTACTGACCCCTACTCTCTTTTCTGTTTCTTTTTCCGGTTTCTTTGTGGTGGTGGCCTGCGCCACCTCCACCTACTCAAAGCTTCATGATGCTCCAACAATGATGGACGGATTAAAAGGAAGAAGTCTACGTGACCATCATCATCATTCAAGCCCTTCCGTGAGAACCCTAAATCCAAAGAGCACTGTTTCATTTATGTTAGGTAGAATGCCCAGAGGGGACTGGGCAGTATCATGGTCTGGAATCCCTACAGATTTTATTTTTTCTCCAGCCGTCTGGAGTTTTTGTTTTTCTGTCCCCTGGCCATTGAACCTTACTCTTATTCGATGTTAATGTTGATTTATTTTTTATAATTATGTCTTTCATTTTTCTATTCTTTAATATGTAAAGCACTTTGAGCTACTGTTTGTATGAAAATGTGCTATATAAATAAATGTTGTTGTTGTTGTTGTTGTTGTAACTGCTATCTATATATTAACTTTGAGGAAAGATGAAAGAAATGGAATGTTTCCCAATTAACATAAATTAACAGGAGACATGACAGAAGTGTTCAGAATTATGAGGGTACTTACTAAGTTTGAGGGTGGCTGTTACTTTAGAATACCTTCTCCAATAAGAATAAAGCAACACTCTTTGAAGCTAAGGTTAGGACCTAATTCCTCACAAAGAGTCCCCTGAATGTGCTTTTGGGAAAGTTTTAGTTCATTTTATACTATTTATTATGTTATCCTTATGCTTTTCTTTCTTACTATTCTTATTTATGCTTACATTAATGCCATTATTGCAGTACCATTTTGGAACTTCCATTGTTTTCTGAAACCTATGTATGTTTGAAAGCATATGGCACACTATATAAGATGGTGGCACACATTAACTGACAGCTAAACATTTGGATTAAAAAAATAACAAACTAAATCTTTTCAAATTTATTTGAGTTGGGGAAAGGATTTTTTTTTTGCAGTGCATTCAAAATTCATAGTTACACGGAATAATTCACAAGGCATTGCAGTACTTGGAGACCTTCAGAGTTCTCCATGACAAGGGATTATCTTCTCCTTCTGTTCTTACTGCATGAACTTTCAACCCCTTCCTGTATTTCATTCTTGTAGTATTATCAGTTGATCTTAAGGCTTTTTTAGGATTTATTTTTATTATTTATTTTATATTCATGCTGTTTGTTTATGCAACATGGAGTCGTGACACGTTACCACGATCAGTACATCTGTGATATTTGTGGAAGATCTGCTTATAATATGGCAATTGGTTGAATAAATCTCAAATGGTTTATTAAATACAGGTAATAAAGCCAAGTGCTTTGTGTTGCAGATTTTTGATCTCTGGTTCAACTTTTTACATTGATTTCTGTTTTGCCCCAGTACTTTTTTGCTCATGTATCTTTTTGATCTTCCGATGTTGATCCTGCCTTGACTGACTACAATTGCCATTTTGTGTTCTCATCTCCCAGTTGTATTCTTTCAAAATAACCCCAGAAGACACTGTCTCACAACAGTTCTAAATAACTTAATGGTCTTAACATTACTTGGGTCAACTATATCCCTACACTCGGAATTGATCTTAAAAAGAAGATTCCAGGATTTATGCACTTTATGCTCTTTGCACCTGTTAGCCCTTGGAGGTTATATTGGGTCTTCTTCCAGCACTACATGCCTTCTTTTCAGAGTCAGAGTTTTTATGGGCTACAGTGACAAAGCCTCCCAACTTCTGTCACTTTATAGTGTTTGCTAGGGCACATCTTCACGTCTGTGTCTGAACCAGACCTGTGCAGCTCTACAGCCATACACAGACTCTATACGTTATAAAATTAATTGGATATATACATTAAACATTGTTATTTCCTTACAGTAAAGGAGGATATGTTCTTATACTTACTCTGTTTTACAATCTATTAGTAACTTAATTTTAGAGTTTACTATTAAGAATTATGATGGAGAACACTTTTGATAAAATGAAGAGCAAAAGTTTGAAAGAGCATTGCTGATTTGCATTTTGTTTATTTTAAATATAGACTCTCATTATGAAACTATGTTTAATAAAGTCCAAACCATACATGCTTTCTGGTGGAACTTCACTTGCTGCATGCAGTAGCTGTGCTTCACTAACAAAAGGGCATGAATCAGCACTGCTTCGTCAATAGGCTACACAGTCCATATGCTATCTCATGAGCAGGCATCCCTACCTTCTTTTGACACTAAGAGAGCAGAAAGCCAATTCACAAGCTCCACATTCTGCCTCAACAAAACCAAAAAGGCCAAAAAAGGCCTGTCTGGAACAGCATCGCATTTCTAAAACTTGTCTGTGCACAGCCTTCCCAACTTGGCCATGCGCCACTGGAGCTTACATCAAACATTTAGATCTGGCTCCTCAGACTCAGACAATTAGTTGTGCCTCTGTGGTGTTCTGTACACAAAGTGTGCACTTGTATTCTTATATGATTTACTGCACTTCATAAGTTGGCAAAATCTTTGGCACAAGATGAATCAAAAGAGGTTTATGCCATGTTACAGTTATAGAAAGTAAACAGCTTACAAATTCACCAAATTGCCGATCATTAATTTGAAGCTCTTTGTAATTGTTTTGGAGATCTACATTAAAAAACAGCTAGCCAAAAACATAAGAAGCTCTAAACTCTGGGATATATGACTGTAAGCCTCTGCTGACAGAGCAATCCCACAGCGTTTTGCTCCTCCTTACCCTTTAACAGGCTTAATACAACTCGGTACATTCAAGAGTAGGCACAGCCATCTTGTATGGCCTGCAGTCTGGGAGAAAAAAAAACACAACACATTCATACGGTGCTGCTAGAATCTGCACTTTGGAAGAAATATGAACCATCTTGGGCTACAAAAGTGAACACCTCCCTCAACCACTATTCCATTCATCTGGGGAAATGTGTCAAAAAGATTTTGATTAGTCCATCAAATGATGTATGTTCATTTTTTAAGTGGCAGAAATTATTCAAAGACATTAAGCAAAATCAAAGTCAATAAATAAGAGATACCACGTCATAACACAAACCAAAGTCAAAATACTGTAGTTCTTAATTAAATCAGATGCTAAACAATTATTTTTCTCACAAAATTGCCTTTGATTTTAACCAAGTTCAGATGAGCTTATCCTTAAATAAAAATGGGTATCACGACTCATTATCTGTAACATGCCAGCTGGAAACAATACTGGTGCCCTCAACAATCACGAAATGACATTTTTAACATGCAAATCTGTTGTGATAAAATAAAAATAACTAAAAAAAAGAACTATCAAACATTATAAAAATGACAAGAAAAGGACATTAAGAATACCCACAATTTTGTGTTATGTTGCCTTTTGTTTTAAAATTTATTTTGGGCTTATAAGATTTTTTCTCCAATTTGTGGGAATTGTTTTAATTAGTTGTGAAATAAGGAGAACTCGTTTTTAGGTGCTTTGACATTTAATGTGTGAAGCACCTATTGCAGTAGCCATGTTTGTCCGTCTGTCTGCCTTCCTGCCTGCAAGAAGCAACTCAAACCCCTGTGGACCGATTTTGTTGAAATGTGCCACTTTAATTCTTCAACTGTCAAGACCGTTCAATTATCTTTGGGTACAAAGATTTGAATTCTCAGATTCTCCCATTGAAAAGCATTGGCAAATTTGTAAACTTGTCTGTCTTAAAACAGAGAAACCTTCTGTGCAATTTCAACTATGGATTAGATATTTTATATATTTTGAATATTTTGCTGTTTTACTCATCTGACAGTAACTAGAATCCCGAGTATAAGCTAGTGAAAACACAGGGGGATGCACGCATGCAAGCTGCTCATAGAGCAACACACACACACACCCCTATCTAGAGGTGAATGGAAGAAGAAAGAAATTATGTAAATGCCGCTCAATGAGGATTCACTAAACTAACTGTATTTAGAGTACAAACTACATCATGGCTGCACATTATTATTGTAAACAACAGACATTATCAACTTGAACTAATTAATTACACATGAAGGTGCAGCTCTCTCCTCTAAGTGATATAAAGATAGCATGGGTGGTGAGTGGGAACTGCAGTTTATGCATGGGCATAAAATCAGATTCGTGGAGCATACAGAGTTCATTCACATTTACATTTATTTGCATAGCAGATGGATTTATTTAAAGCAACTTGCAGAAGACGTCAACATAATTAAGTAAACATCAGTCTGGGGGACTATATGGGAACAAGTGTTACAGGACAAGGTTACAGAATTGATCATCACTATTGAAGAGTTTGGAACCAAAAACAAGCGAGTTACAATTCCTAACAGCTAATATCAGATAGACAGAAATTTACCACACAAGAGATTTAGAGGTCATACGCATTTGCACTTATAGTCAGGAAGCTATAGTGTGGCGTGCTTATGTAACTAGGAACAGGAATTGTAGAAAGCACTTTTATGCTCAACTAAAGTTCATAAAGATAAATTATGTTTCTAAAATCATCTGCTTCAGCTTACGCTTCTGACATCATAAACGGGAGCCAACAGCACAGCCTGCTTGTATAACTCTAATATGCATTATGGTAGCAGTTATCCACAAGAAGACGCCTAGCCAAGCAATATAGTACAGCACAGCTAATTACACTTTCTGTTTAAAACTCTATATAAAAAATAAAATGTAAAAATATACCAGACTAAAACAGAAGTAAATATTACTTGCCATTGGTTATTAAAAGCATATTGAAGGAGATATGATTTTAAATTCTTTTTAAAAATAGTCCCTGCCTCAAAGCTTTCGGAGAGACTATGGGAGTTTGTTTCATAGGCGAGGCCCGGCAGAACAAAAGTCTCTGTTGCCCATTGTGCACAGTCTCATCCTTGGAACTGTCAGGATGGTACAGGACGCAGAACACAAAGAACTGAAGGGTATATACAAAATAAGTAAATCTTGAAGATAGACGGGGCATTACCAGCAATATATTTGTAAACTAAGAGAAAGACCTTAAGATGGAACCTCTCTTTAATAAATAGTGCACTGATTTACCAGTTTTGGTTAAAACCAGTGCAGTTCTGTCTTAGATATACTGTAACTTCTGATTGGTCTTCCCAGAAAAACCAACAAACAGGGCTAATGTTCTAATGCTGTGCCCTTCCAGTAACCACATGTCAATTCATGTGGTATGAGATATGGAGACCTACTTCGAATAGTGACGTAGGGCCAGCTAATTTATTTCTGTAGGATCAGAACATGTTGCAGCTGCTTACATGTTTATTTTGCAGACAGAGCACAGGCAAGTTAAGTGACTTGCATAGGATTAAATAGTGAGATAGAGGCAAACAATGAACTAGTAGCCATTGGGTTTGAAGTGCAGTGCCTTTGCTACCACAACACAATACCTAGTCTGTCCGTGCCAATCTACAAAAACTAAAGGGTATTTTAGAGATGATACAAGCTAAAATTATTGTGCTGCACTTTTGACATCTTCTTGAGACCTACCGAATTTAGGAAGTTCTGAGTGTAAGGGGGGGAAGTCAACTCACTTTCAGGTAGGTTCTGTCTAAAACAATGGTGACTTGGTGCGATCCATTTCTTGAAACCCTTCAAGGTTACCATTTACCCATTCATTTTCATAGGTCACATGTTGGCAGCAACTGAAGGCATGAAATACAAATATAGTCCTGTTTAAAGAAATCTATAACTGGACAGTAAAGATTTGCTAAAAAAGAATTCAGACTTGTGAGCGAGACCTCACACAAAAATAAGAAAATGTAATGCCCTTTTTCCAAGTCTTTAGCTTGTACAGAATGCTGCAGCTAGAAACCTAACAAAAACAAAAAAGTATCATTTAACACCCATTCTAGCATCTCTTCACTCGTTACCAGTGCAAGCTAGAGCTGATTTTAAAGATCTTCTTTTAAATTATAAGGCCTTGTTTGGACTTGCACCACCTTACTTAGCTGTGTTAATTACACCGTACACTTCGGTACATTGTCTTACTCTCTTAATGCCAGTCTCCTAGTCATTTCTCTAGTTAAGAGAAAAATCAGTTAGTCACACAGCATTTTCCTACCGTGCACTTTAAGTTTGGAATGGCCTTCTGTTACGTGTTAGAGAAGCACAATCAGTTATTATTTTCAGATCAAGACTAAAAACTTACCTTGTTCATTACAACCTACCTTAGAATTCAGTCAGGTATATCATCTTGAAAAACTCTCTTAAAAGCTTAAATTATTTTTTTTATCATTTGTTGACATCCTATTACATGGTGTTTTTAATGTCAAATTTTATTATGTTTATTCCTTCAACATCAGTGCCTTTGTTTATTTTAATTTCTATTTTTCAATCGCTTACTGTATATTTTGTACCATTTTTTTCTTATTTGTATGGTGTATTGGGATCATGCTGCGTGGTGATTTTGCACTTTAAATAAACATGATTGACTGATTAAAGAAAATACACAGTCTCAAAGTGGAAGGCACTCCAGCCCAGAATCAAGTTTCATTTAAAGTCTGTAGTACAGCATTACAGCTTGTTATGCCACCCTTGGGTCTACATGCCACATGAAAAACAGACTCCAATGGTGTGCAGGCAGATTTTTACTATAATATACAACTAGATATTTACTGTTCATTTCAAAAATGAAGTTAGTCGCTTGAATGGTTACACATGAAGACATGGAAGATCACAGGCTGGCGTTACTAACCATTGTTCTTTGTCTCTAATTTAAAACATATTTCTGCATTATTGTAGAAACCTTTATTTTATTTACACCCTGAAAATAAAACAGTTGAAGAAGTTCCATTTAATGTCCTCATTTTCATATACTGTCCTGTTAAATTCAAACTCTATGTCTTGTCACACATGTGCGATTGGGAGGCAGCTACAGGGCCTGAATAATTGTAGTACCACACCAGACCAGGGGATGGCGAGCTGCCCTAACTCTCTCTCCCAATCCTCTGCACATCATCCACAGGAGATATTGCTACGTACCAGCGCCATTGATGATGTAATTTCCGGTACAGCCCCCATTGATGACATCACTTCCGGTACTATTGTCATTAAAGACATCACTTCTGGGACCGGTGTTATCGAGGACGTCACTTCCTATACTGACCTTTAAAGCCGCCATTTTCTCACTATCAAATCAGTTCTGTTTTGGACGTTGTACCATTCACTACTCATGAAAAACCCTTTGATGTTTCCTGTGTCTTATTGTGACAGTCTATAATTGTAGCCCGGACACATCAGAATAGGTTTCACTTACTTAGTAATGTACAGGGCTGTGGAGTTGCTAGATAAATCTTTCGACTCTGACTCCTTTGTTTCTGGTACTTCTGACTCCAACTACAACTCCCTGATTCCGACTCCTCTGTATTTTCCACTACTGGCTAGGAAGATGACTCTCTACCATATTGGCCAGTTTAAACAAAAGACAAGAACCCCTGAACACACATCAGGCCATAGCACACACCTACACCTACATCATTACACTTGTTTACACTCAAATGAACTTGTTAATCACATTATATCTGAAATAAAATGAAAACGCTTTTTGTAATGTACCATAATCCAGATTACAATATGTGAATGTCAGATTGTATCATAGATCAGCTGAACTTCACACTCGTAGTAACACAACTATGCACTGGGCTTTATTCTTACATCAGAGAAGTACTTAATTATGACTATTGTTTATGAAATAGGACATTGAAACTTGCTGTATATTTTTTTTCATTGCAATTTAAATTTATTAGGACACGGTATATTTTTACCGAATCCGATCCCGACACCAGGTACCCAAAATTGTCTCCGACTCTGACTCCTCAACTCCGACTCCTCAGCCCTGGTAATGTAACCAAATTTTTTATGTGTTTTCTTATAATGCTTAAAAGACTTCATTTCTTTGAATGGTATGCACTTTTTTGCACATTTGACTGAAAGGTTATGTTATGGACACCATGGTGAGTAGAAGACATTTTTCTGATCTCTCGACAATTGGTCTCCAGTTTGCTTCCAGGCGTGGGTGCCTACTGCCTGGAGATTGCAAAGCATTCCTCTGTGGGCATGTAGTCTGCGTAAATGGCATCTCTAAATTGGCCCAGTATGTGTGAGCACACCCTATAAATGTCTGACATATTGGCTTGTGCTCATTCCCTTGAGATTCCCCATGCAATTCTGTTGCTGGCTGGATGGGTACGTGTTACACGCAGTGCTGAGTCTGAGCTGGAATACCATTTTTATGACATGCAGAAGTGCAGAATGACATAGTTTATCAAATAAAAACACTGGCAAGTCTGTTGATGTTGATGTGTAAAAATAAATGCATCACAAAATATTTCTAGGGACTGGCTCTGCATAAATATTTGACACCACAGTAACTATCCCTCCATCCATCCAAATTATTTAGCAATTACAAGTACAGACAAATCAACAATAGTTAATAGATAAGGTCATTATTATTATATTTAATTTCCCAGGACCCTGAACTGGTTTAGGAACAGATCTGAAAATGCATGGATGAATACATTTTATGTTACTGTAATTTACAGAAGTATCTTCACCACTTCCATATCACACACGTTGATCTTTTTTAACATCAACAAAGCTCCTTAAGCATAGCACTTAGTCCTTGCAAAGTGGGATTTTTAATTTGCAGATTTTCTCAACAACACAGCAGCTTTTTTACTGGCATTACCGTATTGTAACAAAAGAAAAGTGAATATCACACAATGAACCTATAAAAGTGTCAGGAGCCTTAGTGAACTTAAAAGACCTCCAAACTTGATATTTAACTCCTAAATGAAATAAGAGCAAGAATATTGTAAATAAGCTGGCGGCTGAAAATACACACAATGAAGGGCTTTATTTCAGCAGCTTAGAATTTTAGGCAGCACACTGGAGAGTTTCAGTTTGTGTTTTCTTCTGCTATCGGAATTCCTATCAGATTTTTTTAGATCTGCATGGCACCGAACAATCATCTGATGTGCAGTTAATGAGTTGTTTAACATTCAAAACCCCCAAATAGAAATGTCAAGCACAGTTCCTGTGCCTAAATACCCAGTGAGTTTTAAAAGTACAACCTTAACTAATAAAGTAAAAATATGGCTTGTAGCTGAACGGTGTCGGTGGCACTGTGGTGTGACTTTTGAAAGACATTTCAGTACTGACATGATGAAACTTTCAAAGACGTTTTCACTTTTTGTTCATTTTTAAACTGAATGGATACACTCTAAAACATTATTATTGTGAAATTGAAAAGTGCTTTTACTTGGTTTATAAGCTCCTAACACCACAGTCTTTAATAAAGACCACAGCCTGTAACAGGGGGACAGTTTGAAATGCTAATGAAATGGCAGAATACACTTTTGTTGACACAATGGGCTCTTTTTAAACCATTCCGTTTCATAAATTTTTCATCCATTTTCAAATTCACTTAATCTAAATAAGACCTACAGGGAGCCAATTCCATTTTGTGGAAATCAGGAATCAAATGCTTAACATCAGCAAAACCAAGGAACTGGCTATTGACTTTCACCGCACTAAAGATCCATTTTGGCTGGTCACTATTCAAAGAGTGGATGTAGAGGTGGTCCACTCCTACAAGTATTTCAGGGTTCACATTAAGGATTAGTCTTGGAACACAGAGGAACTATATAAGAAAGGGCAGAGAAGGCTCTTTTTCTTTAGGCGACTGTAATCCCTTAATGTGAGAAGTGACATCCTTCACATCTTCTATAACTCTGTGATGGCCAGTGCCGTCTTAGCATCACTTCAAGGGAGGTCTTTTGGTCACTGTGCATGTGCTGATTAAAGCTGTAGCTGTGATGAAACCATTGATGGAACTAAATGATGGGGTAGATGTCACTGTTCGTGAATGTGTTTTGCTCTCAGTAATAGAAGAAGTATGGAATCATTTTCTGCTGTGATGAGATTTACTACATTCTAGGAAAAGTACAATTGAAAAACAGCTCCCTTGCTTAAACACACAGAATGGGCTTCATTGCACATTTAAAGCAAATATTAGCTGAGAGACAGCGTGATGAATTTGGACACTTCTCTACTACTCAACATGAGTAAAATGTTTAATAGAAATACAGCAAATTGAAAGTGTCTCTTAAGGCCATGAACATCACTCGAAGGAATGTTGGGAATGGAATATTATTCACTTGCACTTTATAGCTCAGTGTAATTAAACTAGATCACAAAACAAGGGAGGTACAATTGCTTGTGAATTCCATGGTTCTGGGTACAAACACCACCACTGAGTGCTCATCCAGCTTTCTCCAATATCTGAAGTATGAGATATTGGGTTGATTGGTGGCTCTAAACTGATATGAAATGGCATGGAGTCCCATCTGGGGTTGGCTCCTAACAAGCAGGTGATGCTGCTAGGGTAAATTTCAGCTTCTCACAACACTGAACTGGCATAAGTGGGTTCAGACAAATAATGAATCAAAAGAAAATATAAAGTATAACATATTTTTACATAGGGCGGCACGTTGGCGCAGTGGTAGCGCTGCTGCCTTGCAGTAAGGAGACCTGGGTTCGCTTCCCGGGTCCTCCCTGCGTGGAGTCTGCATGTTCTCTGCATGAGTTTCCTCCGGGTGCTCCGGTTTCCTCCCACAGTCCAAAGACATGCAGGTTAGGTGTATTGGTGATCCTAAACTGGCCCTAGTGTGTGCTTGATGTGCGTCAGTGTGTTTGTGTGCCCTGCGGTGGGCTGGCGCCCTGCCCGGGTTTGTTCCTGCCTTGCGCCCTGTGCTGGCAGGGATTGGCTCCAGCAGATCCCTGTAACCCTGAGTTAGGATAAAGTGTGTTGGATAATGACTGACTGATATTCTTACATAACATATTCTTTTATAACATAGAACCTATTCCTCTACAATTAAAGTCAAAAAGCACATGCAAAGTCCACACAGAAACAAACTTTGTGGCTAGAAAGAACTGGGAGACCACTTTCAATCAGCCTCACATAAGAATGAGGACTTTGCTTATATGTTGATTGATGCTCTGATCGTAGGAGAGAGTGGTACATAAAAAGTTATTAAACCCCCATTGAGGTCTTATAAGGGTAGTGATTGGGCTCAGTGAAGAAGATGTCATTAAACACTAAGAAAATGACAGACAACATACCATTGGCACATCCAGAGACTTGAGCTTTTCCTAAATTTCCTTTTAAAATGCAATGTAAATAATAACCATCCATCACGTCTTCAAATGTATTTCCCCCATTAAAAAAACTGGAAGAAAGTGAAGCCTGTCACACTGGCGCTGGGCACAGAACAGGGGACACACACATGCCCATATAAGGGTGATTTACATTTGCTTGTCTTTGGGCACCCAGGAAATGGGAAAACATACCAACTCCATACTGGGTTGGAAACTAAACCCATGAAGGTGTGTGGCAGCAGTGCTGACCTCTGTGCCACCTTGCATAATAAAAAAAAATAACTTTCAGAGAAAGATGAAGTTCTTCAATTTGGCTTAAAACACTGCAGTCGTCTTTTTCAAGTTGAAATTTGTCCGCTTATTGCACCACTTGCTTGCTCCGTTATGTCCATTTTTGTGCAACAGCTTGGGAAAACCCAAGAAAACCATTAAAAAGGTAAACTCAGGTTTCAGATCACATGATAATAAAATAAATTGTCATTGTTCCAGTTTGAATATGATGTATAGAGCATCTTTCAAAGTCAGCACTGAGCAGTTTGGATGTTACAAACTTTCAAAAAAAACGTTGGTTCTCCCTCAGAGTTTTGGAGTTTTCACAGTGAAATGCAGGTGGGATATGCCCCTGTCACTCTGTCACTTCAGATTTAATTTCTTAGCCACTTAACTCTCCAAAGTAGCCTGAAGCAAAGTGTACATTATGCATCTGTGAAGCATAGTAAAGCTAATTATAGTCATTGCTATAATTTTTTAATGAGTAACTTGACTTTGTATAAATATTGAATTTGCTTTCAAACTGTTGCATATAACCGGCACAGTTCAAATTAAACTAAAATGAGCAATTTACTGAAATAAAAATATGAGAATTACGGAGCGATCTTTTTAAGTAATGCAAACATATAAAGTCATGAATGACTTTGTCTGCTCTTTACCTCACAGAACTCATTAATGCCTACACTTCAAAGAGCAAACTGCAATCACAAGGTGAAAACCTTCTTAGAGTTCCCAGAGTGAATACAATTATTGTAGGATATGGTCCTGAGGTAGACTTTGTGATGACCTCCCTGCCATTGCCACACTGGGCTTGGAATTTAAAACAGTCTAGTATAACAGTTTGCTCCATTTCCTTGTGCTGATCACCCCAATAGCAACACTGCCAACCACTATAACCAGAACATCAGAACATACTCTGGGGTGTTGTCATAAGCACAGAGGCCTTGATACTGCACTGGGAAGAAGGTACTAGATATGTGTAGTTCTGGACATGCTCAGGATGGGAAGCCAGAAATCTGGAGAATTAAGGCTGAACCAGGAGAGTCCCAAGGGAAAGTGGGGAAGGCCCTCCTCTAGGTATGCCACTTTGAGGGAATATGAGGGTGACAAGCTATGACAATAGTGCACTCAAGCTTATCATTGTGCCTGCGGCTGCTCCAGGCGCCTCAGTGTGGAACAGGACAGTCCAGTGGACAGGGATCAAGAGGAGTCACAAACCCAGTCATTTTTATGATAAATAGATGACCTAAGATGTCAAAAAGTTATTCAAGAGTCCATTTCATGGTTTTTCTATCACCCCTTGTCAGTCACAGTCCTCACCAGGCCCTCTACTTTAGCTGAGTATTTTTATACATGTCTAGTCAATAAAACTGTTACCTTACTTTACTTTATTGTCGTAGCACGGAATTTGATTAGGTGAAGCTGAGACAATAACATATAAACACAAACATATAACATGAGGACCACAGTAAGCAGGTTCTCCAAAATGCCAGGAGGTAGAAGCCCATGTACCCTACACATCTGGCCCTGTAACAGACACATTAACATGGTATGCGTGACATGGGTTAAAAGGAACAAAAGAAGGATGAATTTGTAGGAACCAATTGAGGATCAGTGACGGTAAAACACGGGGCCTAATCCTGAGTTGCCTTAGGCACCAATTAGAAGACTGCCTGCGAGTATAAAAAGGAGCCAAGGGCAATACACAGTTCTTCTTTAGAGGAAGTCATTTTTCCTAAGTTTCTTAAGTGTCTCTGAAGTACTAACTACAAGGGTGCTATTTGGTTTTGAAGCTTGTAGGGGGCAGGCAAACTTTCCCCAGACCACTGTCTAGCAAACTAAAATTATTTTTGTTAGGGTTCAGGAATGAAGCGAGACATCTGAGAAAGAAAAAGAGATAAGGACACAGGAGGTTCCTGGAAGGGACTCCCAATTCTGGACATGGATCCTGGATTTCTCAGAAAATAGTGCTAACTGGGGACAAGAAGCCACTCCTTGCTCAAAGGCCATTTGAGTTTGGACTCCGAAGGTAAGTCAGTGGCATGGGTGCAATCTGGCAGGGTGGTTTAGAGAATAGCCAGGAGAGTTTTGGAATTAAGTGGGTTAAGTTGGCAGAGTGTTTTGGGCTGCTCTGCCTTCTTATGAATTTGGACTGTGACAAAGGGGAAGAGTTACCTCCCTTGAAAATTTACTCCAAAGCCCTTAGTGGGGTTTATTTGATAGCTGGTGGTTTTGTTTTGTTACATTTTGAGTTCTGCCACTTATACATTATTTAATAAGAAATCATATCATGTTAAAGTGCTATTTAAAGGTGTTGTCTAAATGAAACTATAAAATTGTTTTTTCACTTGAAAACCATGTGGTGGATGTGGCAATGCGCTGTATCAGCACATGCTCCTAACCTCTCTCTCTCTCTCTCTCTCACTTGAAAAAGTCATAATATACATTTTAACATTCTCAGACCGACTTAATCCATTTCATGGAGGTGGGTTAGCTGAGCCTTTTCTAGAAGCATCAGAGCCAAGACATGAAACTGTCCTGGACAGGACACCACACCATCACTGAGCTCATTCTCACATACATCTACACAGACACAGTGAGAACATTCAGACAGGGCACCACACCACCACTGGGTCCACTACCACAGCACATCCACACAGACACAGTGAGAACATGTAGACAGGACACCACACCATCACTGAGCTCCCACTAAAACTCCCCCACACAGACACAGTGAGAATGTACAAATGGGACACCATGCCATTAATGGGCTGAATACCACACACATGCACACAGACATAGTGGGAATGTGCAAACAGGACACAACAACATCACTACATCCAGTCTCATACATACCCACACACATACAGTGATACTATGCAGACGGAACACCATGCCATCACTGGGCTCACTCTCATACACACCCTTCACAGAGACTGTGAGAACATGTAGACAGGACACCATATCATCACTGTGCTAACTCTAAAACAATCCCACACAGACACAGTGAGAACATGCAGACAGGACATCATACAATACAATACAATATTTTTTGCAGAGCCCAAAATCACGCAAGAAGTGCCACAACAGGGGGGTAAATACAATACAATATGACAGAATACAACAAGTAATCCTCAATACTATACAATCGTACAATAGAAATATTACAATTACAGAACAGAATTCAACAGTGGATGATATCACATAATACATCTACATCATACCATCACTGGGTCCACTCTTGCCACACCCATATTCACATAATGCCAGTCAACACATGTCAGCAGGGATGTGAGATGAAAATTAGAGTACCCAGTGCAAAATCCACACAGGCATAGTTAGAACAAGCAGACTCCATGCAACATCTCTACATAATGGAGCTTCATAAAAGACATTACATATAAGTTTCTTCATTACCGAAAGTTACCATACTTTCTTGTTCGCTACAGTATACACAATAATGTGTGTTTGCTTGTTCTTGATGTAAACAACATGCCTCCCATAAGCTTTAGTAATCAGCCCCACTGTGAGACACAGTAGTTATACTCATTAGTGATAGGTAAAAATTGTGACGGAAAATGCTGTCGTCAATCAAAACTCGAAACAGAAAATCCAGCTTTCCTTAACTACAAACTTACAATGTAACAAAACAAGGGAGAAATTCGGTAACTTTAACAAACCTCCTACATACACAGTGAGCCCTACCTCACTGTCTTGCTGTACATCATTGATGGATAATCAGCTTCATGGGTTAAGACATTCAAAGCATCATCCATAGTGTTTTTAATCCTTGGAGTGCTCACAAGCTTACATTCCACCCAAATTACTAGGGTCATCATAACGTGCAGCACTCCTCATCCATCTCGTATTAAATAGCCTGAAAAACACCTTTCACTCGCCACAAAAGCTTTACTCCCTTTTGGTCTACTTAGTGTGGTGTTGCTGAAGGCTCATATTATTGTGCTGTCATCTGCTTAGATTCAGTGCAGTTTTTACATTTGTACTAAACAAAAAAGAAATGCCTAGAGCAAAGGAATTGGGCACGGTAGTGTCTGCAAACAAATCACTCGCCGTGCCATCGAGTATAACAACAAAGTCAGTAACTGAAACCTGGAATTCCAGTCAGCACTCAAATGCAAGCCGAGGCAGCTCACAGCTCACTCAGTTCCCAGCTAATCAAAGAGGAAATGCCCACAGCCGGCAATCCACACTTTCTTAACCAGTAATCGCACATGACATTTTGCAGTAACTCCCATTATATTTCTTCTCACTGCCTCACTATGCTGCTCTGCAAACACCATTCAGGCAGAATAGACAGTGCTGAAATCTCCAGGTGAGAACAGCAAGGTTTTTCAAATTTGGGGAGAATTCATTTTAACTTTTCCCACGCAAACATGAAAAGCCACTGCAGCGGGATCTACATGAAAGTTATTCCATCAGCCCACTCCATCAGCTCAGATTGCTTTTCATAACCTCCAGAGGAAACCCTAGTGAATAGTTGAGACAGAGCAAAATGTGAATTTATAACATCTTGACCTCTAAGTGTCTCTTTGTCATAAAAGGAATAGGATATGGAATCCAAATCAGGCTTCTGGAGCAGCACAGATTCAGCCGTGAATGTGAGGAGCCCATTACATTAAAGTGGGGGTCCAGTTTACACTGAAGGCTGGCATGAGGTCCTACTGTGTTTGCTTGAATTCTCACCTCATTGACTCATTATGAGTCAGGGCCAATGCATGCTGTCACAGGGTGGCTGATCCATTCCTCCTTTTTCTCAGCTCCACTCATGGACAGCCAGAGCTGGACAGAATGCCAGGATACACTACTGCTGACAACTGCTTTTCATCACAATTGAACTGACTTGCATTTGGTTGGGATGTGCAAAGGCATCCAAAACACAACCTCAACAATTTGGATTCTATCCCGTATGCCATATTCTCAAGAGAACTGACTGGTGTAAATGACAAACTGCATCCCATTGAAACAGTAGAATTTAAATGCATATGGCATTGAATAGACATGACAGTTTTTTAAATGCCACGAGAAGAATAGAAGCCTCGGACCATGGAGAGTGGCGGAAAAAGATTTTGGACAACTTGCCAAACAGTTGACGATGATGATGAAACAGCAGAATTTTAAGAGAAAAAAAAATCTATGATAGCAATGGGGACAAGGAATAGCTCTAAAATGGCTCTCAAAATGCTATCAGGAGGCCGATTATCAAATTTGAAACAGGGAAAGGAGTACAGATGGATACAGGGCCACATTAAATGAAGAAAACAATGCCATATGATGCCATGGACCTTGTCCAAATTAGGAAATGTTAAAGTAGGAGCCCACTGGGATCAGTGCTGGAGCTGCTGCCCTTTTTAATTCATATAATTCATTTACATAAACATGCAAGTTCGTTTGTAGATGACACTAAATTAGGTGAATTAGGAAAGCCATGCAACCCCTTACACACAGGGATGTTTAGCAAGAATGATGCCCCTAAGCCTGTGAGGCTACTAAAAGATCAACCCTAAACTCTCTAAGTTTCATACAATCTCCAATTTCCTTTTCTTGTTTTAAATTTCTGAATGCCTGGTTTCTTCTCCGAATATTCACCATCTACCTAATGATGGTGTGCTTGAATCTTTCCAGTCTGGATTCTGACCTTACCAAAGCACTGAAATGGCTCTTGTCCAAGCTGTGAGCAACAGAGCAACTAACTGACCTGATGGGAGTGAATATGCCCTGCTGTGGACTACCATCCCGATCAGAACTGCACTCAACGCCGGACCCTTTTGTTCCTATAAACTGGATTAAGATGATTATAAACAGATGAATGGATGATTCCAGCACAGCACCTGTAGGACAAAGATAATGAAGATAGTGCCACTTGATCCCCTCGTAGATTATAAAACTAGTTCAACAAAGTTTTGCAAACCTCACTGCCACCAGGATGCATGCACACAGATTTCATGAAAGTCTCTTCCTTATTGAAGAGTTAAATAGCCTGGCACATTCACACTTTTCTTGGAGACACGGCTTTAAACATAATTTCAGATACATCACTAGCACTAATTGTTGAGAAACCACTCCACATCTTCAGGAAAGTACATTTAAAGAGTCTGTCAAATGAAGCGTGCATTGACAGAGAGATTAATGGGCCGTTAAGCATTTATTCAGAAGCCTTCACAAAGCTAAATGCTAATTTAATTCTAACTGAATATTTCTGGAGCACTGAATCAGTGAAACAGACAGTTTGTGACCATTACTGCTTGCTTTGAAAAAATATTGCTTGCCTTTTTTACTCTTATTGCTCAACCCTAAATGCTAAACTAAATCCACCTACTAGAAAACAAAAAACAAAAAGGAAGTCAACACTGTTGCTTCCCAGCTCCAAAAGTCTGAGTTAAACAGTCCCACTGGTCTACCTGGTCACTGACTGTGTGGAGTTTGTGTGTTCTTTCTATATCCACATTTTTATTTTTCCTCTGGGTTCTTCAGTATTTCTCTATATCTCAAAGATGAACAGGTCAGATTACCATGTATCTCTAAATGAACCTGGGGTGATGTCTTTACATATACAAGTATTCTCGTTAAAGCCCATGTTACATTAACGCAACTTCTTGTCATTGAGTATATCAGGCTTGCTGACTTAAGTTGGTGATCTCGTAGCCAGATCACATCAATTTATACAACTAAAAATCCAAGGCATTGTAACTAAAACTGAAAAATGACTATTTGCTAATTGGGATTTGTCAGCCTAATTATGTTAGCATACAAGCAGATGCAGTAAGGATAGTTATTTCAGGCAGACTTAAAAGATTAAGGCAGATGCACTGTTCACAGAAAGTCAAAAGAATGTGCTGTTTTTGACTCTTAGAAGAGCACGGCCCTTATACAGCATATTCAAATACCTCCGTTGGTATTTACCTATACCTGGCATGCCTCACTAAATTTGGTAAATGTGTGGGTATTTAGGGCTTGTCAGAGAACTTTTACCCAGAAGCCCACAGATCAGATGAGATGTCAACTATGTGTCAAGAAGAATGCCTCCTGCACCGCGCCAAAATGGAACTTCAGTCATCAATGACCTCCACTAAATATCTGAACAATGATTGTACTGTTCCAATGGCCTGCACATCACAATATTAACAAAACATAATATAACAGAATTTAAAACGAAAATTACAGTACAGGAGAACATTAACATTATTACATTAAGATTACTCTTGGGGGATTCCATTTTCAGCAAGTTTTTCAATTTTGTCGGCATCGTGCTTTATATTGTTCACTATTGTTCTTCCTACTCCGTAAATTGAAGTCATACTAGAAGCACTTTTGCCGTTTTGTCAATGTTTAATAATTTCAGTTTTTTTGTGACAATTCCAACACCACGTTTATCAGCTATAACAATATATAGTAGATTAATTATAACAAAAGAGAAAAGCCACTAATTGCCATTAAAACTGAAGGTACATAACTGACACTGTGATTTCAGAATGCGGCCTTACATAAGGTGCTAGGGAAGAACACTGCGATAACAGAAGTGAGAGTGTTCCAATGTGTAGGCCAGGGGTGCCCACACTTTTTCGGCTTGCAAGCTACTTTAAAATAACCAGGTCGAAATGATCTTCCTACATTAAAAATGATGTACAGTATATATATATATATATATATATATATATATACAAGACAATAACGGGCGCTAGAACAGTAGTGCATGAACATTAGTAGGAACAGTCTATATTAAATGGCATGGGACCATGACCTCATTCTGTTTCTTGTCTTAATTTTTTTTTTGTCAAAAATATTTTTGCAAGAAGCCTAAAGTAAAATAATAATAAAAATATAATAGAAACGTAAATGACAATACAGTAAGTATAATTATTATTGTCTTAGTGTAAAACTTTGTAACTTTGTAATTTAGGTAAAATTTTCTATTTTTTTACCTCATGAAATTTTTCTATACAATTTCATTATAGACAACATTTCTAGTAAATATTCTGTCTGAGTTTGGCAAGAGTTTGCCTTGTTCAGGGCCATCTACAACCTTGACAACAACATCTGGAAAACTTCTAACTGTTGATAATGCAACATATAACTGACCATGGCTGAATACTGGTTCTGGCAAGTAAATGCCAACTTTTTGTAAGGTTTGCTGTTCTGAGTCTCTCTCTTTTAGTGTTATTCTGACGCTCATTTTCTTTTTCTTCAATTGATCTATTTGTACGTGTTTTTCTTTGTCTTTCAGCCTTTCTTTTGTTGATGTTTACTTGTTGAGCTGACTGTTCTTCCAGGTGATGTTGTTTATATAGGATTTGATTGTTTGTGTCTTTTGTCCTACTTGACGTGTCCTTTTTCTTTGGGTGCCATGTTATTAGTAGATACGTCCGTGATATTTTCTCTTACAGTAATACTGGCTTGTACGTGGCTGTAATATGCATCACTGTATTGTGTGTCATTCATTTTCTCTTGCAGTAATACTAGTTTGTATTTCCATAAAATTCCTGTAATTTTCTCTGACGGTAATACTGGCTTTGATGTCCGTAATATGACAAATTTTCTGTCACAACAGGGGGCAATCAGTAGAGTGTCCCCAGCAACTGATGTAATGTGTGTCGTGTAGCTGATAATCGTGCCCGTGGCATCTCCCCAGCAAGTACTATTTAGTTCCCCTGCAAGTATTTTAATCTGTGCTGGCGTGCAGCTGATTATTGTATGTGTGGCGTCTCCCCAGCAACGGATTTTATATGAGCGGCCGCGACTACCCAATCAGGACTCACCCCAGCAATGGTGTCCTTTATTTCTTATCATGCGCAGCCGTGGCAAGGCCATTCACTGTGTGCCCAGCTTCCAGTGTGTGCACTTTATTTGCTTATCTTGCGCGGCTAGGCCATTCACTGTGTGCCCGGCTTCCAGTGTGTGTGCGTCCATGGAGCCATGCACATGGGCAGGGCACGGTGCAATGCGCTGCGTGGCCCGCACATGCGCACTTCACCAGAAGACACACACACACGGACACCTGGACACACACAGGGGTTTTATTAAAGAGGATATACTGTATATACACACACACACTGAGTATACTTTATACATAAAATGTATGTTGTTGTAATGTGCATAACTGAATAACCTTTATGGCACAATAACAATTCAATACATTCATGGTCACTACAGTATTTGGATTTAATAATCGTCATGTGGGCAAAGGCTGACTCGCATAAATAAGTAGAGCCGAATAATTCAGTCAAGGAGCTTTTGAATTCAACCGAGTGAAAAATGACGGCTGTCTGATTAAACTGTGATTTTAGTTCCCTCTCCTTTCTCTTTCTCAGATCGCTTTTTGGAAGGACGACAGTTTCATAGTTTTTATGAACAGTTCGAAAGTGCCATTCCACATTTTCCTTCTTTGGAATAGCAATGATAGATTGACAGATCAGACAAACGCACTTTTGTGACATTGTGAGAAAAAATCCTCTTCCAATTCCACATCCAGCCCATACCCTCTTAAAACAATTTTTTTTTTTAATCCCTTCTTTAGTTGATATAAATAGGAAAGCTAACTAGATCACAGCCGGAGTTTTGCAGTAGCTTGTGCGTTTAATAATTTGTGCGGGATGACCAGTGTGTTATTAAAGAAGAGATCTCAGACTGGCCGCCCTGTATGTCAATCAAGTGGGAAATGCCATAGGGAGGATATATGATAGGCTAACGTTTAAAAAAAATTTTTTTGAATGCAACGCGATCTACCTACACTACCTTTGTGATCTACCGGTCGATTGCAATCGACGCATTGGGCACCCCTGGTGTAGGCTATTGCGTGCTCTTTTTTTTTTTGGCCCTGACTGTTAACAGAGGCTGGCAGTTAATCGAGTGAGTGATAATCAAGGTTTTACTGTGTATATATATATCTTGTATGTAAATTGTTATATTAATTCTTTTTTAAGTCTGAGTCACAGTCTGATTATTATTAGTTAGTTACCTACCAGGTAACAATTCTAATTGATCAGCCAGTCGGCAAACACCCACCACATCCCCCCAGTTGTGAGAGGCAGCTCATAGATATGTGATACAGTATCTGCCAAACAATACAAAGAGTACACGACATGTGTTTCCCCCTGATTGGGGCTCATCAGGTGCACGCACTTTTGCTTCCCCTTACGGGATCGAACCTCATACATCAGCACCGGAGGTGATGCCTTGGATGCTGCGCCACGGTGGCTGGTTCACTTATTTTACAGGGTAAAGATTGGAGTATTGCATTCTTTTTTCCCAATTTTGTAAGAGGCGTCCAAGGCATCGCCTCGGGCATTGACGCCCAAAGTTCGATCCCTGTAAGGGGATGCAAAAGTGCGTAAACCTTACGAAACACGTGTCACATATTCTTTGTATTGTTTGGCGGATACTGTATCATATATATATTTATATATATATATATGTATATATGTGTGTATATATATATATATATATATATGTCTGTATATATATATAGATATAGTATATATATATATATATATATATATACTGTATATATACACACAGTACAATCCCTCTTTACCGGCCACCTCAGGACTGGACCCATGGCCGGTTGCCGTTTTGGCCGGTTAATCCAACACATACCTATTTTCATGTAGAAAAATATTTCTAAGGTATGTACTGTACCTCTTCAACATTCCTGAAGAAACCATATCCACAAGGCTTCATCCACAATTTCACACATGGGTTTTTTTCTCGTATAATGACTGGACAGTGTGGTGTAGCGGGTCCACAGCTCAAGTCAAAAAGGACACTTTTTAAATAAATAATCGGCACACTCGCGGCTTATCGAGGGGGTGTGGTATGTGTGGCCGATCGGTTCACCGATCACAGAGCTGGAGTGACCGGTATTGAAGACGACTGGCTGTCGAAAGGCAGCGGCAGTCATGGAGGCTTTGGGCTGGTTTAGCCCCAGCGTAAGCGCCCTGGTCTTTGGGGAAAGAACTCGGTCTCGGTCCGGATGGAGCCCGACGTAGCCAGGGATAGAAGGGCTACAGGACCAGTGTGGAAGGAAGCTGCACGTGCAGGGAGGGCAACTCCCCTGTTGCGAGGCCCAATGGGAAAAGCAGGGGGACCGCCAGGTAGAAAGAAGGCATCGTGCTTTGGATTTTAAGAGACTGCTTCCAGCCATTGTTTTAACTTCGTTTGCCTTGTTTTTAAAGGACTTGTTTTTTTACTAATGGATTTTAACCTCCACTAATTCACTTGTTTTAATGGATTATTTATTTAAAGACAACTTTTGATACACTGCACTTTATTTAATTTGAACACTGTTTTGTTGTTTGCTGGTTTTAAAATACCTCTCACCTTCCAGGAAAGAAGGAAGTGCATACATATAAAGAAGCATTATTTCAGCTTATTGGTGAATCACAAGCTTGAGGATGTCAGTGGAAATTGAGGGGTGGTGCTTTTAGGATTGAAGTCGCAAAACACTTCTTTATGCAAAGAGTTGATGGAATCTGGAACAAACTACCACAACATGCTATTGAACCAGAGACCTTGACATCCTTTAAGGCATATCTGGATGAAATATTGAGGACAGCCTACTTACTAACTGAATAAATGGAGTGAATGGTCTTCTTTCATGGCTTTTGTTTGCCATGTTCTTATGTTCTAAAATGGATCCCAATAGGTATAATATGCTTTTCTTACCACATGGAATGCACTTTATCCTCAGCAAGTTTAAGACAACATGAATCATGTCCTAGCAAATACAAGTCATCACAGAAGAAATGTGAGCCAGTCACAAAGCAGCACATTGTCCTTACATGGAGGCAATTCTGAGATCTTAATTAAAGTATGAATGAAATCAGACAAACCTGGCAAAAAGAATCCATTAAAGAAAATGACCCTTGTAGTTCTTTAGATGTTTGTTACGCAGATCATCTGCTCTGTTTTACAGACAACAAGACAAACTAGGTTCATTTGTGAGAGTGCATGTCTGCCAAAACATTATCAAGGACAGTTTCTCAACCAGATTTTCACCAAGATTCAAATAGTGAATTCTTCAGATCAAATCAAAAGTAGCCAATTTAGAAATTCATTCATTCCAACAGCCCTTGTGCAGTTCAGATTTTCTCACCAACTTATTTTCTGTGTGTTTGTGTTATTGATATGTCAGTTTCCACTTAGCTATCTATCTGCTAAACCCATTAGGTCTATTTTTCAGGGTCAAAGGGAACCAGAGACAGCAGTACAAGACAGGGACCAAGTCATCATTCAAACATCCACATTCACTCATTCAGAACCGTTTTAGAGTTGCCAGTCAACGTGATCTGTAATGATGTGTAAAAATCTGGAGCACACTGAGAAAACCTGTTATAGTGACTTGGCAAGGACTTAGCTGTACTATAAATTGCCCTTGACAGATAACACATATATTTTGACAAGAAATGTCTTTCATGTTCACCCAATGTCCCATCAAAAATAAAACATTTCCTTCCTTAATTCTGAGGTAATACACTCACAGTGATATTTGACAGAAGTTGCAATACAAATTGATGTTAACATTGTGTTAATGGAAGCAGCTGGTCACAATCACTTTAAGGGGAAGGAGACTAATGAGAGCATGGATTTTTTTTATTTTTTACATGTGCCTTATCTTTGTACGTTTAATAAGTGCCAGATGGCACAAAGGTATACGTAGCAAGATCAAACAGACTCAGGTGAACCATACTGTGTTCCTCGTTCTGTCACAGACAGTTACTAAAGCTCAGGAGAGCACAGCATTTTCCAGCTTTCTAATAAGTAAAATAGGATGGATGTCCTTATTTACCACTTAGCCTGTGTGGTGACAGCGAATTGTGCATCATTTTAGATTATTAATCAGGAAATGCTGCTGCTTGTTTAGTGCTTGTTATATCCTAAATATAAATAAATTAAAGGAGGTAAACTAGTTAGGCCATTACATATGTTTTTATAAGAGAGACTACCAAAAGAAAGAAAGAAAGAAAGAAAGAAAGAATTTTTTTCAAATTTCTGTATGTTTAAAGAATGGTAAAGTGGATAAAGACATGGTTACCTGCTCAGTTCTTATTTCTGCATCCCTATGTGACTGGTCAAGTCCTTTAACCTACCTGTTCTTCAACTGTAAAAAATTCATGTATACAATTTTACTATAACTCTGTAATTATAACATGCCTTGGGATGGTGTTTACTATAGAAAGGTGCAATATAATTAAGTTCATAAAGGGAGCTGAGATCTTTACACACACTTTCTACAATACCAGACTAACTATGGAAGACATACAGCTTACTTTCAGTTCAACTAAGTTAATGTGCAGCTGGGTCAGTGTGCATCTGCAAAGCAAAAAATGGCTGAAACGGCTGAAAAAGAAAGAAGGTTAAAGACAGAACGTTTCAGCTGTATAGCCTTCATCAGGTGTGGAACTGAAAAACAAGAGAGGGTAACATATGTTGGGGGGAACAAGTCCAGATGAAAGGAGAAAAGGTGAGAGTAGGTGGAAAAAGGTGTTAAAAGCTGCTATTAGAGAACATTAAGAGGTTAAAAAGTAAACCAACGTCACATTACTCAAAGTTTTGTCATAGGGTACGTCAGTTTTACCAATCCTGATTGCTGATCTCATGCTGCACATTAAAAAATGAAGCAACTGATGTCACATTTACCAACTAAATGCTGTTCTTCCAGCGCAATTGTGCTTGTCCCTTTTTCTGACAGCCAAAAGTGCGCTGCCTGATGGAGCCAGTGATGTACAACAATTTAATACCTGCAGCAGGTTCAGCAGCAATTTCTGCCACTTATTTATTTTTTCCATTCTGTTATGGTATGTAAAATATGAGACATCAGATAGACAAGCTTCTCGTCTGCTTGTCCATAGGTCAATGATTGGTCAATAGCTGTGGTGCGTTCAGCTGGAGTCTCGACCCTTTTTATCTTTTTTCCATTCTGTTTTAGTACATAAAACACAAGACATTAGACAGACAAGCTTCTATTCTATTTGTGAGGTTCAAAACATACATGTACCTTATTCCTCATGACTACCATAGTACATAGTCTGGTCTATCATAGTACATGCATTGTACTTCTGGCTGAATGGTCATTAGCTGTCAACTCTTTGATTTTATCCCAGCCAGTCGCAGACTAACTGATCTCAGTCAATAGGTGTGTCATATTAGTTAATTGGCTTCATGGGAGTGCTCCGCCGACTTACTCCAACTGGCTAAGATTATGTAAATAAAGGATATGAATAAAAATTACTGGAAAAGTCGTCTAATGTGACATAGCCTTTAGTTGGTCTTTAAGACCTGGAGAACTATGTGATCCTAGGCTGAGCATGAGCTTAGTTTCTATTTTTCCTTCTGTTTTCCCCAAACACCCTCGTTAGACTGGCAGAACTGAATCTTAACTTCAATGCTTTTTCTTTTGATAACAACTTTTTCACCAGGTCAGTGGTGTTGCATTGGGTACTAAAATGGGACCTAGCATTGCCAACACCTTTGTCGGCTGAGTGGAAAAGTGTTTCTTTTCTTCCTAACTATGGTTTGTACCAGGCCTGCACAAAAAATATTTCAGTGATTATGTTAGTACCGCCTCTTGCTCCAAAAGCCAGTAATAGCTTGGAAAATTGCTATATAAATAAAATGTATTATTATTATTATTATTATTTCTATTATTATTATAGGAATTAATTAATGATTTTACTAGTTTTCATCCATCTCTCAGGTTTACAGTCAACATTTCCACCACAACTCTACCATATTTAGATACGTATTAGTCTTCCTACCAGCTTTGGATGTAAAACCTCAGTCTAATAGTCTCAAACCTTCTCTACAGCTCCTTCCATCCCTAGCATAGTGAAAACTCTCTCCTTTCACATTTCCTTAGTCTCCACCACCTTAGCAGTGATAAGGCTGACTTCTGTAATGAAGTACTCAAAATGAGAAGTTTCTTCATTTACAGAGATCCCCTTCTCATATTGTGGACAGGGCCTCATAACAACCACTGTAAGAAGAAACCAACAAAGAAACCCACATCCTGCTGGCCCACCCATTCCACCCTAACACTTCTTGCATCCCACAGGTCATAAAGTAAAATGTCTCTGTTTTCCAGACTGATCCTTTCACAGGAGCCTTTTTTTCAAACCCCTCCTTGATATCCTATCGAGTAGCTAACCTGCGCAAACTTACCATTCACTGCTCACACCAAAGAGAAGTGCCACTTGCCAGAATGTCACCAACAATTTCTTTGCGTTTGACTCCTCTAGTACATCTAATATTAAATACATTGGTTTTCTGCCAGTTTAAAAATCCCATCTGCTGCGTTTCTTGTAGGAAGTTCCCAGGCATCTACACGGGTAAAAACAGAGATAACTAGCAGAGAGCTAGTTTGAGGAAGTACGCCTGATCCATTAAAATCAACAACTTTATAAAACTTGCTGCAGAACACTTCACAACCCTCGATCATAGCCACCCTGTTCTCCGTGTTTGTGTTCTTTCACAGGGATTTAAAGACACTTTTCTAAGAAAAACAGAAGAGGCTAAGCTGTTTCTCAGCCTGAGATCACATACATCTCCAGATCTTAATGATCACTAACTTTTAACTTCTCCCTTCATCTTCTCTAATGGCAGCTTTTTATCACCTATACTCTCATCTTTTCTCCTTTCATCTCCCCTGGCTTTGTTCTGTCATATATATGTCACTTGTTCTTTCCTTTTCAGTTGCACACTTGATAAAGGCTATATAGCAAAACTGTTGTGCCTTTAACCTTCTTTACCTTGTCAGTGAGGAAATATCTTTTAACCTTTTTTAACTCTTTGTTCTTCCTTTTGAAATCACACAGTAGCCTTTCTGACTCTTATGCCTAAACTCAACAGAAGAGGCCACAATCAGTGCCATCTGCCTCCTTCCTCAATTCTCTGACACCTACATAACACAACTGTAGATGTCCTGCTCAGGATAAGGAGCCATTCGGCCAGTCATCTCACCTCTACTGATTTTCTCATTTGGCCTTCAGGTCTAGAGGAAACCAGAAACAACCTGTTAGGTTCACAATGTATCAAGTCCATGCTGGATTCTAAAAAATCCTGAAAGTTTACTGAAAAGTTTTTTTGAAACTATAAATAAACTAATTTTCACCTTTTAAGACACCTTCATATCTGGTTAATTAGAATGCTGGAGAAGTACAAATAAAAAATGAAAGAGTCATAGATTTTCTATGCTGTTCAGTGAATCTGTTAAGTTCTGGCAACAAAAGACCATGCATTTGAGTTTGAAACACAAATAACATCAGTGATTCAACACTTAATAGTGCATTTCAAATAAAAAGTGATGGCTGGATGTGACCCAAACAAAGTACATCCACTGCATCCACTTAACAGTGTCATCTCCAGACAGAGGAGTAGCTTCAGTGACAGACTTTTGTCACTGTCCTGCTCCACTGACAGACTGAGGAGATCGTTCCTCCCCCACACTATGCGACTCTTCAATTCCACCCGGGGGAGTAAATGCGAACATTAATTTTATTTTAATTCTTTTCATTTTTATTACTATTTAATTTAATATTGTTTCTTTGTATCAGTATACTGCTGCTGGATTATGTGAATTTCCCCTTGGGATTAATAAAGTATCTATCTATCTATCTATCTATCTATCTATCTATCTATCTATCTATCTATCTATCTACATCTCAGTGGCTTTATATGTTGGCACAGCAGGTGAATTTCATTTCACTTGGAAAAGCAAATGGCACTTGAACAAGGACTTTGGAAAACGATGATGGAAGGCTTTGTGCAAAATGAACCTGTAATTGACTTAAGTCTGAATTCGCTTTCATCTATTTAATGACTGATGTATATTAAAAATCCGATCATAAAGGGTATGTGATAAATTCAATTTCCTTACATTGCATACTTGCTTTTGATAAATTCACAGTGCTGTACACATTCAAATATGATACAAAAATAAAAAGACTAGCCGAAGCTCACCGTTCCATACGGCGGTGTAAGAATAGGAATGGAAAACGGTGAGAAAGGAATTCAGTATAACAAAGGCTTAGGAAACAATGAAAATAGCAAGGAGCGAAACCAATGGCAATGGTCGAGAGAGTACCTTTCTGTAGCAGGCTATGGAAAACAGACATATATATATAGACGCCACATTCACTGTGTTGCCCAGTCGATACGATAAGTCAGCACGTCCGCCCTATTGTGAGTGGTAAAAGTGCCATTTAAACTAATACAGGTAGACATGTAAAACTGGGTTTTCTGTTGAAAAAACAATAAAGTTTTAAACAGTATTATTTACATACAACAGATTTTATTGAATCGTTTACATGAAATTATTTATATCCATTTATACACTAAATGCATGCGTATCCCATGGTCTTAGAGTTGGTGGGCGGGACTGGGTGTTGGCGGGCGTTGCTCTCTGTCTTGCATGCGCTCCCTATCTTGCTTGCTCTTAGTTAGAGTTGGCAGGCAGGGCTCTGTGAGTTGGCAATCATGGCTCTCTGTCTTGCGTGCGGTGTAAAGTCAACGTGGCTCAGAGGTGTGTGTGGACTTTTGCACAGACGAAAGCGACTGAGGCTGGATTCGGTGAGTTTTTGCGTGGCTCGAGAGCGACGCTGGACTTGGGAGGACAGTTACAGTTGGCATGCGTGGCTCTGTCGTGCGTATCCCATGATGCGTTAGGAGGGTTAGAGTTGGTGGGCGTGGCTCTGTCAAGCATATCCCATGGTCTTAGAGTTGGTGGGCGGGGCTCTGTCTTGCTTGCGTTCACTGTCTTGCGTGCCCTCAGTCTCTTGCTTGCGCTTAGTGTCTTGCGTGCCCTTAGTGAATTATATATATAGATAAAACACCTAAATTACAATACAATAACAATAACAGCATTCTGAAGTACAGTATAATACAACAATCTCAAACTTGCCTGATCCAATTCTGGGTCATGAAGGCTTACAGCCTATTATAGAGGCAGAAACCAGTGCTGGATGGGGATGGGATGGCAGTCAATTTCAGGATCTACTCAACCAGACACCCATGGGGCCAATTCAGAGTTGCCAATTTACCTGACAGACATACAGAATACCCAATGGAAATGAATTACAAAATGTTATATTCCATCATCACTCTTAATGTATTTTAACAAAAGAAGAGATGTTGCGTCAGAGTAAAGTAGGTTATGGACTACTCAGTCTGTAGTCCAATGCTGTCAGTCCATCCTTCCCTTTCTAAACAACTCATCTAAATCAGGGTTATATGCCTGAGGTCAGTTCCATAACCTATCATTAAGACCTTTGGGATTAACTCCACAATGCCAGTGCTCAGACTGGAATTCAAGTCTGGGACTCTGGATCTGTGAGGCAGTAGCATTAACAACTGCACCACCACACTGCCTCTTTATTCTATCTAATTTATATTTATAACAAATTCATGAAGTCCTTACTGGACTTAGGTGGCCCAGTTCTTATGTGACAAGTTTGCTATTATTCTAATTAAAATTGTAGCTTTTAATATAGTCCCGCTTCCTCATATTAAGGAGGTTAGAGTTCACATCTTGAGACCACACTGCATGATGTTTGCATGTTCTCCCCGTGTCTGCATAGTTTTCCTCTCACAGTCCAAAGACATAAAGATTATGTGAACTGATGATGCCTAGTGAGTGTGTGATGAGTTGTGAGTGTGTTTCCTCTTGTGACAGACAAGCACCCTGTCCAGGAGATTTAGCAAATATACCACTTCTACACAGGCCACCATGGCATCATTCTGTACCATTTTTTACCTTGTTAATGGAGTACTCCAGATTGATAATCACTCCATACACCCTACACCACCAGCATGACTTTGACTGCAAAAAACATAGTTCATTCTAAGAGGACTTAAAAATAGTTGTCATGTAAGGTCAGTCATAGTATCTGTCTAAAGATTTGTGGCTACATGTTGAAGCTGCATTACATTAGCACTTCCTGTCCTGTTTACTGACTATGGAGTCACTTTTGTCCAGTCACATATAAAAAGTGTAACTGGCAAATCCATAGTATATGCTAGAATCCTATTTTAGGTAACCATATACAAATCATAAATAAAGGAGCTATACAGAATTTAATATAATAAATAAGTATTGTGTGCTTTAATATAGTGCTGCTGCCTCACAGTAAGGGCACTAGTGTTCACATCACGCGTCCTCGCTGCACAGAGTTTGCCTGTTCTCCCTGGGTTGGCGTGGTTTTCCTCAAATAGTCCAAAGACTGGGTGGGAGGTTTGGCAACACTAAATTAACCCTAGGGGGTGTGTAATGTGTGTGATGTATGTGAGTGTGCTTCCCTTGAAAGGGGAATTGTTCCTGCTTTGTGCCCTATGCTTGATAGGATAGGCTCCAGCCACCGACAGCCCTGCCGAGGATTGTTGACTTAGAAAATGGAATGGTAGGATTTTAATAATTCTGTCTTTGTCTCTATTGTAATACTCAGAGTGGGTCATTCTGTTAAACTTCTTCTAATGTTTAATACTCTCAGACACTTACAAATCTCCAACTTTGCTGTTCTCCATTTATTCTCTAACCAGTAATGGTGCACGATAACGTGCAGTGAATAAACTTGACTTGAGCATTCACAGTTTTCATCCTCTTTCTCTGTACGTTTAGCATTCGTTTGCTCAGAGGTTGATGCGCTTGCTGCTTCCTGAGCAGCTTTTCTTTTCTCCACTCTAGCGGCCTGCTTCTTCTCTTCATCTCTTTATCTTTTCACATTAAAACTGATTAACTCAGTGTTTGTGCTGCATTTACTTAGTACGTTTTCCTTAATTTTTCACTTAAGCTGGCACTGAAGTCTTCAATCTGCCTCAAGAATGATTTAAGATATGGAGGAGTAGGAGAAGTGATGGTGAAGGTGGTAGGGATTTGAACGGCGCCCATACGCATACGCTACATAGCCACCCTGCCGAGAGTTGATTCTACAATAGAATAAAATTAAAAAAAATAAATAAATAAAAATCATTAGCCTGAAAGCAGACAGTAGAGGTCATGTAGTATATGTGTACCAAATTTCAGGCCAATAGCTCAAACGGTTTACAAGCTACAGGTGATTTAAAATCCTAGACAGACAAACAGATAGCCATGGTAGCATATTATATAAGAAAATTTTTGCCATTTTTACTTAAGACACAGTGTGGTATTATTAGATAATGGTGACTCTGTCTCCACAATATTTGTGCTTATATTGAAAGAAGATCCTCTACCTGCAGTCTGTATCCCATAAAAGATCTAGTTATTTGCAAGATGATCCACAATACCATTAGTCTCATATGTTAGATCTAATGTTCCCACAATATGTGGTCCCAAATAGAAAGAGCAGCATCAAAGTGCCTTTTGACATGTGAATTTCTAGCAAGTTACCTGAGAGGCCTTTCCTTTTAAGAAATAATAAAGGTTCAAAGGTGACTGGACACCAGGAATTAATATGGAGGTTTTAGGGAACCTGACCTGAAAAATGACTCCGGAGAATGAATAAAAGTGAATCAGGCAGTGGAAGGTGGGTGATCTGAGCGAAGGTGTCAAGTGATTGATGCCAGAGCTGGGAGAGGGACATAGACAGAGACAGAAGGAGAACAACCAAGTGCTATAGGTGGGATTTATGTGGTGTTCAACACCTGCCCAGAGTGGCAGGAAGGTTTTGTTTGACTTTTATTAACTTTATTTTTTATGTTCTCCTTAGGTTTTGTTTTATGTTTAGCAAATATACAATTTCTACACTGGCATCCTTCTGTACCATTTTTTACTTTGGATTACTACAGACTGGTAATCACTCCATATACTAATAAAGTAAAATATACAGCTTCACAACTGCATAATGGTAAATGCTTTTACACTTTGAGGATAACCTTTCCTGCACCACTGCCTGGCATGATTCATTCTGAGAGGACTTAAAAATAGTCATCATACAAGGTCACTTATAGTAACTGTCTAAATATTTATAGTATCTTTAGATTGGCACTTCCCTGTCCTGTTACTGATTATGGAGTCACTTTTACCCAGTCAGGCATCCTGTATGGTCAAAAGGTAAAAAGTCTAACTGGCAGACCCAAAGTGTATGCAGAAATCCCATTTTTAGATAACCATACACAAATCAGAAATAAAAGTGCTGTAAAGAATTTAATACAATAAAACAAGTAATGTGGGGTTTCTGTGATTCCAGAATTGTGACACCATACAAGATTTAATTGTTATTCATTTCAAGAATTGGATGTTCACAGATCTCCAAAGCAAATCATTGACATAGACACTGCATACAGTATCTGCACTAGCACTGCAGCAATTAACTTCAACTCTGCCTCCAAGGTCACTCTGTATGTTCAAATGTGCTTACATGATGGAGCAATTATGACGGAAAATGAAGCTGCTCCTGCTTTATTTGGTTTGAACAGCATGCCGCATACTGTCAAACTGACATGGTGCCCCATTGAATGCATCTAAACAAAAGATTTTCATGGTGACTCATTCAGCACTAGAATTTCCTCCCAGTTATCTGTTTGTGTGTTTTTTTCCTTTGTGCAATTTTAATCCAAACAGATCTAAAATATTTGTTTAATTCTCATAATCAATCTGACAGTTCAAGTTCTACTTTTATTTTTATTAGGATTTCCACTGCCTTTGCTCTTTTGATTCGCTGCTTTTTATGGCTTCTATATGCCACCCACACTACAATAGCTTATATAATTGCTTTTCATCTCTGTAAAATTTTGGCACATCAAATTGACACTCATTTTGTTTTGTAAAACCCTTTGAAATATGACTTACTATGAAAGGTGCTATATATTATAAAGTTTCATCCATTTATTCAACTTGCTTTTTTGTTCTAGTTCAGATAGTTGCAGCATATCCTAGCAAAATACGGTGTAAACTCACAGTGCAATAGACATTCCAGATGTACATTTAAAATATTGCTGAAAATAAAACTCAAAAGCAAGAAAAGCATACTAATATACCCTACTTGACTGAGTTTTGGGTCATGGGGATTTGGAGTCTATAACAGAAGCACTCTAGACAAGGCATCCTGAAGACCTTTGAGAGACTGGTCCTGGACTAAAGGAGTCCTCTTGTGGTAGACCACCTGGACCCACTGTGGTTTGATTATTGGACAAAGACTGGAGTGAGGGATACAATTATTAATCTGCTCCACACGGTTTATTCTCACCTGGACAAAGCTGGCAACACTGTGTGAATTATGTTTTTTGATTTCTCCAGTGCCTTCAGTGCTAACCAGCCATCTCTGTTAAGAGGTAAGCTCAGAGATATGCAGGTGGACGAGCCTATGGTGTCCAGGATAATGGACTATCTGTCAGGTAGATCAGAGTTGGTGAGACTCGAGGACTGTGTCTCTTGTTGAAGTGAACAACTCTGGAGCACCATAAGAATAGTCCTGTCTAGTTTTCTCTTTACTCCTAAGACTGTAAATATAACACCAGGTCATGTCACTTGCAGAAATTCCAAGATGATTCTACACTTACAGGGTGTATTGATAAAGAAACAGAGCATAGGAGTCAAGAGAACTTCATTTCTTGGTGCAGAAAGAATTGTCTACAACTTAACATCAGCAAAACAAAGAAACTGGTTATTGACTTTTGATGCACCAAACAGCCTTTATGTCCGGTCACTATTCATGGAGAGGATGTAGAGGTAGTCTACTTCTATAAGTACTTGGGGGTCCACATCAATGACAGGTTGGATTGGTCTCAGAACACAGGAACTATATAAGAAAGGGCAGAGCAAGCTCTTTTACCTTAAGAGACTGCAATCCTTTATAATGGGACGTGACATCCTTCACATCCTCTACAACTCCAGTGAGATTTTCTACATTGTGGTGTGCTGGACTGGTAACATCACTTCAAGAGAGGCCCACCGAATCAACAAGTAAAGGGGCAGGCTCAGTTATGATATGCACTCTGGAACCCCTGGAGGTCATAGCGAAGGAGAGAATTAAAACAAAACTGAATTCCATTATCAGCAATGCTGCACATCCTATACTTAACACATTAACAATGAGGACTTTCAGCCAATGAATCATTCCACAGAAATGCGTCAAGAAAAGCTACTGGGGCTCCTTTATACCAACAGCAATACGCCTAAATAATGTGTGACTGTGACTGGGACCAGCAAGTTTCTTTTACATTTTCTTGGTTTTGTAACCCTGGGGACAAATAAAGCTCTATCTATCTATCTATCCTATCTATCTATCTATCTATCTATCTATCTATCTATCTATCTATCTATCTATCTATCTATCTATCTATCTATCTATCTATCTATCTATCTATCTATCTATCTATCTATCTATCTATCTATCTTACAATCACAGGTCAGCCTAACCAACATGTTTTGGTAATGTGGGAGGAAACAAGAATGCCTGGTTAAAAACTCCCACAAATACAGGAAGAACTTCCCTCTGTACCACATCCTTGGGCTGTGAAAGGCATGTTACAAATAAAACTTATTATTGTTGTAATCATTAACAAAAACGGGGATTAGTTTGGGATTCAGGCTTCTCGATAGTCATGTCACCACTGCAGTGTCCAACACTGTACTCCTAATTAAAAGTTACTCATAAATCAGACGGCTGTTTACCAAAACCTTGAATAGGAACACTATTGACTGAATCCTCCTAACCACAGATGTGATTCAGTCATCGAGTAAGGTCCCTGAAGCTGCGTGGAAGTCAGAATAATAACTACACCCAACATTAAGTTTTTGATCAATTTAATTCTGAAATGCAATCATGAAGGCCTCTTTAAAGTTAGATGGGTTTCACATGCCTTCAGTTAATGGGTCTTGCCTTTATAAGTAATTGTATTCAGAAATGTGATTTCCAAGTTCAATTTGTACTTTCTCATATCTAATGAGGTTTTCTAATTTAGAAATGCATCCAATGAGCCAGACCGGATTATCAGTAAAGCTCTTATTTTCATAAATGTAATTTTTGCCATCTCATGCAGCTTCACACTGCCAATTATCCAAATGACTTCAAATGCATTTGAAAAGACAGACAATCACATTTTATGTGATAACTCTTGGCGGGACTGTTCTGGGATGCAACCCTTTAAAACTGACTGAATTAGGTCTTCCTAATCCCACCTGATAATGCTGGAGATCTTCTTGAGCCCAACAGTATTAGCAAGACGCTGGCTTGTGATTAACTAGGCGAATCTTTCAAAGCGCCTCAAGCGGACGGAGCGTGGAAGAGCAAGTCACATAAGCAGCCAGCAGTGTGAAAGACGAGACTGAGCTCCAATGAGATATGCCACATCGAATGACTTTAACACACCACAAGTCAGTAAAACTCATATAATTAAAGTCTATTCTACTCCCAGTGAGCCACTTTAGGTTCCAATTCTGTAAGCACACATTCTAAAAAACGAATCTATCACTGACTAAAGCAATCATTTTCTTAAATGCTCAATTTTAAAACTCAGCATTAGATGAACTCTCTTGTGTAACAAGATAAGGAGATTAAAAACCAAAGGTCAGGTAAAGCACAAATCATTTTTTTTGTTTGGTAAATTTACCATTCAGCCAGCTGAAATCACTGACTATAATGTGCGTCGCAATGTTACAAGCAAAGGTTGACTGTTGTCAAGCAAATTATTTTTCAGAACAATGCCTTCCTTGATTAATTTATTTGCACACTATCAAAGAATGTGATGTGCCAGAGATTTAAATCTGAATGACAGAAAAGCCTGCCAATCAACAGACAAGCCTCAGAAAAGGCAATTTTTGTCAGGCGGTAGAATTCTGCTTCATTGCACTTTGCTGAATTGTTCAAAATGAAAACAGTTTGTGTTTTACACGAGTCATGGATTAGGAGAGCCTTCACTGGCAACAGACACTTGTCTGTTTGGCCCTAATATAATCATTTGTGACAAACAAGCACACTAGAAATCACAAAGAGTGGACACTCTCAGCAGTGCCTTTTTTCTCAGCCTTTATTTAGGGTCCTAAAGTTTCCATGATGCCTGGAAAGCAAACAAAAAACACCCTTTACTAAAAAAAAAATCAGTTCAAGAAACTGTTCAAATTACCTTTAACAGCATTTCATAATCATCTGCCTATCGTATGAAAGTAGTTAATACAAATAACATAATATTTACAAGAAAATATTAGATGTAAATTGAGATTGAAAGGTGCAAATGTATGCGGTTATGATATCCACAGCATTCCATAATTATCTGCGTATCATATGAAAATAGTTAATACAAATCAACAATTACTTAAAATAACATAATATTTACAAGAAAATGATTAGATGTAAATCTAGTGCAAATGTCTGCAGTTGTGATATCCACAATGTTGGTGGATTCAAAAAAAGAAGCACACATCTTGAGATTAGAATCAGCACAGTAACTAAGGTAGGAGCGTCTTTACACACACTATAGCGATGCCAGCTTTAGGACTTTAGAGCAATTTCCAACATTTGATGACTTTGGTTTTCGATATGACAATCACTCATCCGTTTATTTTCTCCATGGCAGGAAATACCACTTAGGATAAGGAATCTTTGTTTTAAAAAATGTATTTCCTGCAAAGACTTGCCACATATCTTGGGATCTGGTAACTGCCTGTGTGTAGCTGGCACATGTTTTCTCCTTTATGCCTTCCTAAAGAATCCCAAAGAGTGGTACAAAGTAGATGTCTTCTGTGCCACGAATGCCACACAAGTAGTACTGGTGAAATCTCCCACAACCTAAAACTTTGTTTAAGCAATTGCAAAAAATGGAAAGAATAAAATATTTTTATTAAATAATATTATCTCTGTCTCTTCATTTATTACTAGAATAATAAGATACGATCACCTTTTAATTTACATGAATAGGTTTTCTTAAGTAATTGTCTTTCTATTCCACTCCAGCAGTTATTAAAATTTTGTAGCACAATAGCTGATCTTTTTATTCCCAAGTTTTATTATTCTCCTATCAGTCTGCAAGGATTTAAAGTTTAATTCAATGTCCTTGGGAGACTATAGAATTTACTGGATCTTTTTGTAATATTTATTCTATCAATTTCATCATTCATTATTATTCACTAAGTGACAAGCTGCAGGTCTTGGGTCACCTAGGGATGCATCACAATTTCCTTTTAATCTCCAGGCCTAGTGGTGCATTCAGATGTCTGCCCACCACAATTAAACCCCTCGTTCTGGTCTATTCCCACATTTGCAGAAAATGATGTTGGGTATATTAAAGGGCCCCTCGGGTCTTCTGTTTCACTACACAGATTGCATGTATATATGGGTGCCTATATAATCTTTGTATCAGAAATAAAAATGTGCCAACATCTTATTAGAAATAGATTCTGCTGAACCACTGTCTGGTGTTTGTTGATGTGTTGTGTTTCTCCTCCCGTTCTTATAGTATGTGGCCTGCTTGGAGCTTCTTGTAGTTCTTGTTTCTTGTATAAAAAAAATATTGCTCATTATCTGCTTACATTGAGAGGCCATTTTATTAGAGATCACTGGAAAGGTTTTGGGGTGGTCCTATCCTAAATTATTAGATATTTTTACCCCCATGAACAAATTCTTTTTTACACAAACCCACACATACAGTATGTGTTCATTTCATTTTTGCTCGTTTAGCCTTCTACTAAAACTTCCTGTTTCTGAGGTGGGGCAGTCCTTCTCTACAGAGATTAACACTAGAATTACCAGAGCCTACGAAAAAACTCGTAATTCCGTCCCACCTTAAACTGCTTCTTAAATCCCTTCACACCTCTCCGCCAGCGCCCTTTGTCTTCTAAATGTGCTGATTACTGTAGAAACTGAACAGACATGAAATGCGTGTGTTCCAAATAACGATCTATTATTTCCACTCTAAAACTCCACTTCACTCCCAGATACTCAATCAAGATGAAGTTCTTGCACGTTCTAAATTGGTGGGGGGATGGAATAGCCGGCTGCTCTTAGCTTCTCTTTATCAGCACATTTAGAAGACAAAGGACGCTGGCGGAGAGGTGTGAAGGGATTTAAGAAGCAGTTTAAGGTGGGACGGAATTACGAGTTTTTTCGTAGGCTCTGGTAATTCTAGTGTTAAAAGATCACGTAAATTAAAAAACAAGTTCACTTACAATTTCAGCATACAGCAATAATAATATAAAAACTGTCTATAATCCTTCTTAACACTTTACAGGAAAATACTAAAATCACCTAAAAAACACATACAATGCAGTGTCACCAAAAAAGCCTAAAACCAACATAAGAAGTCACAGAAAAATAAAGACAGAGTGACCAAAAAGCTGCAAGCCACACTGTGGACTTGTGAAAGTCACAATTGTTCACTAAATGTACTCTTCAGAATTTTCCCCAAAGAATTAATTTGTAAAGGTCTGTGATAAAACAAATAAACACATTGCTTTACTGGGTCAGTGCCAAGTCCAGGGCTGATTTTCAGACTAGGCCCAGTGCTAATGGTATATGCCTTGGCTTCTTATAACTCTAAAATGAATAAGGAGGTCAGAACATGGATGGATGGAAAAATGTTGCAGTGTTCCATACAAATGAAACACATCACTGTCCGATTGTTCACTGATTTACAGTATGTCGAAACATTCAACTAAATGGTGAATGTACAGCACGAAAAGTTGGTTTCTAACCTCTCATTTCAAAATGGTAAGGTTCATCAGTATCACTCTTGGTACCTCAAAGGCCTGGCAGTTTACAAGCCAAAGCTCAGAGGTACTGCATATACTGTACATGGCAGCCACACCAAAACACTAAACACAGCACTGCCACTCTAAACTGTTAGCTTGCCCACCCTGGAAACCACAGGCCTTGCACTCCTCATCTCAGTGCTGGCAGACACAAAAACTTCAAAACCAGTGCTTATAAACAGAAACGCTTTAGGACTTTGGGCTTTTACATTACTTTCATTTTCACCAAAGATCAAAGATCAGATATTCTGCTTGCTTAACAAACTTTCAACTTCTAAAGAAGAAATACAGTTCAATACTGAAAAGCTTTTGCCAACTTTGCTTTCCATAGCATATAGAGGATGCCTAGTGCAGATAAATGATTGCATCGATTACCTTTCGGGTGCGTTTCTGCCAGCTTTCAGGCAGTTGATGATGCTGCAAAAGCATTCCTGTGGCTTTGAACTTCTCTAGAATTTCAGGCTCTGGAACTATATTACAGTTATTAAAAAATCAATGTGGGCCTTTCTGTCTAACCTATATGTCAAGTCACTGATTGGTTTTAAGCCTCGCAGTTAAAAGCACACAAAAGAAGTAGCTCTGCTCGTCTTGAGGGATCTTGCTGGCTCTGTTTGTGCAAAGTTCATAAAGTCATACCTATAGCATCTAGAACAGGGATCTCCAACTCCAGTCCTAGAGCGCTACTGTGGCTGTGTGTTTTCATCCTAACTGTTTTCTTAGTCAGTGATCAGTTTTTGCTGCTAGTTAACTTTTCTGTCTTCATTTTAATTTACTTTAAGACTCAGACCCTTCAATTGTTTCTTTTTGCCTTAATTAGCAGGTAAACAATAATGAGGTACAAAATGAGCCAACACATGACCAGAACACTGTATCCATCATGCAATAGCTGAAAATAAAGAAAGGAAAAGGCCTCAGTAGCCTCAGTAGTGTTGATCTGCTCAGGTCCACAAAACATTAAGAAAAAGGAAAATCAACAGTGGGTGGCACGGTGGCGCAGTGGTAGCGCTGCTGCCTCGCAGTTAGGATACCCGGGTCCTCCCTGCGTGGAGTTTGCTTGTTCTCCCTGTGTCTGCGTGGGTTTCCTCCGGGCGCTCCGGTTTGCTCCCACAATCCAAAGACATGCTGGTTAGGTGGATTGGCGATTCTAAATTGGCCCTAGTGTGTGCTTGGTGTGTGGGTGTGTTTGTGTATGTCCTGTGGTGGGTTGGCACCCTGCCCGGGATTGGTTCCTGCCCTGTGTTGGCTGGGATTGGCTCCAGCGGACCCCCGTGACCCTGTGTTCGGATTCAGCGGGTTAGACAATGGAGGGATGGATGGAAAATCAACAGTTGTGGAAATGTCTGCTGTAGCAGAATGAGATCCCCAAACATGCCATGGAATTAAATAACCACAAGAACCAGCTTCTAGTTAACAAACTGGTTGAAGTTTGAGGTGCTGATTTTGCTGGCTCACCTCACATCTTAGTGCTGTTTGTGGGACGTTTAGTTAAAAAATGAACCAATTCAGAGGACTAAATCTTAGAGAACAAGTCAATTAAAATGAAGGGAAGAGAACTTAATTAGCAGATTAACAAATTAAGAAAAGAGTTAGAACGAAAACTTGTAGTCACAGTCAGGACTAATGAGTAACATAAAATTACTCAGGATGTGATGCTGGAAAACCCCAAAAAGAGTAATCTAGTTCTTTGGCAGTCTGTCTGTGGTGTGCTCTTGTGTAAACTTTTATAATCTGCCTCATTAGTCTAGCAACTTATCTTTCTTTAATTTTCTAAATCAAATATCTGGGACTAGTTAACAGCTAGTCCCTCCGGTGCTCTGTGCCCAGACAAATAACTTGTAGACATAACTTAGGGGACAGCCAAGGGGTCCAACATGGGGCATTAAAACACCAGAAAAAGGGTTGGTGTAAGTACTAATGCCTCTTCTCTCTCTCCCTACAGAACCACGGAAGAATAAGTAAAGTCTCATCGCTTCCATCCCTTACAGATGCCCTCACTTCCATCCCATTCCGATGTCCTCAACCTACTTCCCGCTGCCATAATATAAATTGACCTGAATCCATTACTCACTTGTCTTTTGTTATTTTTCAGAAAGAAAGACCAAGTATCAGTTGTTGTTGACTACTCTCCTCAAAAATCATTCCCCCAACCTTTGGTGTGTCCACTTCCAAAATTATTGACACCATATTGAATTCTGAAGTCTGTCTCTGTTCTAAATCCCTCTCTTTTGAGACGTTACCACTGTCACAGGGCTTCTACGACAGCCTGGTCCTATTAGTAGGCCTTCCTTGTCCAATCAAAGACACAACACACAGCAATACTTTACCCTTTATGCATTAATTTTCGATATCCACATTTTCCATCACAACTGCAGCATCAAAGAACCAAATAGAGTACAGAATGGTTAAGGTCCACCATCCGGGCTTCCATTTTTAAGATCACAGTACCAGCAAATGATCAGTCCTGAACTGGACACTATTCAACCAACAGCAAGTATACTGTAGCTTTATATTTTGTACTCAATTCTATCCCTAGGTGCTTCACAGGTTTAGAACTATAGTACAATTGTTTGAAAGTCCATTCATTCCAGTTCAAGGATTACAGAAGTTAAAACCTTCCCTTGCAGTATCAGGGGCAAGGCAGAACTTAAGCCTAAATGAGGCTTAAGTCCATTGCAAAACAAATGATTTTACATCACATGTTTCAGAAGCAGCTAAAACAACCATGACAAATTAATTAAAAGGACGCTAGTATTTCCCTCACATACCCACACCAACTGAGCCAGCTTAGAATTTCCAGTAAACCAAACATTCGCATGGGGCCCACATATCCAAATATTTTCTAAACCATTGCTCTTGGTCCAGAGGAAATGTAGCCTAATATGGCAGCAATGAGAATAAGGAAGCAAACAGCCGTGAATAGAATGCTGTCTCCCCAGAAATAAACATCTTCAATTTTATTTAGCAGGTGGCTCAGCTGATAGTGCTGCCACCTAAGGGATAGATCAGCCTCGGCTTGAATCCTATGCTAAGATGCTGTCTATGTGGAGTATGCACATTCTCTCTAAGTCTGCATTGGCTTTTCTCCAGTTTTCCTCCCACATCCCCACAGCCGTGAATGTTAAGTGAACTGGTGATTTCAGGAGGGACAATTGTGGATGAGAAAGCCCTGCAACGGAAAAGTCTGTGTCTGTTTTCTGCCTTGTGCCGAGTGCTGCTGGGATAGGTTTTAGCTTCACCATAACCATGGATTAAGCAGCTCTGAGAATATTACTCTATAAAGTGCCATCCCAAGGAAGTGGAAACTTTGTTGCAAGATCAGGTCACTTCAGTTCCTGCTCAAACACAATGGTATTAAAGTTTTCACCCTACTACTATCATAGTGAATTGTCATTGATTTCGTGACCACCTGCTATTAACTAATGCTTTATAAACTACAGGACCACATGTTACTTAACATCTTGTAGACAGATAAGGAATTCATTGCTGAGTATTTTTTGTTAATGACATTGATAAGGTGGCTTTGCAAGGAAAGACAATCTGCAAATAAAAAAAACTCAAATAACAAAAACCATGAAACCCCTTTGAGGTCCTAAAAGAAGGGTGACCAGTGGATGGGGAGACCTCCTGATGTCATACAGCCTGCTCCACACACGCCAGATGGTTTGCTTTTCACTTTCAGTCCCCCTTTTAAAAATAGCAGACTGTCTACACCATTACAACATTGGAAGCTTTGGAACCAAGTTGAGCATGAACAGGACCACATAACAAATTATGAAACTTTGGCAAGATCAATATTCAGTTTAAACTGAGTGAAATTATATAAGAAATAGGCTGCAATTAATCTAGAATTAGTTTCCCAGCAACTGGGCCTGATGCAAACTGTTATGAAATGTCTCAGCAAATACTATGAAAAAAGAAAAAAGGAATGACTTTGAACATTATGATGCAAAAGCAGCTTTAATCCCCTTTCCTTTAAAGAAACATGAAAGGCTAATCCAAGTCATTTAATGATCAAGAAAACACAGAGCACACAAGTCTTCATTTATTACTTGTTCTGCACGATTGGGACTTCCAAGCAAAAAAAAAACAATGTGAAGAACAATGACACAGTTTTAATATTGAAACACCCTACAGATCTGGAGCAAGGAAGGTGGAGATCCATATATAATTAATAAGGCATCAGTTAATAGTGCACGCTATCCCAGAGGACATCAAACACGGCAGCCTCCTCATTCTAATGACTTGTTTTGGACAAAGTCAACATACTAATAACACAATCTCATTTATATTCAGGCGTTTCCTTTGCCTTTTTATTTGCCTTGGGCACATTATTTAAAAATTCCCATGTGCCACATGCTTGCTGAGCTTTGAATCAAAGTCTAAGAAATAAAATGTAAATCTTGCATTGGTATTTTTGCATTCGTATACACAGCTTGCCTCTTCAAGCTGCACTCCCTCCACATGCAGTAATGACAAAGCCCTCAGGAAAATCGATGAGCCACATGCACCTCCAGAGAGAATAGGCAACTTGTGACACACGGGCACATCTTCACTTTCAGCACACATTAATCTGTTTCAAAAATTTGCCCAGGGAAATTCCAGAGTTAAGCGTCCCAGGAATTTGCTGGAACATAGTCATCCATAAAAGGGTGACTGGTAATTTTGAAATTTGTTGGGTTGATTAAATTCACACATAATCTTCTTATCCCAAGTAAGATGCATTTGACACATAATACAAGAGAATGAAAAACACAAGAATCATATTGGATGTAACAGTAATACAAAGGCATATGTTGTAGGTTTTAAATATCCCAAAAGGCTGCACAAGGTTAAGTTGTCACAGAATGCAATGCTTCCTCTAGCTTCACCAATGCTTCATGGCAACCTAAATCTGCTGATCCCTTTGTCTGTGGCAGAGTGTCTGGTGGGAATGCAAAGTTCTCCTAAACCTTTGGCCAAGGCTTTTATTTCTAATTCCCTAAGCCTCTTATGACTGGTTCACTCACAATGCTGTGATTCTTTGTGCAAATTTCCCACTTTGCCTGTCATGATTTTGGCTGTTGGTAAATTCTTGAAACTCATGTATGTCTCCACCTGGGAAATTCCCAGGTCAGTTTTGCTGAGATTCTTGTCCTACCTTTGTTCAAACATGTACTTAACTTGGGGAAATAGCCTTCACTTCATGTTCACTCTGCTTATCTTGGTGAGGGTCATGGTGGAAACACAGCCAGCTGGGAAGACCAGACAATCCTATTCTCAGCACCTGTTACTAGGTTCTCTTGAGGAAATATAAGATGTTCCAACATCAGTTGTGAGATAAAATGTATCCACCATGCACCGTTTCTGCCCTTATTTCTTGCCCCAGTGAGCTGTGCCAAATACAGCCACTGTCGAAGTAGCTGGGGAACATCCTAAGTACTTACCCAAACCAACTCAACTGGCTCCTCTTGATCTGTAGAAACAGACATTCTACTTCTACACATCTCTTTATCATAAAAGAAAATCTTTAGACAAGACTATGGCCAAGAGATTTTTTTAAGTCCCACCCTCCTCTCAACCATTTCCACTTAACAGCCCACGCCTACGGTCCTCTCGCCTCTCATTCGTGTGAACTCTTTTGTCAGACACAGTTCCTGCGCTCTCATCTCTTGTAAATTTTTACATTTTCCTCACTTTAAGTTCCCAATAAAAGAAGACTTACTATGTACAAATCTAATTGAAGAATTTCATCCCGAAGGGTTATCATTAGAAGAAATGAGTACACAGGCAATCCTAGCACTGAGAAACAATGAAGTCAAACGAATTAACGTGAAAATTGTCGATCAGTTACACGGCAACTTGGTTAAATGCATATCAACAGACTATGCTGAAACAGTTGGTGGTGATGGTGTAGAAGATGAAAGCATCAACTTACAATATCCCATAGAATATCTACAACCGTTAACACTGTCCGGTCTTCCACTGTTGAAAGAAGGATGTACCGTAATGTTATTGTGTAATTTAATGTATGAGTGATGGGCTATACAATAGGACAAGATTAGTTGTTTTCAAAATTGGTCAAACAATTCTGACATGTAAAATTTTAACAGGCGACAAGAAAGGTAATGTAATACATCTTCTGCAGATAACATTAGACACCAAAGGAGAGCTTGATATGCCATGTTTTAAAACATTTACAGCTTTTGCTATTACAATTAACAAATCACAGTGACAAACATTCGAAAAAGTTGGTTTATTAGCGAGAAAGAAACAATATTCACTCACGAACAGTTACATGTTATGTTGTCACAATGTAAGTCCAAACACAGAATCAAAATTCAATGCGATATTGACGAAAAGTTAATCCTGAATGGAAGGACAGTGGGAGGTAGCTCATGAATGCCACGGCTCCACAGATTTCCACAGGTCATGCTGGGAGTTACCGTTCGCTACAGCCATGCTGGGTTTCGTGGGGACTGCCAGGGGGTGTTGCAGGGATTGTTCAGCTCTTGTGTACAGGGCTCCCGCCTTACCTGTAAGTATTTCTGTGTATCGGGGATGCAACAATGGAAATACTCCTGGGATGCAGAATATAAGGGGCAGCCTCATCTCATTTGGAAGCAAATGTTAGGAGGAAGAGGGATGAATCTCACTTTTGAGGTGTGGAGAAGAAGGCTGCAATAATCTGGGAAGAAGAGACAGCAGCAAGTGCACCCTGGATTTAACTATATATATATATATATATATATATATATATATATATATATGGACGCGAAGGTTTATGAAACGGTTTGGATATTTGTAGGGAGGAAATGAATCATGTATTTTAAGACAGTTTTTTGTCATTAACCTCCTTAGCAAATAAGGGGAGGGTAGGTGGATGAGTAGCAGGGTGACTGATGAGGTGGGATTCGGAAGGTGTTGGTCATAAAGTCTTATTTATTACATACCTGTTTTTCTTTTCAAGCCTGTATATGCTGGGTTTATGTCCAAACATCTGCTAATGGCGTTTTCATTGGACAGCCACAGTTCAGCCAGTTCTGTGGCACTCTTAGTATTAACCTTGAATTTTACTTGCACTTGCATTGAAATGTGTGTCTGGTCAAACTTATATGTGTGTAAATCACAGATCGTGGGTCCTTTCTTTTAGCTGTGCTACCCATCCAGAACAGGCTGAAATCTAAGTAATCATAATAGACCTTGGCATTAATGCTTGCAGTGCATTATCTATTGGAATGTTTATTTGCAATGAATGTGTAATAAAATGCTTTATATTTGCCATTCCTACAGATGGCATATCACAAACATTTGTAGTAATATCATGAATGACAAATACAATGCATTTAACTCTGTTATATTCCATTTGGTGTGGGATTTGTAAAAGCAGTGTTAATGTCTGTTAGAAAGACAGAAACAAAGTAACAGGACAGGCACAAAGATGCACAGACACTTGTCCTTTTGTTAATGTTGATTTATCTCCATATGGGAAATGGGTTACTGAATCCCAACAAAGAAAACAGGAATGGAAACTTTTGAAAGAACACTTTCACCTCCAGTGTAACTTAAACAGCTGATATGGAGGACATTCAAAGAGAATATGTTGTGGTGCATGCTTCATTAAGAAGTAATTGACCACGTTTCTCTAAAGACATGCCTGCTTGATGCCCTTGACTCCATATTTAAAGTTTTACAATCAACAAACACTCATACAATTTTAATGAAACACATTGAAGTCAAAGTTTTAAAGTAAATTTCTGAATGCTAACCCCAAACCAAAAAATGAGTAATCCAATGAGCATTAGTAGCCAATTAAAAAATGCCTACTTCAGATATAATTTAAAAATGGTTTACATTTTTATTTTGTTAAAGTGACAATGTTTTTAGTCAATTCAGGAGTTGTTCTTTTGCCTTGCAAGAACAAGCAGATTTTGAAAGCCCAGGGTTCCTACTATATATTAATCTTCTATTTATTTGATTAGATTAGATTCAGTTTTATTAATCCCATGGCGAAATTCAGACGATACAGCAACAGAAACATAAAAAACAAAGATGAAGGACAGATAAAACATCCAATTGATCAATCAATCAATAAATAAATAAACAAACAAATAAATAAACATTATGAGTACATCGGGTACATTGAATTGCCTGACAGCAGTAGGCAGAAAAGACCCCCAGAGGCGCTTCTTAGCATACCATGGTGGAATGAGCCAATGGCTCAAAGTGCTCCAAGAAAACGCCTCCTGGAGGTCATGTAGGGGATTTTTTAGTTTTATTAACTTTCAAACCTGCTAAATCCATACATAAAGTCTGACAATTTTTCATTGTATAAACATCCAAATTCAAATTACATCAAAACTGTAATTTCTCATACAGTACATTTATCCATCCCTCCATTACTTTCATCAGTTGATTGTTATTCTTATATCAAAATGTAACAAATTGGTTCAGAAAGGAAATACAGCAATCAAGATAAGCCATTGCCCTGCCCACAATGATCCCTCCCTTTACGAGGTCCACCATACCACCTTCAGAATAGGTAATCCACCTAAACCTAAGCATGTTTACCCCGGCCAGTACTTGGATAGGAGACCAACCAGGAAAAGCTTGGGTTGCTGCTGGAAGACATGTTTGTGAATCTAGCAGGAGGCACCTACCCTGTGGTCTGAATGTGGATCCCCAATGCCCCAGTGCAGTGACTGGCAAACTGTAGAAATGGTGCCACCCTTCAGATGAGTCCCAAAATCGAGGTTCTGAATCTCTGTGGTCATAAAAGATCCCTGGGCATCGTTTGTAAACAGCAGGGTGTATCCCAATGTCCAGGCTAAATTGCCCTCCATGGCCTAGTCATTCTGCCCCCTAATCATCCCCTGTTTCTAATTGGCTATCTCTCTCAACCCTTCACCACCTAACCACTAATATGTGGTGAGTACAGTATATTGATGCAAAAATGTCTGCCGTCGCATCATCCAGGTGGATGCTAGTGATGGTTGAAGTGGCTCTCCACTCACTTGAAGTGCTTTTAATAGTGATAAAAGTGCTATATAAATATAAAAAATGAATTAATTAATTGTGCTCACCACCCCCCCACTCATTTCTTCAACTTGTTTTTTTTTTCTTTTGCTAGTGCCTGTCCCAGTAGTCTGCAACAAACCATGACAAGACGCACCCACACACACCATAATCAGAAACAGCACACAATCTGCCAAATAATCTGCACGCTTTCAGGATGAGAGCAAAGGGTAGCATTCACACTAACACAGGGAGAACATGTAAAGGTTACACAATCAAACCCAGGTACACAGTTTCCTTGTAAAACATAGCAATTTAAAAAATAATTACTAGTTTCAACAAAAACGGACTTTTTAAAGTTAACAACACTTTCATAACGAAGAGGTTTGCCTTTGCTATACCAGAAAAAATATATCCCAATTGGCAGTAAAGTGCCACCTTAAATTGTATGCTTTGACAAAGCAACGGCAGTGCACATTTAAACCAGTGATCTTTACATTCAGCTGTTTCCCGTAGCCCTGCAGGGCTGCTCCTCAAAACAGGTGGTTATTTAAAGCGCTCTGGTATTTTGGGTGTAAAGATCATGAAAGCAGTCATAGGTGCCTAATAATATGTTTGCTTATTGAGCTGTCAGGCTCCCTTGGTGCTTCCATGCTGACAAGTTATTTAGCTTTGCTGACCGAGATAGTAAAAAAAACTAATTTCCTGTAAACCGCATGCAGATGATGTAGGAGATACTATTGATCTGAAATTTATCAGGAATGAGAAACTCCCTTAAAATGCAACAAGCAATCGCAGAAATGGAGATAAGCGGTGACCCTGTGTAAGACAGAAAATGAGGGGAAGATGCCAAGGGCTCTAAAAGAAGTTGGTAATATTAGGAGATTTTTTTTTTTCTTAGAAAAACAAAAGCTTGACAAGGTTGGCATTTTTGTTCTTAAAAAATGAAAGAAGTCATGAAAAGAGTACTACTTGCCACAACTCATGCGTGTTTATTAATCTCCTGTACTGATTTTACAGGCTCCAGATCCCCATGACCTTGAACTGGATATAGTATTACAAAACTGATGTAGGAATGAATGAATATTCAAAGATATTAAGAATGAAAGAAAAAAAATTGGTATGGTAAAAATGAAGTCTTTGGTAATGTCAAAGAAGAATGTAGTCAAATATGAATGAGTGCTTGCCTCTTACTTCTGATGGACCCCAGCACACTAGACTAAAAGAAAGTCCATGAGGCAGCCTGTCTTTGCCACTTCTACTGTCCATTTTCTAGCTCTTTTTTCTTGAACTACAATCCAGCTGGAGGCATAGCCCTAAACTTGGCCTCAGATTGCAGGACGAGACCATTCAGAATCCACCTGAAACAAATCTTTATTCTTTATTGAGGAAAGTGCTAAAAAAGATTATTCTCTTGCTATGTCTAACCAGTTATTGCTGCTCCAACTGTCCTAAGATCTGTGGTCCAGGATTGGACTGCTCAGTTATCTAGGGACACACATATAACCTGGATGGATTTAATTCTCATTTCAAGTGACTGAAGACAGAGATAGAGACTCCTATCCACTTATATTTATATGCTGAGAAATGGCTCTGTGAAAGGTGTCACATAAAAACAACAGTAACTGTTTTGGTCCAGAATAGCATGGCTCCCTAGTGTACAAACGTTTGTGCTCGCTATCCATTGTGATAAGAAAGAGTCAAAGACATCATAAAGATTTGGGGCAGCCACCCATATGTTGCTTTCCCGGCTGCAAAAGTTGATTTAAAGTAGCACGATGTGCGTAGAACAGAGTCTAGAACAGAACTGATTGCATGGAGACAAGATGGCGGTTTAAACTGATAAAACGGGAAATTACGCCATTGGTGGAGGAACTGGCCGTGGCATTTTCTTGACCGGAAGTGATGTCATCGTTGGTGCTGGAACTAAGTAGGATTTCCCAAGAATGGTTTGCCAGAGACAGTTATCACGCTTTCTCCTCCCCCTGGTCTGGCGTATAATTACCATTTAATAGGCCCCTTAGCTGTTTCCCATGCACATGTGTGTGACACCATTTTCAAACTAACCTACTCCAGATCTACATTAGGCACAAGGCAGGAACCAATCCTGGATGGCATGCACCCTACCAATGGGCACATTTGTGTACATGCTCCCACTCACTCATATCAGATTCATTTATAGTTGCCAGCTAGCCTACCACATCTTTGAACTTGGAGTATTCAAAAATAGATCAGACCCAGGACACTGGAGCATTTACACCAAAAAGATGAGTTGCTCAAAACCTGAGCAGACCGTGCATGATCTCCACGTGTCTTTGTAGATCTTCTCAGAAGACTTTGGTCTCTTCTTATCATGCAAAGATTGTATTGATATATGAGAAAGGAGCTATGCATGTGAAGGTGATCTTGATTGGCATCACATTTACATTTTTCTTCTGCCTTAATTTCTGCTGAGTCTTTCACAGTCCTAAAATAGAATAAATGAGTTAAGCAAAATGATTGATGGATTAATGCTTCCTCCCTCTCCAAGCAATTCTTAATTCACAAGATATTAATTGGGGTGAACAAACAGTTGTTATCTTTCATTGAATGTATGAATTTTCAGATAAGTGAATTAAAAAAAAATAACATACACTACACTTAGAAACAGAGCAGAACCATAATGTACTACACTTGTCTTCTTCCCCAGCTCCCTGTATTTGCAGCTTCAGCTTTGTGAAGAGAATCTGAAAGTGACCAGTAAATCCTGATGTGAACTTCATTACACAGTTGGCACAATGGTACCTTTCATATTATTATTAATTAGTAGTATTAGCATTTTGAATTGATCTGTACCGAAACAGGAAAACACAAATTGGGGCAAATACAAGAGCTTTCAGTCAGGAAATATGCTTCCAGAAGTGCAGGTAACAAGCTAAGAGTTCTGGGCAACAAGCCATGGAGCAGCAATCTGAAATGGGCATTTATGAAACCCCCACAAAATCACTATAGCCTGCATTTATGTAGAAGATGCATTGTAAATAATTCAGCATATTCATTTCTTCTTCTTTCCCCTGTATGTACAATAGAAACATCCAATTAACAACATAACATCCCTGATTTGTAAAAAAAGTAACTAGCTGACTTGATAGAAGCAGGTCTCGGTGCGTCATTGTCTTCAAATGGGCTCAAGTTCTACACTGTAGCTTCAAAGCAAGAAACAGACCACGGTCTCTTAGCTGAAATTACCTCCATCCATCCATCCATCCATTTTCAAACCCGCTGAATCCGAATACAGGGACACGGGGGTCTGCTGGAGCCAATCCCAGCCAACACAGGGCACAAGGCAGGAACCAATCCTGGGCAGGGTGCCAACCCACCGCAGTGAAATTACCTCCTCAAATTTAAAATAATATTTTCAAAAGTAAAACAGAACCACTGTTTCTATCCAGGGAGTATTCATTGATTCCTTGGTTACCATGACAGGTCAACAGAAATTATTATTTTTTTATTAAAATTATCTAAAAATAAAGCACAACAGCTTAAGTATAATAATTATAATCAAAAGTATTTTATAATTATATATAATAGGTGTAATTATAATAATTATGAATCCATTTTAAAGTCACTTAATCAACCCTTGAAGTGACGACCACTCATTACAAAAAGTAATACTTAATAAGTTTTTATTTTAACTAACACTACTGTGCCGCCATCACAGTCTTTACAGTGACCAAAACTGAAATATCATACAACGTTACTCACACACTCATGCTGTTTACTGACTTGTAACTCTCTTTTTCACATACCAAATTATGGTTGTCAAATGTATGAAAACATCGATAAGTATCGATTGCAACATTATAAATTTATTTCAACACTCATTTTGTTGTTATCGTCTGTACGGCCTACATTGTCAAAGCAATTCCGTTCCGCTCTGGCTTTGGACATTTGAGTCTCATTGGTTACCAGTGGACATGGCTCAAGTTGCAGTCCTGTTTGTACCCACTCACACGTGTTAATGTGGAAGCTTGGCAGTGTCTGATCCATCAAATCGGAGTGGCATCTGGAAATATTAATGAGTACAAGCCTGCAAACTGTTGCGTAATTAAGTATGGATGTGATATTTGTTTTTCTACAGGTTTAAAACATGTTTTGTAGTTAGTTAAGTATTTAACACATTAAGACACAGATCTGCAATTATTATTTACCTGTGGGCCTGTTTTATTCTGTGCTGTTCATTATGTGCTGTTTAGCGGCTCCGTCACTCTTTCGATTTGTAAACCATTGCTGTGAAATTTGCTCCCGGGGCAAATTACCTTAATTTATTTTGCTATGTGCGATTTTAAAATTACATTTCATCACATTTACTATATAACATAAGCTAATTTATTGAAGATGGTATCAAATTTCAATACTTTTCTTAGTATAGTATCAAAGATAGCAACTTTGATGTCATGACTAACCTACCCTAAGTAATAAGATGAGACATTTCAGAAATGCAGCCTGACTTGACTAAGTAGCTGCAATACGCTGCACAATATTCAAGCAGTTGGCAAGGCAAATGCCTTTGTCAATAAATGGATAAAGGACTCTAAAACTAAATACATGCAATTGCAGTTCAACGCATCTTGTTGGATAAACTCCATTTTGGCCCATCATCTTTTTGTCTACTGAGCTACCAAGCAGGTTGGACCTCACAAAATGCACTTTTTACACCACAAAGGCAACACCATGTGTGGAATCAGTAGAATGAAAAAAACAATGCTGGACAACCTTTACGTTAAAAATAGCTAATGGAGAGGGTTCATTTAGAGAACCATGTATAACAGCTCCGTATGTGAGAGGCTTAATCCCAGAAAGCCATTAATATCTCATCCATGATAAATTTATATTGATGGAGATTGCAACCTCAGTCTTCTAAATGCCCATGGCTTGAGAGGTGAGGTGATTGCCCCAAAAGGAACACAGCATCACCACATATGTTTCCATTGAGAACAGCAACACAAAGACATGCTAAAGGAACTGATTATTTAACTTCAAAACACAGAATATTACACAACTTTACAGTCTTGGCTGTAAAAATACAAAAATGTGCTTACTATACTTAACTGGTAGGCACAAAGAGAATGCGGGCAGGGCTCAGTTATGCCCTAAGAAAAAATGGTCAACATTCCCTGACAAGTGTGGGCAATGTATGTCATCCTGCCAGTTTAATTACCAGTAATTTAAACACTGAAATATATTCTAAACCTACTAAAATAGTAATTTAAGTCTGTAGCTCCTCATTAACCTCTATGGTGGGTAACACAAAGTCTGTGATGGGAAGAGTAAAGACCAAGGTGTCCTTTTAAGAGGTAAGGCAATAAGAAGGCTGCCCTGGAGATGCAACATTCTTTTTTAGGGGATTTGATGGCCTCTGGGTACAGGGACGCCATGAGCTGGTAGCAAGAACTCCAGTTTTGAGTTTCTGTTACAAACGTGAACTGCCCATTGATGCAGCTTAAAGCAACTTCAAGCCTATAGCCATTACAAGAGTGCCCCCCGTTCATTACAATGTAACAAAATGACTTTTTTAGTCAAATGAGAATAGCACTATTTGAAAGACTCAGCGTAAAACGTTAAAAAGTGTAGAGCAGTAGAGACCACTTATTTGGCACTGTGTGAAGTAATCTACGCACCAGCTCAAATGAAAATGCAAATTATTCCGTTGGGTATCCCACTACCCACCGGAACCTCTCAGTCTCCCAATAACAGATTTGCCATTTGCTTTGCTGTCGACCAATGACGAGTTCCACCAACTGTTCTATAAAACGTTTACATTTCCTTTTAAAAAGACTTGGTGCCTCTGGGAAGTTTAAAAAAAAATCTGCCAATTTTAAATAAAAGGCAAAAGGAGATGCCCACGAAATGAACAGAAGATGGCTTGGACATGCAATACTGGCAACATGAGACTATAACTACTATAAAGCAACAAAATGCAGGAAATAAGTATTCTTTGAAAAAAAAAGCATTTCCTGACTCAATGCCTTGGCTGTGTCATGGAGCCTGCACAGCATGAACTTCAACACACATACATGGCATTGGAAAAACTAATTTGTAGTGTATGTTTGCGGCATTCACAAAATCTTCCAGCTTACTAGTCTTATTCTCATGTGATTTGCTTTTCTCTCTCTTCTTTGATAGTGATGCTTCCCTTTTCGTATATAAAAAATTGAAGAATAACCCTGTACTCGTGACAATAATGCCACTATAAACAGACCATTGAGTCTCCCCATTGTCTTGCTCTCCTGCACACTTTGTAGTCTTTCAGGAGTTATTAGGTTCTCCTCATGCATCCCTCTTGCCTTACTGTCCTTGTCAACATTTGGTAATGTGCAAGTTAATGTACTGTTGAAAGCTTTAGGTTTCATGCTCTAGTACGCAGGACACTATATAAGAAATGTGCTATTGTTGTTAAAAGGAAAGTAGCAAAGATATCCACACATCCTCTAATTAGTCCAAGGTTTAATAATTGCTCAGAAATGGTTTTAATAACTGCCAGTAAATGGGAGCTGAATGGGGGCAGCATGACAGAGAGAATCTACTGTGGCATCAGAAAATATACTGAGCCCTTCACTTTCTGCACACTTTAATTTCAAGCATATAAATGTACCATTTATGCCTATCAATCTACACTCAATAACTCATAATGACAACGTGAAAATATGTTTACAGAAAAGTATGCAATTTTAATAAATCAAAAACTTACATCTCTCATTTACATAAGTATTCAGATCCTTAATTCAGGACAGTAGAATCTCCATTTGGCAGCAATTACAGATTTGACTCTTTAGCACACCTGGATTTGGCCAGTTTATCCCATTCTTCTTGGCAGGTCCTCCCAAGCTCTGTTAGACCAGACAATAATCATCTGCAAATGGCCATCCTCAGGTCTCTTATCAGATGTTCAGTGGGGTTTAAGTCTGGGTTTTGACTGTGACACTCAAGTTCTGTCAGAGACTTGTCTTGAAGCCACTCCAGCATTGTCTTGACTTTATGCTTTGTGTCATTGTCGTACTGAGCACTGAAGCATCATCCCAGTCTGAGGCCAGGTGCACTCTGGAGCAGGTTGTCTTCACTGACCACTCTGTATTTGGCTGCATCCATCCTTCCATCAGTTCTGTCCAGTCTCCCTGTCCGAGCAATTGAGAAACACCACCATTGCTGCCACCGCTATGCTTTAACGTAGAGATGGTATTAGGCAGGTGATGAGCAGTGCCTGGTTTTTGCCAGACATAGTGCTTGGAGGAACACCCAAAAAGTTCAATTTCTGTCTCATCACAGTTGAGAATCTGTATCCTTGTGCTCTGCATCCAGCCCTGCATTTAGGCCCTCCAAACTGCAGGGAAAAACCTGGAGGTTGGTTGCAGAATTGGCACTTCAGCCACTATAAAAAAACCTCACACTGTTCCATTCCATCTGAACTAGTGTGGTGCTGAGGTGTCACCCATTGCATAGCTGCACTCGGCTTCTAATCTGCGATCCTGAGTTGGTTTTTCATGTGGTGGGTGAGTGTGCTCCTAACCTCTCCTCTCCGAGTCTTTAAATTGCCGCTTGGAAAATTCCAATCAGAACTTAGCCACTCTACCATAAATGACTAATTGAGGGAGTACTGCTGAGATGGGAGGGCTACTGAAGCTCTATTAGAGTGACCATTGGGTTCTTGGTTAACCCCCCAAGCAAGATTCTTCTTGCCAAGTTAATCAGTTTGGCCAGATGACCAACTCTGTTAAAAGCCTGGTGGTTCCAAACTTCTTCCATTACACAATTATTGAGGTCATTGTATTCCTAGGAAGATTCAAAGAATTAGAAATAGTTTTATACCCTTGCCCTTATCTATGCTTCACTACAGTTTTATTGTGGAGGTCTACAGAAAGCTTCTTGGACTGCATGACTTGGTGTGCCCTCCAAAATGAAGTCCAGTCAACTCAGTTTGCCAGAGCTGGACTCCAATCCAGACACAGCTCAAGGATAATTAAAGCACACAGGATGCACCTGACCACAATTTGGGTTGCCACAGCAATGGGTCTGAATACTTTTATGAATAAGAAATTTCAATTTTAGATTCTTAATAAATTTGCAATCCTTTCTGAAATCATAATTTTTACTTTGACAATATGGGTTATTGAGTGTAGATTGATGAGCAAAAATGTTAAAACTATTCATTTGAAATTAAATCCATAACACAGTAAAGTGGTGTTTGCGGATGGCTGGGGCCCTTGCCCGACCAGATACCTCTGTGATGGAAGGACCAGGGGAGAGGACATATTCTGGGCAATACCTCCCCTGGAACACAAGAGGGCAAACCCTCTGGCTTACACCAGGGCCACTGGTTTGGAGCGTAGAAGCTCAACCCTGTTGTGGTCCATGGCCACTTCCAGGGGGTGCCTGGACAGTTCCAGAGCCCTGGACTGCAGTACTTCCGCCACACCCAGAAGTGCTGTCAGAAGAAGATCCGGATGCACCTCAAGCACTTCCAGGTGCCCTAGCAGCACTTCCACCACACCCAGAAGTACTGCTGGAAGGTGATCGGAGAGCACCTGAAGCATTTTCGGGCACAATATAAAAGAGGCCACCTCACTCCGTTTGGGGAGCCAGAGTCGGGAGGAGGAAGACAAAGATTGCTGGGAAAGGAGTGGAGGCAGCAGAGAAAAAGAAAGAGAAAAAAGAAAGAAGAAGAAAAGAGAGAGAGAGAGAGCGAAGGGACTGAGCAGAATTGCTGAGGGAAACTGTGTAATGTGCTCTGAAGTGGGGAGCGAGAAATAGAGCTGCCCCATAAGGAAATAAACTGCGTGTTGTTTTGCACTTGTGTCTCTGTGCCTGTCTGTGTCTGGGTTTGGGGAGTCATACAGCGCTGTAATACCACAATGTTCAGAAATTGAAAGGGTCTGAATACTTCATTAATCCACTTTATGCCCACAACAGAATAAGCAGTGGAAGTTCAGAGAGTCATGGTGTGACTTTGCATCAGCAGAAAGTTTAAAAAAGGACAGCACCATGAGGGATATGGAAACCTCAACCCAATCCTCAAAATTACTGAAAGAACAAGTAACAATATTTCAAATTCTGGGGGAAGTGCTTTAGCTCTTCTGGAGCCAGACAGACGGATTATTGTTAGGCTGCATGTTGACCTGTTTTTGTGTACTGTTTACGTCTGCTTAAAGAACATGCTATACACACTCCTCATGATATTTCTGTCTGCCATATTTCAAGGAAAGGTGAAAGGGGAAATCTCACTGTGTACAGCTTAAGAGTAAGGGAAGGATTTCAAACTCAGCAATTCAAAGATTACTTTAAAGAAAGAAAGAAAAAAGTCTAATAACAGCAGGCACTACCTGCAGCTAGACAGCTATAAAACCTTCAAAGGATTAATAGACTTTCACTGCCTGGAACTGTTTGAACTTTACTGGCTCCTCTAGCTGTGGTGTTGTCTGCTAATGTTGTTTTCTGCTTGATTTAAAATACATTTTGTAACAGAATGGGGTGTGTGTGTGGAGGCGAGTGTATATATGTCTTCCACCCCAATTCAGAACAAAGGGCCAAGTGAACTGAAAAATAATTGCTTAATTGCAAAAGCAAAAGGAAGGGATGATTATAAGGAAAAATACTAACATACGTATTAATTCAACAAACAGAAAATAATAGCTTAAAATTGCAAATATTTTTTTGTCTATGAATGTAATAAATGTATCAGCTAATGTATGTTTTGCCTAGCACAACAAAGACCAGGCAAGAGAGCTGTTCAGTCCTTTACTAACCTTGAGGGGTCTCCTGTTCATATGTCTGTGCAGCAAAACACAATCACAGTCCTTCCTTTCCCTGGTTGATCTCTTTTTCATGCTGCTAGGGAGCCTCTGCCCCAGCTTCATACTCAGTATTCTCTGGTACGAACCACCACTAACTTTTTTATTATTATGCTGTATTAAGGAATTGTTCTGTTCTGTGTATTGTATTGTATTGACCCCCTACTTTTGACACCCACTGCACGCCCAACCTACCTGGAAAGGGTCTCTCTTTGAACTGCCTTTCCCGAGGTTTCTTCCATTTTTCCCTACAAGATTTTTTTTGGGGAGTTTTTCCTTGTCTTCTCAGAGAGTCAAGGCTGGGGGTCTGTCAAAAGGCAGGGCCTGTTAAAGCCCATTGCGGCACTTCCTGTGTGATTTTGGGCTATACAAAAATAAACTGTATTGTATTGTATTGTAACTTCAGAAGATGTCCTACAAAGACATTTTGCCATCTCAAATGACCATCCAAGATTCTGTCCAAAATGCAATAAGAATTCGTTTTTCACATTTTCATTTTGTTTTGATATTAATTATTTTACTTCTGCTAAGCCTGCTTTTTACTGTTTTCCAGTAACATCATGATTTCTCCATTTTGTGTCCTGATTTTCTTTGAAGCTATAGACTTTTGCAGGATTAAAATCCTGGGCACCTCCAATTTGTGGTCAAAGATGTTTTGCACTGGAGAGAACAGACACAGACGTGTGGACTTTGACATCACCATGACTGCACTATAAAAAATAGTTATGTGCATTTTGAAAAATGTGATCTGCATCCAGACCAGGGGAAGACCTTTGTAAACGATTTCATGCTTATGTAACAAAACAAAACACAAAGAAAAGAATAATGTTTGATGAAGTAATTGGATTAAAAAGCTTGATGTTGGAAAATGGCCAGGATCTCACCCCTAAAAGCGTTTGTCTCTTCATTTTTATTTATTCATTGTCTTGTCTTTTAAATATCATTTAATAACTTCTGTTTGCTTTTTCTTTCTATTTGTATATTATCATTTTTTCTGTTTTGTTTATTTATTGTGTTTTATTACAACATATTGCTTTTATATTTACTATTTTTGTGTTCTTTATTTCATGTCCTTTTTATGTAGAGCCTAATGGGGAAAGTACCTCCTAATTCTGCAGCGTTGGAACTTACTATATTATTGCAGAATGAGTAGGAAGCTCAGCCTATGGACATGTATTGTCTAGTGATAATGCTCGAGGCACTGGGCTGCCATTAATGACACGTGCGATTTCCACATCATTTGATATTTTATCATTACACTGAATTGCTCAAATCACAACTCCATTATTTGTCCTGCTGTCCGTGTTCAACATTGACAACAGTACTTTGAAGAAAAATAGATGTATTGATGACCTTTACGTTATGAACAATTCAAAAAATGGGACTTATCCAAAAAGCACTTTTCACATTTGGTGTCTGAATCCCCCTACAACAGGCAGCCATCTCCCAATAATGCTTAAACACCACCATTTATCACCATGAAAGGAACAGCAAAGCATTCTTGTTTCCAGCTAATATGACAGACTATGATCAATAGCCACCTTACTGTAAAATCCAGTACAGACACCACAGAAGTAAAGTGACAGTTCAGATTAATACAGAGGCACGGAAGAGATCAATGAGCACTTAGAAAATTCATAGACTTACCAAAAGCTAAATTTTACTATTTGCTAAATTCATCTTGTTTAAGTGTGTGGCTCCTCCAAGAGGACACCAAGCAAGGACAAAGTCACAAAGTCTGTTGTTATTTTCCTAAATGTGGATTCTAAATGTCAACTGCAGTAAACTAACTGCTCCATGACCTCAGCCCTGCATGCTAGATACACTTGCTGATCTTCTTCTTTTGGCCCGCTTGAGACAAGTTCAATGCATGGTAATCCTCCATGAAGACTCTTTCACCAGGTTGTAGTTGTGATAAGTGGTCCATGGCATTGTGCAAATTTTAAATAAATAACTTCACCCCAAGAACTGTAGGCTCCAATTGGGTGCAGGTGTGAGCGAGTGCGATCAAGCTGGTGTCCTCTCCAAGGATCAGAGGCATGCCAGGGAAGCAAGAAGGATGAGAAGAGGACAACAGACCCCGAATGGTTTGGCCGATGATGCTCGAGGCAGCCAAGATGGGAGTCAGGTTGATAATTCCACTGGCTGAGCAAGCAATGGTTGAGCCAGAGAGATAAAGTGGGAGTTGTGCTGGGCTCATCAAATGGAACAGTGCCCCAATGACTGTGATGGTTTTATTTTAAACTCTGGATTTTAAACTCACGGATTGTCACCGTTTTAATTAATTATTTATTTATTTAAGAAATCTTTTTGATCATTGCATTATTTGAACACTTTGATTTGCGTTTCTTTGACTTTGTTTTGTTTTGTTTTTTTTAATTTTATTGATTTTATTGCAATCATTCCATAAAGATAGATCAATATTTACAAAAAACAGGATTGAAAACAAATCAACCCACCCCTGGGAAAGACAGCATGGCCAACAGAGTAAAACTTAAAGCTGGTCAAAATACATAAATTGATGAGTTTAATAGGCGGATAAAAAAAGAAATGTGATGAGAATTATTTGCTCAGTGCTTTAAGAGCTTATTCTAAAATATTATTGATTAGATCCTGCCAGGTTTTGAAAAAGTTCTGCACAGATCCTCTAACTGAGAATTTAATTTTTTCCAATTTCAAATAGTATAAAACATCAGTTACCCACTGATTTAGAAGAGGAGAGTTAGGATTCTTCCAGTTTAGCAAAATAAGTCTCATGTCAATAGTATAGTAAAAGCAATCACAGTTTGTTTGTCCTTCTCCACTTTAAGCCCATCTGGAAGAAAACCAAACACAGCTGTTAATGGGTAAGGAGGGTTTGTGCCACCAAGGCTGTCTGAAAGGCATTTAAAACTTTTTGTCCAGAATGGTGTTAATTTGGTGCAGGCACAAAACATGTGACCCAGTGGGGCTGGGACTTGATTGCAGCGTTTGCAGGTTGGATCTTGCCCTGGAAACATTTTGGACAATTTTAAGTGAGACAGATGTGCTCGATATATAATTTTAAGTTGAATAATTGTATACTTTGCGCATATGGAGCTTAAATGAATTCTCTGCATTGCTACCTTCACCTCCTTTTCTGATATGTTGAGAGACAGATCTTTTTCCTATTGTCCTCTTGGATCTTTGAAAGGGAGGGACTGTAAAATAATTTTATATATTGCAGAAATGCTGTCTGAGTCCTCCAAACTGAGCAATATTTTTTCTAGCATAGAGGAAGGTGCGAGATGAGGGAAATCGGGCAGGTTCTGTTTGACAAAGTTTCTAATTTGAAGATAGTGAAAGAAATGCATTGCTGGAAAGTTAAATTTGGAATGTAATTGTTCATAGGATGCAAAGATGTTGTCTATATAAAGATCTCCAAGCAATTTAATCCCAAATGTTTTCCAGATATTAAAAACTGCATATGTTTGTGAGGGCTGAAAAAGGTGGTTCTCATGCAGAGGTGCCACAGATAAAAGATTCTCCATCTTTCTACATTCGTTCCATATTCTGAGTGAGTGAAGCACAATTGGGTTGTGTATTGGCGACAACTTGCATTTATTGGGGTACAAAGCAGGGAATATAAAGAAGTACTGCAGGATTTCATTTCTATTGCTGACCAAGCCTGTGTATGTTTATCTATTTGTGTCCAGGTTTTTATAGCTTGTATGTTTGCTGCCCAGTAATAAAACTAAAAGTTGGGTAGAGCCATGCCACCTTCTGCCTTAGGTCTTTATAAAGTTGCTCTTTGGATATGTGGATGTTTTGAGTTCCAAATAAATGAGGTTATGATTGAATCTAATTGCTTAAAAAATGATTTACTGATGTATATTGGAATGTTTTGAAATAAAAAGCTTAGGAAGGATATTCATCTTAACAATGTTAATTCTTCCAGCTAGAGTGAAATGAAGGGTTGACCATCTATGCAAGTCTTGCTTAATTTTTTCCATACAGACGGCAAACTTTTGTATTTTTGTATTTAAAATTATCTGCAATGATAAAAGGGAAGGTGTCCAATCTAATATTGTATGCTTGAGAAGTCACTGGAAAGAGTACACTTTTATTCATTTTATTTAATTAATTCTGATCTTTTGAAATTCTGTAAGTGCTGTTAAGACTGCAGGCACAGTATTTTGTGGGTCTGATATATACAGTACCATATCATCTGCATATAGAGATATTTTCTGTTCAAGTCCTTCTCTGATAATCCCCTTTATCTGATAAACATTTCGTCAGTGAACTGCCAGTGGTTCAATGGCGATTGCAAAAAGCAGTGGTGACAATGGACATCCTTGTCTGGTACCATGTTCTACTTTAAAGTAGTCTGAACAAGTGTTGTTAATACAAACTGAAGCTTCTGGATTGGTATACAGTAATTTGATCCATGCACAAATATTCAGGCCATACCCAAATTTGTAGTAAAATGGTAGTTCCATTCAATCATGTTGAATGCTTTTTCTGCATCCAACGATAATAATATCTCTGGGGTGTTTGACTTTGCTGGTGAATATATTACATTAAACAGGCATCGAAGATTGGAAGCAAAGTGTCAGCCTTTAATAAATCCAGTTTGATCTTGTGATATTAAAAAAGGCAGCACTTTCTCCATCCTTCCAGCTAAGACTTTGGAGAGTATCTTAACATCATTATTCAGAAGTGAAATTGGTCTGTATGATGCTCATTGTAATAAGTCCTTATTTTGTTTAGGAAAGACGGTGATTAATGCTTGGCGAAAAGTTTGAGGTAGAATTTGATTGTCTCTAGCTTCTGTAAATGTTGCTAATAAGAGGGGAGCTAGCCGAGCGGAGAATCTATACATATAATTCACTAAGGGCACGCAAGACACTGAGTGCAAGCAAGACACTGAGGGCACGCAAGACAGTAAGCGCAAGCAAGACAGAGCCCCGCCCGCCAACTCTAAGACCATAGGATACGTTCAACTGATCCCCACCCACCAATTCGAACCCTCCTACCACGTCATGGGATACGCAGAACAGAGCCACGTACGCCAACTGTAACTGTTCTCCCAAGTCCAGCATTGCTCTCGAGGCACGCAACAACTCACCAAACACAGCCTCAGTCGCTTTGTCTGTGCAAAAGTCCATATGCACCTCTGAGCCATGTAGACTTTACGCCGCACTCAAGACAGAGAGCCACCCGCCAACTCTAACTAAGGGCAAGCAAGACAGAGAGCTGCGCCCGCCAAATCCCGTGCATTATTAGTTATTGTCATGCAGCTTATTGTTACATTGGTAGTTATCATTAAAGGATTAAAATAATAGACTAGATATGGCTTCCTCTCTTTCTCACTCCCCCTTATCCACCCATCCCCCACCCATTTTACCTTCCCATGTGAGGCTGGACCCCACTTCACAAAGTCCCGGTCCTCTGACTTTGTTTTAAATAAAAGCACATTTACCCCTTGCTATGTGTGCCCTCATTTGCCAGGCTCATCTCAGTAATGTTATATGGTGGTGGGTTCAAGATGTTCCTGGGTGCAACTAGAGAGTGGAGCCAACCTCCATCATCCCAGTAGTCTTAAGCATTCTTATTTAATGCACTCTCTATAAGTGTTTTATTTTTTCAAATGCCACTGTAGCTCAGAATTGACTCAGTAATACATTTTACATCTGAATATTACCAATTGTCATAATTAGCTAGTTTGTATTATTAATGTTGTGATCTATTCTAAAACTGGAAGCTCAAAACCATCAACAAACCTTGCCTAGCACAAACATTTAAATTAATGATGTTTACTAAGTAAAGAATTCAAAATATGAAACTCACAATACAAAATCTTAACTCAGAAGTTGAAAAAAGAATAAGAGAGAAGAAATAATTTAACCAAAGTAACCAAAATAAACTTCCAAACTAAAGTGATCAAGTCCAGAAGTCAAAACCCTAAATGACAAAACTAAATGACAAAAAAAACCTAAGTAAGTCTAAGGGATCAAAAAGGCTAAAAACCTTACATAAATGGGAAGCACAAAGATCCATACACTGTTTCATGTACTGTAAATTATAATTTTGTAATGCAAGAGGAAATCACTTGTTGTGAAGATTTCACAATACAATACAACAAATTGTACTGTACAATAAAATTGACTTATTTGATATTTATTATGTACACCAATACATGTGGAGTAAAATGAACAGGAAATTGAATTAGATGAACAACTTTAATAATATTCAATCTGAAACTAGACACATTGGGTTAAATGAAATAAAGAAGCTGCACAAATAGACCGATTGGCACAGGGGTGGCTTAATGTCTCTGTCCACAGCGACTTCACAGATCTACTGTGGGGTGTGTGTGGGAGTTTGTTTGTGTTCATTTCTTTCTCTTCATCACCCAAGATCTGCTCTGGTAGAGAAAACAAGTCATCAGTTATCTTCACTTATACATTTCTTTACATGTGTGCCTCCACGTGTGTGGTACATGTATATTTAAATAAATTCTGTATCTCAAAAACTACTCATGCAAAAAAAAATTCCAAATCAATAGGCCTGGTTTCATGACTAACTAAATGTTGCAGATTGCAAAATTCTCAGTCAAATTATGGAATTTGTCATTGGAGATAGCTCAAAATGTTTTAAAGGATATGCAGTTACATTCTGAACTAAACTGGAGCAAAAGCAATATGCCTCTCATCTGTACTAAGACAAACACGATGCAGTTTATTTGAAGAAAGGTCATTTTTTAGAAAAATGTACATAATCTTCCCATTCAGGACAGATATTTTCTAAAATATTTTATCTTTTCTAGGATGAAGTCGTCCAGGAGCTCAACACAATGTAAAAAATGCATAAGTTTGCAACAAAAATTATAATTTTAAATCAGTTTTGCTTTTTGATAGATATACACACAAACACACACCATATCAAAATCAACTTTTCTTGATATTTTAGACATCACAGAATTAGAATCTGAACTTAACTCGATAGTGATTTTTTGATCCCCATCACCAAATTTCCATGTAAACTTAAGTAAATGCTAGGTTCAGCAAAATGGCTGAAGAAGTATTCTGTCAGGAAAAAGAAACCTGTAAGTATAGAAAAATAAGAAGGTGGGAGAAGAAAGGTGGTCAATGAAGCGTTAAAAATCCATAATTTGGAAATCTTTCATCCAGGAGCCAAAATGCTAAACAATGTTCAAATCAGGATTTAAAAAAGTGAACTACTGTAAGCCAGGAATACTAAAGAACAAAATAGGCATAGCTGTAAAGTTCAGTCATATCCACAATCACTGACAACGACAAAGTGCATCGTGCTAGCCTCTATACCATCACTACGGTGACATCAAATGTTGCACACTCCTGTCCAACCCTTATAGAAACACAGCAGAAACAGCAAACAAAATAACTTGCAAAATGGCATCACTATATTTTTAAACAAAATGGTTTTGCTAGAGATTATAAAATAATTTCCATGACTCGAAAATAAAAACTACACTAAAAACAAACGACAATCATGAGTTCTCATGCAGAAAACAACAAATGAGCAGAGTGCGTACAAAAATTCCAAGAGAAAGCAACAGGAAACATGAACACACCAGATAATAACAAGCAGCAGGAGTCTAGAATAGGACGCTCAGTTAAGTGCAGATTGAAGTGGTGCAGCATTTCAGTGTCCTAACTGATAACAGTTGGGCTAAGGGATTGGGGATAGAAAGATATTGCTGAGCAAAATGTAGACAACCTGAAAACAGGCAAGAAACAATTTAACAGTAAAGGGGAAATCTGTTTTTTTTTTAGTTTGTAAATGTGGTCTCCACCACACCTTATTATCACCAAATGACTTCTTAAGTAAATGGAAGAAGGTACAACTCAGTCCTAATAATATTTCCAGTATGGTGCAAAGGTAGACCAGAAACACGAGCCAACATAAAATAAAAGGGCATATTTAGAGCAAACACTAATAATCACGCGCATAAACAGAAGAATGATAAATCATAAAAAATGTAAAAATTGCACAAGACATGAATATTTACAACACTAACTATAAGACATCACTATTTATAATACTAACAGTGAAACTTAAATCTGCACAGATCTTTTGTCATTGCATCAAACAAGGCCTGTACATTTTCTTGCTCAGTAGTAGCTCTCCTTCTGAAAGGCTCCTAAAATAACACTGACAAACTGCCCCAAATTACCTTTGAGTTTTTTGTGGTTAAACTCTTTTAAATGTGTCATATGGTATTAAGAGGTAATAATCAGAGGACCACAGGAGGCTTGTGCTGCTTTGCCCTGTTGCTAATGGTAGATGATTGAGGTATTGTGTTGCAGAATTCTGGATTTTAGACGTCACCTACTCTTCTCAAATTCGGCTGATAGTCACTGATTGGATACTCAGCCATACACATTTCGCCATTGAGGTTTATATGAGCACAAAAGACTCCATCAAGGAAAAGCAGACAAAGGCTGCAAAAAATGTTGTTTAAATGTGAAAAATATGACAACTGAGCTCATCATGTGGTTCACCCCACAAGACTGATCTCCCTAATCTCATGTTGCTATTAGGGATGGTGAAGGCTGTTAGTCAAGCAGTAACTATGTGCAGAAATTTATTAAGAGCCAGTACAACACGGATTCTCTTTTCTTTAATAAAAATGAAGAGGTAACACTGGCCATAACATACATGGTGTATTGACAACAGACCACATCAGCAAGAGGAAAAGAAAAGAAAAAAATCAGCAAGTAATATTTTTTTTATTGCAGCTAACTACTTAATATAATAAAATTGTCATGAAGACTTGTTTTCTCAGTAACAAGGAAATATATAAAAGGAAAGCCATACTGTACATGGTACCAGCTAATACAGAACAGAAACGCAAAATAATATATAGCAATGTGCAAATATGTAAGTTATGTAATGCACATATTTGATAGGCCTGGTGTTATCATACTGCTTGGGGGTATGTTCTGTTTTTGAACTTGTTGGTTGGGCCTTGTAAAACATATTGGCGCTGTGGTGTAATGCTGCAGGCTCAGGTCTCTTTGAATCTGGGTAAAAAGTTCTTGCTAGGAAGTTTACATTTCCTCTGGGTTCCCCACTTCTGCCTACAGAAAGGCCAGTAGTTGTGTGAGTGAGTGTGTTAAAGGGAGCTCTCTAAAGGACTGGAGTCCTGTTTTGGGATTTTTCATGCCTTACACCTGGAACTTCCAGAATAAGCTCTGAATACTTGGTACTGTGTAATTAAAAGCACAGGCTTTGATGCTGCCTTAATGGCTTATGTTCAAAGTACTTGAAATTCTTTATTACATCAAAAGTTAAGCACGTAATTTGGCAGCACAGGGTATTCGTGGGCCTTAGCCTTGATGGCAAGACAAACCTAACTTAAATTTTTTTTTAAACATGTTACATTCTTCTGAATTATCATTCACTTCTATGTTGTTATTGATGCCACCACTCAGGATGCATTATTTGGACAAAGATAAAAATTGAGGAGCACCCTCATACAAATTTCATCAGATCAAGCATTGGAGAAATATATGATGAAAGGATTGGAAATGTTAAAAGCTTACTGAATGCAAAGCTAAAGGTATTTTTAGATCCTGTAGGGAAAGTGGTTGATGTGAAATGATTAGATTTCTGTTGTGACCATCACTGAAGTGTCCTAGATCTGTGAGGCAGCAGCAAAGTCACACCTATAGTGCTTATTGGATCAGTCAGTCAGTTAGTCATTCTCCAGCCCGCTATATCCTAACTACAGGATCACAGGGGTTTGCTGGAGCCAATCCCAGCCAGCGCAGGGCGAAAGACAGAAACAAACCCCGGGCAGGGCACACACACCAGGGAAAATTTAGGACCACCAATGCACCTAACCTGCATGTCTTTGGACTGTGAGAGGAATCCCACGCAGACACGAGTAGAACATGCAAACCAGGCAGGGAGGACCTGGGAAGCGAACCCAGATCTCCTTACTGCGAGGCAGCTGTGCTACCACTGTGCCACCCTTATTGGATCATGTTTGTTTAAAAAATGTACTATTTTGGTTCGTCTACGTTTTTTTCTTACTTTCCTCAAATTAAAAGTTTAAATAACGTTCATGTTTATTAACATGGATTAAAGAAATCGCCCAAATTAACACCTGAGCTAAACACGTATACTATTTATGGAGTGACAGTAATGACAGCTACTCTCCACAAAAATGTTGTTAAAAAGTCTGTTACTACTTCCTTTTTATATAATTTTCTTATCATGTTTATTATATTATTTCACTTGTTTATAGATGATTATATTAATAAAAAGATTTGTGTTCTTATGTTATTTCAGCAAGGTAATATAAATAATTAACATGCATACATTTCTGTTACCCGTGAGTCTTCTTATGAACTTTCTGCACCCTTTTGAAGCAATCATATTTTAATGTAAATTCATAAATACTACAACACATAATAGCCATGCTATGAAAATTTAATCAACCTTACTTTATATTTCATTGCTGTTTTTCATTATATTATGCAGTCATTTCAACTTCATTTTATACCGATCATTTAAGTTTCACATATTGAATTAATACCATAAAGACGCATAAGAACTGTGCCTTTGCCCGGACAGCCTAATGTACCAGGGTTCAAGTGAAAGAAGCCAGCTGCCAGGAGCTGCCCTCACAGTTAGAAACTTGATTAGTCACTTTGTGAGGGATGCAGACTCACCTTTACGTCTCAGGAGTCCAGTGAAGCAAACTATGAAGGAAACATCACCCAAGGGGAGAGACTGCTGTTCTTGGACTTTACCTTCAGCCTATCAACTTAAGCCTCAGACATCATAAATCAGGAGTTGCATGAAAAAGAACTCAAAATCCCCCATTTGAATAAAAAAGGCCCTGCTTCTCATTTACAAAATCTTATGCAAATTCTTCTGAATGTAAAGGAGAAAAGCCCTTGTCGTTTGAAATTCAAAGGAAACCTTTTTTTAATTGGTTGGAACACTAAGTCTCTCCTTTTAGCTGTCGGGGGCTCAATTTAAAGCTGATTAGTTAAAGGTAAATGACAATCCTGGAACATCAACTCCAATGAAGGTTCAGGAGAATAAGAACCATCGCATCGATCATGGGGGTGCTTTTTTTCAGTCATAGTGTAATCAAATAAAATACATGACATTAAATTTTTAAACCTACTTAATCTAATTCAAAATCACAATGAACCAGAGTTTATCTTGGCAACAACGGGAACAAGGCAGGAAAACAATATGGACAAGTGGTCCACTAATGCTCCATTAACTCAAACAGGGCCAAGTTTGAATCACAAATCTGAAGGTTTTTTGGAGATGGGGGAGGAAAACTAAGTATCAGAGAAAACTCTAACAGACGCAAACAGAATGTGCAGACTACATATGGACAATGACTGAGCATTGGATTCAAATCCAGAATGCTAAATCTGTGAGGCAGAAGCACTCTTTACTGCACCACCATCCCACCGAGTTTATCAGAAAAGCATCATAAATCACAGTAGATGTTGAGTTCTGTGTATGCTGAACTAACCTGAAAAAGACTGTGCACCTAACACTTACTTTGTCTTTGATTCCATTTACTATAACCGGATTAATATGAAAGCACAAGGTTATTATGTGTCACGTTCGTACAATGTACAGCCTGAAGAAGAGACTCATGTTATACTTCCTTTGTTTATTAAAATTGTCAAAATTCAGCATGCCATCTCTCTTCAGATTGGTTCATTATCACTGACACCTGCTAAGTCGGCATGCAAATAATGGGTGGTCCTTCAAGGATCGTGTTACTACAATTATTCTCAGTCTTGGAGATTCAGTCTATGCAATATTTTCAAGATCACACCATAACTGACAGAGTATGCAGCACAACTTCAGGTCCAGGCTCTGGTCTTGTCGCAGCTAGACTACTTCAACTTTCTGCTGATATGTGTCATTAAGCCGCTGCAATGATTCAAAATGCAGTGGCGCATCTAGTATTCAACCAGCCAAGACAGACACATGTCACTACTCTCTTCAGATCGCTACTCTGGCTTCCTATAGCTGCATGCATTAAGTTCAAATCCTAGATGCTTGCCTATAGAGTAGTCAGTGGGACTGCACCTACAGCATATGTGTGGAGACACTTGTGAGGTTCTGTGCTCCTTCTTGACCTTTCAGGTCTGCTGACCAATGGTGTCTGGTGATGTCACTTCTGCATTATATCAAATCTCAGTCCGGACTGTTTTTATGTGTAGCTACTGGCTGGTGGAATGATCTGCTGATCTCCATTCGAAATTCTCACTCCCTTAATGTTTTCAAGAAGCATTTGAAAATTCTCTCGTTTGGTGAATTTCTGTCTTCAGCTTTTGTAAGTCTGGGAATCGTAACTTGTTTTAATTTTGATTTGAGCTTTTCACTTGTGGAAACCTATTTTGCACCCTTGTCTTGTAACACTTGTTCCCAAACAAGTCCCCAGGCTGATGTTACTCAATTATATTGACCTGGTTTGTACTGTAAATCGCTTTGGATAAAAGTGTAGACTAAACAAATAAATGTAAAAATGCAAATGAAAAAATTGTAGGGGTCTGAGTAAATTGTGCATTTGAGTGACAGTCTTCTGGTTGTTATTCCACCTATATGAGCTTTATTTAGATATGAGAAGTTACCTTATCAGTAATGAAAACTATCCTTGCATGTGCATTAAGAATCCTTTGGTGTGGCATGGGCTAGTTTGCTAAAATGTCTCAGATATCCCTTAAAATAAATTTGGAATTGCTAAAGGGGCATATCCTGCCATGGTGCAGGATAAGGGCATGCAAAGTGCCTTCCCATTGTGTTTGACACAATGACACCTTAGAGAATAAAACTTGCCTCAAGCTAATTTTCAAGCACTCACTGCCTTTCTACTACACCTTTCAAGAGACTCAAAACGCAAGCAAGTGCACTATGCAGCTAGCATCTGTCATGTACAGCACCATCCAGCAGCCCATGTAGCAGAACCTTTAAAATACCTTGGGAAGGAGAATAACGGTTTGCTGATGCTTGCCAGGATTTCAATTTTTAAACCTTTTTCAGCCATTCATTGGGCCTTAAGGAAATGTGCAACCATCACAGCGTGGTGCCTGACCGTGGAAGGAATCCTCAGGAGAAAAGGATAGTAATTGAGCCACTACATGGCTTTTACATTGGACATTACCTCAGAAAAAGGCTTTTATGTTTTTTTCTGTCTAAATAATTATACTCAATTTAGAGCAGAAGTGTTTGCGGTTATTAGGAGAGTGAATCCAAAACTGCAGTTTTCAGATAAAGAGTGCAAACAATAACATACAATTTTGATGTGTATTGTTATTAATATTATTTTTGCTATCATTAAAAATAACTTCCATTATCAATCTATTTCATTATCAATATTAATACTACTACTATTACTATTCTCTTATAGGTGTTGTTATATAATTTACAATGTTTTTAGCGATTCAATGCAAATTCACAGCACTGCAGACTGAACAGAAAAAAACAATATCACTGTGTCCTCAGGCGTTGACCAATCAGAATTTCAAAAAAACCTCCAATCTGTCCAGAGACTGCAGAAAGCTATTACAAATACATTTATATGTATGGATTTCCATGACACAAACAGTCTTTATGTACAGCAGGTACCCGTCGGGGCTTTCTGTCCTTTTCTGTCACTCTCACCCACTCCTTTCTTAACTACATTTGCTTAGCATACATTCACTGAATAATATAAACATTTTTCATTTTCTTCACATTCCTGTGCAGACACATAAACACAACGAGGAGTTAAGAGCAAAGGACAAGGACAAGTTTAAAAAATAAAGAACAACAACAGCACAGAAAAGGAAAAGGCTTTCTAATAAATTGCAGAGCACATCAGTGCTGAACTCACTCAAGAGATGACTGCAGATACTGTATTTCATAAGTGAGAGGAGACTCACCAGATCTTTAAATTCGTCACATTATCTTTTAACTAAGTTGTCTCAGTATTACATTCAGATACTTTTTACAGTTGCCAAGGTTTCCACTTCAACTACTTGACTTAGTAATTTGTTCCAGACTCCCATTCCCCATGTCATGCTTTTCGGGTTCACTCTTAAATATAAGACTTACTTTTCTTTAATTTCCATTGTAGCCCTCAAGTATTTGATTCACTAAGTATTTGAAAGAATTATTTCATATCAACATAATTTAGAAGACCTGCCTTCATTTCATTTAACTTCAACTGTAGTCCTCAAGTATTTCATTCACTGTGTAACTGAAAGAATTATTTTGGATATATTCTGATAACTTAGAAGACACGCATTAAGCCTTCTGCACACAAGATTAAAGGCGTTAGCATCAGAGTAAGAGTTCATTCCAGGATGTACTTGGTTGTTCTTCTCTGCATTTTTCTGTGTGGTGACCAAAACTCCCCACAGCACTCAAGATGCCATCTCACTGGTAGATTATACAATCTGAGCATAAGGCATCCTTGATTTCTACTCAACCACTTTTACACCAAAACTTAAAATGGTGGGCTCCTTTATTCCTATGTTGCTGCAATTAATTTTAATGTAGCAGTGTTGTACTAGTGGTATAAGGTGGTATGGGGGGTGGTGGGCACAGAACACAGGGTTTTAGTTTATTGCAATTCCTGGAAGAAAGGCCTAATTTCTTCTTTAAAGCATTTGTTTTGTATTTCCATAAAAATTTGATCACAAAAAAATAAAATTTAATTCAACTTTTTAATTCCATTTGTACATGCCTTGAAGTTTACTGAACAGTACACACAAAAGGGTGTGAAAAACTCAGCAGCAAATGAAAAATCAAATACCGCCTTTTCAAACTATCACTTGATCGTTTGTAATCATCCAAAAATGTGACCTTGAGATTTTGATGAATCTCAACGTTTTAGACCGCCGAGTCTGAAAATACCATTTTTATAATTATGTCTCTGTGTGTGTGAGTGTCTATGTAAACATGATAACCTAAGTATGCTTTCACTTAGGTCAACCAAATTTTGCATACAGTACAAGTATTAGGTACAAAACACAGATTTCTATCAACCTTTGAGCTATTTCCACTAAACCAGAAGTGGTACTTTTTTTAGTCATGCAGCTGCAGAGTCCAATTTATTCAACTTTCCTTTTATTATAATTTTTCAATTTATTATTAATTTGATTTGTTCTTGATGGTTCTTTAATGTACGTAATATAAAAATATAATCATTGTCTTACGGTTTACTCCTCAAATATCCATCCCCATATCTGAATATAAGAGAAAGTCTAGGAGAAACCACTTCCGAATTTTTATCAAGTAATCAGAATAACCAGGCAGCCCACAAAGCAGCCAGGAGGTAAGCTGAATGGCTCAAAAGGAACATTCATCTCAAACTGGGGTTTCTTTCTTAATTAGTAGCCAATTATTGCAGCTATAGTATAGCCATAGTATTACATCACATGTTTTATTAACAGTAAGAATGGTCTTCTAGATTAAGGAATTGGCTGATCAGGACCGTAATGGCTAAGGAGACCCAGATCTCTGGATGTATGCATCAAACTACTGGAAATATTCTACCAGTTGTCACACATGAGCGATTAGAGAGCAGTTTACGGACCTGAGGAGCACCCCGAAACTGCAAAGCAAGGGACTGCAACAATGTACTAACCGATCTCTCTTTATTTTGGCAGAAAAGACGAGAAAACAGTCCTTTGAATTCTTCCCCAGATGTCCAGGTCGCTTCCAGGTTTCTCCACTTCCTTCGGTCTGACAGTGATGACGTCACCACCCCACAACCCTCAGCATACTGTTTTCCCCATTTCCGTTCCCACTGCATAAATTGTCTGTCTTACCACCAATGTTTTTTCTGCTTCTACCTATTGCAAAACTGACCATACTACTGAACCGCACAAATCTACAGTATACGGGGATGGAGTCCCCAACCATTAATCTTGGTTTTCTTGTGTTATTTCTTACAGTGGCATAGTTGGGTCCGTAAGATGCTCCCTAATTGCTCGTGTGTGACACAGTCCATAATGGTCAGTGTGCCGTTCCACACTGGTCTCCTGGGGAAGCAACCTGAGCTCAAAAGAAGCACAATGTCTGAACAAATTTATCAGGACTGCCAGCTCCATCACAGGCCTAACCCTGGACACACTGGAAGCTGTTGTGGAAAAGAGGATGGTGGCAACATTGGATGCCCCACCATCCCCTCTAGGAGGCGCTCTCTTGGAGCACTATTAGCCACAGGCTGGTTCCACAAATGTGTGCTAAGAAGTGCCTCTGCGGGTATTCTCTGCCCACTAGTATCAGGCAACTCAATGCTTCCACCTGATGTACTTGGCAAGTTCATTTATTTATTTATTTTGCAATTGATTGATTGGCTGTATTATCTGTCCTGTGAGTCTGTATCCTTGATTTTTGTGTTTCTGCTGCTGTATTCTGAATTTCCCATTGGATTAATCAAATTTATCTAATCTAATCTACTTTAATCTAATCTAAGAAAATGAAGTCTAAATTAGCCACTCATCTGTTGGCTCACATTGTATCACACATTAAGAAACAGGCAAGGGCTTTGATTCTTAAAACACAAGTATAATATGATTAAGGCAAAACATTTTGCTCCGTTTGTAGCAGGAACGGGATATTAACTTAGAAAGTGGCTGGGACAGATATCTGCAGATATGACAGCCCACCCCAATGTAAAAGTATACACCAATTCCAGAAAATGCAGGCAACAAAAAAACAACAGAGTAAAAGAGAGTATGTTGGTGATTCAGCAGATTGCTCCACTTCCATGCTCATAATGGATATCTAAGTAAATAAAACACCATCTGTTCATCAATATTTAACACAAAAGACTGACAAATGTCTGAGCATGCATGGGAGCATGATGAGCACAATTTACAATGTGTCAGTTTTTCACTGTCAGACAAAGATACAACACCACAGTGTTAACAAAGGTGAAGTAAGGCAGTAAGGTCAGACTTGGGAGTTCATATCTGCCATTATAAAATATTAACAAATATAATGAAGTTGAACCAAGCCACAGCCTATTCAGCATATAAAAGTCAAAGTGTTATATGCTGGCTTGTTCTTCATCTAAGGAAGACAGAACGATGTATTGTAAAAGATCATCTTTTAAAATTCACAGAAGAAAAGAAGATGATTTTCATTAGCTAGGTGCTGTTTATGTTGGCAGAAAGTAGTAGCCTCTCCGCTCTACGGACTGGAAATCTTGAGGATTGGAAATTTACAAAATCAGATATTCTCATATGTAAACCTTAGTCAGGTTCTTATACACAAGTTGTTAGATTTGCTGACATACTGTAACTGCATACAGCGTTGGTGGACAGAGTAACACATGTGCGTCAGAGGACTTCCTTACATGTTCTGTTGAGGTATGCAATAACCCTCTGGGATGAGAGGGGGCACTATCGCTAACAGTGTCATCTCTGTCACTCTCCCCATAGTTTTGAGAAACCTCCCAGTGGGAACTTTTTTCCTTAGGCGACTGCATTCCTTTAAAATGGGAAGTCACATCCTTTAATCTTCTATTACACTGTGATGATCAGTGAGATTCTCTACGCTGTGGTGTGCTGGGTTGAAAACATCTCTTCACGAGAGGCCCACCGAATCAACAAGCTACATCAAAGCACAAGCCCAGTTACGGGATGCACTCTGGACCCACTGAAGGTCATAGCAAAGGAGAGAATTAAAATGAAACTGAGTGCCATTATGAGCAACGCTGCACATCCTCTCTCTGACACACTAACACGGAGTATTATCAGCCAACGATTTATTTAACAGAAGTGCTTCAAGAATGCTATGGAGGCTCCTTTATTCCAACAGCAATATGTCTGCATAATGCCTCACTGTGACTAGGACTGCCAACTCAAAAGTTTTTTTCTTTTAAATTTTCTTGTTTTATAGTCATTCCAGTGTGTGTGCTTATATATTTATTTATTTACTTATATATTTATTTATTTATAGAGCCTTTGTAAAAAGCCAAATTTCCACCTGGGAACAAATAAAGCTCTGCCTATAATATTAATAATAATAATACTTAATAATGATAATTCTTTACATTCATATAGCACTTTTCTCACTACTCAATGTGGTGTGCAAACCCCACGCTGGGAGGACACAGGATGCGAACAAGCTATCTACTGTATATGTCTAACTGACTCCACCCCTTTCAGTTCAGCCTTCATAAAAGGCCGAGCTTCCTGCAAGGAGGTGCCATTTTTGGCCAGAACAACCCGCTGGTTAACCAGCAAAACTACTTTGTTTTGCATTGAAGTCCTGCTTAGTGGGACACGCACGCCAAATACCGTTGATTTTAGCTGTTGTGTTGAACAATAAACAGAATGGCCTGGATGACACCCCCAAAGTTTTCCAATTCATGAAGCTGTTATTCTTGCACCCGGTCACAACAGGCTGCACACTCCAGCTTCCTTGACTACATTTTTTCCTCAAATAGTTTAGTTCAGTCAGTAGATTTATGTGGATGCAGGCATCTCATAAGTCAGGAGGAGGTGAGCAGTGTTGTCAAACTTATTACAATCTGCACATGCAGTGTGGGTGTCTGATGCATGTGACAAGACTCTATCTAGTGTACAAAATTGGGACACAAACATAAATGCCAGTACATTCAATTGAAAAACATTAAAGGAACATTAAATGTAAATGTACACATAAGGTATAGTGGTGCAGGGCAGATTGCTCACAGCTCTAGAAGGCTGAGTTTAAATCCCAGATATTTTCAGTTTGAACATTTTACCCCATGTTTGCAAAAGTGTGTAGAAGTGTGTAAATGTCAACTTTAAGTTGCCCCAATGTAAGGAGCATGAGTGTGCTCTATGATAAACTGAACCACTGTCTTGGACTGGTTGTCCTTGTCTCCAAAGCTGACAGGATGGACTGCAGCTCGACAAGACATAAAAGTTAGATTAAGTGGAACACAATTTTTAAAAACATAATCCAATCACAGACTTCTAAGGAAAGCGCAGAATGAATTTTCTTTACTATGGGGCTGATACAGAGTAAAGTCAAAGCAAAAAGTGTTGAAGTAATCCTAGCAGCAACAAACTCAAAACAAAGACTAACCTGCCTGAAACAGTGGTCCACTGTGGGATATGATCATCCACTCAGACAATTTTGAGAGCAACTCAGCCAAAGATCAAACAAGTGCCCAAGTGCAATGAGGCCTCTGTGTCACTATGCTGAAATTAACTGAAATAAAGAATACAAACATGCATGTTTATCAAAGCATAGTGGCACACTGGTTGGCCAAGGGCCCAATTTCAGATACTAGACCGGTCACTATTTGTGTGGACTTTTCTTATTCTCCTCATGTCTTTGAGGGATTTTCTCCAAATTTCGAAGATATGCCTGTTAAGTCATACACCCATTATGAGTAAATGTGACAGGGTGCCCTGTGCCTAGGTAAAGCTCACATTTTGTGCCCAGTACACCCAAGTTACAATTTGGCTCTCTACATCCCTCAAGTAGATAAGAGAGAGAGAGAGAGAGATTGGGACCATGCGCTGATAGCATGTTGCCACATCCACCACACCACCTGGATTGGGACCCAAGTGCAGCGGGTGACACCTCAGCCCCACACTGGAACAGTGTGAGGTTTTTTATGGTGGCTGGAGTTCCAATCCTGCCACCAGCCCCCAAGTTTTAACTGTAAGTTGGAGGACCTGCTTGCAGGGCTTGATGCAGATTATTGTCATACCCAGGACAAAGCAATTACAGGTTAAGGGCCTTGCTCAAGGGCCCAATAGAGTAGGATCACTTCTGGCATTTACAGGATTTGAACCGCAACCTTCTGATTGCTGGCGCAGATCCCTAGCCTCAGAGCCAAGTGGATTAGCTGGTTCATAAATAAATAGTTTGTAGTATAAACACTAATCCATTATTCTTAACTGCTCCTCTCCAATTAGAGGTTATAAGGCTGCTGCTATGACTCAAAATTTACAACAAATTATCTCTCAGGGCCAGTTTATAATTCATTCAGCACTGCAGTGAATTAACACAAGCCATACCTAGGATCTGAATCCAGCAGCCAAGTGATTTTATGGCAGCCGTGTAAACTTCTTTACCCTTGAGCCACAAGTCACCAAGGGGATGCAGTTTCCTTTTCTTCCCTTTCCATTCTCCATGCTTGTCTCCAGTAAGCAATGCAGTAATCTGAACACATATACAATACTTGGGAAACAAAGATTGCGTGTGTGTTGATTTTTGGTAAACATGTAATTGCAGTAATCAGAATATTCATGAATACTTAAAAAGTCTCATTTGCATTTCGTAAGCCGAATTGTTTTTTTCCTAATTAGTTTGAATCCTTCCACCCTGAACATCAGGCTAGCCAGTAATCACAGAAGATGCACTTCACCGTAACAATGAACAGCTAATTGCTGATGTGAAGACAGATTACTGTGTGCTCTCATAAAGAGGGGCCCGCTCCAGATTGGAAAAGGAGTCTGAAAAAGCATTCACAGCTGACTGCCCTGACAGCACCAAAGAGCTCAAGAGCACACACATGCTGATCTGTACTCAATCACTTTATTTATCCGGAACAATGTAAGAAAATAATTCATAACCTGAAGATGCAATGCTTGGCTTCAACTGACAAAATTTCAGACTTAGGTCTCCAGCACTCGATATAATTTTGCAGAAAGGCTTCAAAAGCTATAATCTTTGCAAAACTTAAAACTCATAAAGTGAAGGTCTGTGTTTAACCATGCTGAAGTGTCTATAAAAATGTCTTGGGTTGAACTTTACTCTAATGAGTAAATTTACTTCTTACTCATTCTTACTTATTGGCCCTCACATATATCTTTGCTGCCTAAAATACACTTATACAAGTGCCCTTTAGCTTGACTCTAAGTTTTAGCATTTTCATTTCTCTACAACACTGAATTAGATGATGAAGGTTTTGAATATCACATTGTAATACTCCATTTCAGAACTATTGTCTTAAAAAAGCTATTGTAACCAATGCCTGAAGTGATAAAGTGCTGGCTCTCTCTGATTTTGTCGCCTTTTTGATTCTCTGCCCATTGTGCTGCTAATTTTACCTGATTGACTAATCGAGCTGGGACTAGAGGACCCCCGAGAAGTTCCGATTGCAATAAGATACATACAGTACATTAGATGTGGTGGGACTCTTGAAGTTTCAATTTGGCAGAACACAGCCATTTACTGCCAGTACGCACTGCTTAAATTCCAAATGCCCCCTTCTGTTTCAAAGAGTGGCCCATGAACACTCATTATATTTAACTTGTGATTTATAGTTTGGTAAATGTTGCATGGTTTTAGTAATTTACTATTACCATATTATAGTTGGGGAGGCACAGTGGTAGCGCTGCTGCCTCGCAGTTAGGAGACCTGGGTTCGCTTCCCGGGTCCTCCCTGCGTGGAGCTTGCATGTTCTCCCCGTGTCTGTGTGTGTTTCCTCCAGGCGCTCCGGTTTCCTCCCACAGTCCAAAGACATGCCAGTTAGGTGGATTGGTGATTCTAAGTTGGCCCTAGTGTGTGCTTGGTTTGTGTGTGTCCTGTGTGGATTGGCACCCTGCCCAGTATTGGTTCCTGCCTTGTGTCCTGTGTTGGCTGGGATTGGCTCCAGCAGACCCCCGTGACCCAGCGGGTTGGAAAATGGATGGATGGATATTATAGTTGTGAGTATGTGTAGCCATTGTGATCCAAAAAGAACAAATTGAATCGAACAAATCTTATGGTGTGTGAGTCTACCTTGTGATGGACTGGCACCACATCTGCCGTTGGCTCCTGCTTTGCATTTGGCACTGCCAAGATGAGCTCTGGCTCACACAGCCCTAAAGCTGTTTCAACAATGGAAGGATGGAAGAGTGAGGAATTTGGACATGATATGGAGAATTAATAACATGTTTGAAAAATGCTGAGTACAGTAATATATTTTTATTTTTTGGATACACTAATATTTTGTGCTTGCTATTGGCGTGGAGTTGGTGGGATGGGGTTGGGTGCATTCCATAGTCACACTAAATTTTTAACATTCACATCCTCTGAAGCCTTCTTTCTATATAGAATAAAGTTTTGCAGCAGCACTTCTCTCTATGACATTTCTTTAGACTGGTTATTCACACACCGGATGAAGATCTCCTTGCATTCTGACAGTGATGTTCTTCATTAGGGTTGGTTACTTGTTTTATTGCATATAGCTGCTAGTTTTTATCATGTACCATATTTCACCCTGTGCTTGCTGGGTTAGTTTCCAGCTCCGCTGTAACCCTGCTCAGCATTGAGGAGCTTAAAAAATGGTGTGGTATGACTGACAGGATAAATTTTTTTTAGTCATATGAATATTTAGCCACTGACACAATAACATTGCCTCTTATTCCATCACACTACTTTATACTTACTAATCATGTCATACGTTGGCTTTTTAAAGAACATGTTGCCCACCATATCCTACTAAATTCTGCCTCCTCCAACGTACACAATAAAATGAAATTCCTTTCTATTTACCAAGCCAGGCATTACAGAGATACCCTTTGAAGTACTATTTGTTTCAACTCTTGTGTTAAATTCTTCAGTGACTTCTTCAGTGAACCCAGTAGCTTCATACCTCCTGACAACTCCTGTGGCAGGGAACCTTTACATCTGCACATCATACAAACAGCTCATAACTTCTTATTTGCTCTGTCAAAAATCAATCTAGGACTAAATGAAGAACTCCTTCCACTTAAAGGTCAACGCTTCTTCCATTTACAGCATTCCAGAGGTGGGAATAACCTGAACAGTCACTAGAAAACAAACGTAACATAAGAATCAATCTAAAGGGAATGCATAACTTTGGGCTTTTTATCAACTGTTTAATGTGTCAGACCAAAATCATTTTAATTGTCACAGAACTAAAATTCAATAAAATGGAAAGTTTAAATAATGCTACCATTTTTCAGGTGAGGCATATCAGTTATCTTTATAAATAATACAAAACAATATAGATAGGTATTCTTGCTGCAGATGGGTTAAACGGAAATGTCTTTATAAAGTTGTATTTTTAAAATGTTAAAATATGCAGAATATTGACTTATTACCAAACAGCATCTGAAAATCTCACTAGCCACTAACTTAATTAAAATACATTCCCAATATAAATGATCTTAGATCTTTCTATTTATTTACTTCATGTAGTTCCTTTCACATCAATCAATATCTCTTTTGTAGAATAATTTCCCTCAAGGGGATGAAGCTAAGAGGCCTCCATGGTGTTCCGGCCCTTTAAGGCACATATTGGGTCTACAGCTGCAGGTACTCCAGGATTCTTTAGGTGGCCAAATAGAGACCAGTCTCTGATCTTCATGCATTTCCAAGGTCCCATAAGTCAATGGTCCTCAACCTTTGTTCATTCAAGGTCCCCCCTGTGTACCAAGAGAATATGTGACTGCCCTCCTACAAAGGCCATGATAGTTGCCCTCTTGTAATTTTGTTGCACTGTTAACGAAAGTGATTATTTTTTTAACTTACATTTATTAACAAACACATTTGCATGGTAAGTGTCTTGTGTTAAGAAACTTGCCATCCTTGTCTAATGACAAGCAATCTACAGTTTTAACAAACATTATCTCTAATATAAATGAGATGTTAGATTGATATAGTTCATTTTGCAGTAAGTATGCTGATAACAGTGGCACTGTAAAAGTGTGTGCAATCAGCCGCATTTCTGGGGACACTGTGTGATATTTGGGAAGAAAGGTCATTACCTCACTGAAGAGAAGCCAGAACATTGTGTCTGTAATTTTCTTTTACTTCAGGTATTGGAATAAGCTTAATTTTTAATTTTCCTTTAGCAGCTACATGCCGGAGCAGCTCTTCACTAAAGAGAGTTAGATTATGACATGCCCTTCAGTCCCAGGATGCACTTGGTCAATCTCTTCTGCACATCGTCTAGTGTTGCTTTGTCTCTTTTGTACAGCCATAGCAACACTCGTAACCAGGAATGCACACAGCACTCCAGGTGAGGTCTCTCACATTAAACAGTCTAAGCATAATGTCCCTTGATTTATATGCAACAACATTTGCAAACTAAACTAAAATGTATTTGTTTTCCTTAATTGCTCCTGCACAACCTGTAACTCGCTTAGACAATTGTGCTAAAAGTGATCTGTACAGAGTAATACAAACATTGTCATTAGTGGCAAGGAGAGAATAACAGTGTACCTGGTGATATGGAAAAGCAGGAGTCAAAACACTAATAGGCAGAAACAGACAACCAAAATTGAAGAGCAAAATGACTCATATATTGCAGAAGCTCTGAAGCACAAACCAAACAGAGGAATATGAATTGCTGAATGAGCTAGCCTCTTCTCACAGATTAAGCTTTACTTTATATGAAACAAAGTGCTTACGATAACCTAAACGTGTCTCAGGTTCAAATAACCTGCCACCATGCTGTCATAAAATGCACTACAAGAAAAGGAATGGTAAACAAATCTGCAATGGTGCTGGTGACAATGTCAATGGTGAAAGACATCAAGACTGTAACAAATAAACAGAAAAAGAAGAAGATTATGTAAATCCTCACATCTTTAGAAGCCTCTTTGTGGGCATCAGTCCAGTCTGATCATATTGTGCAGTTGCGGCTGGTTGCCCTGCTGCAGTATAAAGAACATGATAAAGAAGTCCACCTTAAACATTAGCTCCCTCACTCAGGGGAATCATGGAAACATCTACATTATAGACCTGCTGGAACCTCACACATTATTCTTTTTTTCAATGCTTTTTCTTTTTATGGTTATATTGTTTTGAATTGTACATTAAGCAAAAGATATTTAATAATGTCACACTGCTGCCGAACCGTGACTGCCAGCTGGTCTTGACTGCACCGTACGCCTGATTGTGTTTACATTGTGCAGTGCTGTCAACTGGAACAAAATGAATTTCCACTTTGGTAAACAAATTCTCATTTGTGAACTCTACAGGCAACCAGTCAATCAGTCTTAGAGTCTAAACACACCAGATACCAGCAGAAAAGAGGTGCAATGCTGTTTGCAGTGAGAAACCATAGGGCACGTTTGTCAGATTATACACAGCACCCAAACATTGCATTATTTCATAATTAATATATCAGTTTAAACCTACACTACCATAGTGTTAATTCTCTGAACTAAAACCAACCTTAGTTCAGCAATATTCCAGTTGATAGAAAGAATTATCTTTAAGAAAGATTAATCTGCAGTGGTGTTTATTTTCAAGTTAAGTCAAGTGGCTTTATCGTCATGGCATCCATATACTATACTGCAGTATATATGGGTATGAAAAAACGTTGCCCAGGACCGCAGTGCAACATACACATAAATGCAAGACGTATTCTATACTATGAATGAATATATATTAGGCAAGTGAATAGATAGTAATAATTTGAAACAAATAGTAATAAATAACAATGACTAAAATAATGAATAAAAATTAATAATCAAAAATAACAAGTGTAACCAACACTGCATATACATAAGGTTCTAGGGGCAGATCTGCAAGAAGTTCAGAGTCCGGACAGCCAAGGGGTAGAAGGTTTTGCAGAACCTGGCACAACTGGTTCAGATGACACAGTACTTTCTGCCAGATGGAAGTGAGACAAAGAGACCGTGAAAGGGATGGCAGCGGCCCTTCACAATGCTATAGGCTTTGTGGATGCATCACTTTTTTAAGATGTCTTTAATGGAGGACAGAGAAGTCCCAATTACCTCTTATCTACCAAATGCACAACTCATTGTAGGATTTTACAGTTAGAGACACTGTAGTTTCCAAACCAGACAGTGATGCAGCTGGACTAGCCTTGTAGAATGTTGTAAGAACTGGGGTGGGTAGGCTTGCCTTCTTCAGCCACTGAATGAAATGGAGAGCTGCCACACCTTCTTGACTATGAATGTGGTGTTAATTGACTGAGTAAGGACAGCTGCCAGATACACACCAAGGAATTTGAAATTTGGTGCCCAAATTCTCTTTTAAAAATGATTTTAAGGGCGGAAGTTTAAAATTGTTGTTTATTTTATGTCTTATCTATAATTCCACATACTGCAGAAAGCATGTCAAATTTCCAGTACAGGCTAAGATGTCATTCATAACTGTGACATAACAATTAGGATTGTGAGGATGTGGAGAAGTCTTGAATGTCATGTCTAAAGAAGCTGTTTATCTCCCGCATCTCCCAGGCCTAACTTGTTGGAAGCTTGAAGAAAGCTATTTATCTTTCCATCTCAGAAAAGAAGAACATATTCCTGTTCTTTTTATAAAATATATTCTGAATAAAGCTTCAGGCAGACTGTTTAAATCCCTGTGCAGTTCACTACTTTGAGCTGTGCTCCATGTCATGAAATCAGTATAGTCATTCAAAATACCTTTGAGGTTTTCAACCTCATGTAATATGATTTTTCGTAAAAATGATGTTGGAATTTACCCTAAAGGTGACAACGTCACATACAGTCCCTTGCAATAATGAATAGGTTGCAAGTGTAACAAAACCCACTTGGATGTAATCAGATCTACAAAGTACCGAGGCCAGAAAGCTGACATTGGGTGGACTTTGATTAAATGAGTTGAACCACTATTTTGAACCTGTTCTCAAACCTCATTGTAAATAATATGTTCAAAAGGGTAGCCAATATAGACAGAAGCATCAAGCTGCAGTGCACGGATCCCTTCTAGTGTCTTATTTGATATTATGTATGCATTTGTATCATTGGGGGACACAAATCCAACAGACTTTTCCTTTATTATACCCTGGGGAACGTACCTGATACACGCACTGCAATTAATTCCTGTTTGGACTTGTACTCGTTACATATATGAGCAAGATAAGTTTTATTTAGTTTTGGTTTTATTTTTCATAATAGTAATGTACCAGCACACTCATGCAAATCTTTCTGCATATCAGTAAAGTTGCATTTCTTGAGATCTTAGTACACGATGCTCCTATTTGGGATCACACTTTCCAATGAATTGCAATTACTGTAATTGCATTATTTGTAAAAAGCTGCTCTTGTTTAAAGTACTGTATTATCATCATCTCCTTTCCTAGGGACACAAAAAATGGTACATACTGTTAGTAATAAAACAATCTAATGTCCAGAACTACTTTCAGATGTTCCTGATTTCTCCAAAGAAATGAAAAGTTCATCATGGCATCGTGGCTCATTTGCTTAAGAAGTGCTTTACATTCAATGACAGGCCCAAGAGCCCTCCTGTATATTGAGGTTGATCAAGTGTTTCTTACATCCTTGGTACCTCTCACAAGCCTGCCTCAGGTGCATCCAGTTTCTTGCAGCACACTACTTACTTCCAAAGATAGTATTCTAAGACAGTAAACTGTTTTGTGCTATCTGGCAGAAAACTATCAGAACTTCCAATTTTTTGTGGTACAACATTTTCACCAAAAGGCACCCCAAGGTAGGTGTGTGCACCTTTTGTTGATTTTGATTGCTGCTTCTTGTGCATGAAGGAGCCATGAAGCAGGAGTTTCTCCCAGTTTTATTTTTATTTTGTTAAAATAGATAGTGTCATGCACGTGTGAGTAGGAAGACGTTGTATGGAACAAGTGAAGGTAATTCCACACCAGGCCAGGGGGTGACGGGGTGCACTAAACCTTCTTCTGTTGTCTCTACAGACCAGACAGAGGACAAGCTGTCTGACTCATCGCTGCAGACATCACTGTCGGTTCTGGTGCCTAGAAGAATGTCACTTGCCAGTTCTGGCGTCTAGGACGACATCACTTTTCCAGTCCTGGTGCCTAGGACGACGGCACTTCTGATTGTGACGTCAGAAGGTCACTTCCGGTCCCCATATTTCAAGTTCCGGTCTTGGCATTTAAAGCCCCCATTTTTATAACCTGATTTTAGTTCACGTTTGGACTCCTTACAGGACACTTCTGTCTTATCAACAAACCCATTGCAGCCAGGGATAATATACGGGTGGCTGCCCCAAACCCATGTAAGTGTGTTGAGTCTGATCTTTTCACGATAGATAATAAATTCCACTTGGCCAGAAACCTGTTCAGGCGTAGGTCTGTTTAGCTAGTTAATGTTATTTGGATCGAAAGAAAAAGATGGGAAGAAGGTATGAAGTGTGTAAAGACGAAAAAAGGCAGAGATTTTTTTTTTTAAATAGATATTGGCGTCATCAAAACATACGGTCAAAATCATTAAATATTCCTATCTGTTCTCAGAGCCAAATCACTTAACAAAGACAAAGTCAAAATACCTTTGCAGAAATCTGAAACTAAAAAGACTGAAGCTATTACAGACACACTCGAAGTTCTTAGGATTCTATCCAATCACGGATAATCAAATAGTGTTTGACTCCTGAACTTTATACCCTCTTTCAGTCACTAGCAACCACGCACAAGCAAAGTCTAAAATGATGACACCCACAAAAAACAAAATTACAAAATTAACAGTTTTAACTATTGGGTTTAGTATAAAAATAAAAATAAACCCTGCGGTGGGCTGGTGTGCCCTGCCCAGGGTTTGTTTCCTGCCTTGCGCCCTGTGTTGACTGGGAGCAGACCCCTGTGACCCTGTAGTTAGGATATAGCGGGTTGGATAATGGATGGATGAATAAAAATAAACCTTAATAAATTCTCAATTGTCCAAAATCACCTACAAGACACAAAGAACATGAAAGAACGCAAAATGAATCAAAAAATTTTAGTTAGTTAGGATATAGCGGATTGAACAATGACTGACTGACTGAGAATCATAACAGGAAAGAGAACTATATATTTAGGAACCATAGCTGTGTGAATATCCAAACATTCATATCAAAGTATTTCTAATTAAATTAAATGAAAAACATTTTCTGAAAGAACTTTGAACTGTCTCCTTATAAAATTAATTTCTTGCTATTCCAAGCTCCATAAAGAATCCCTATGTGAGAAGCGTAGTTTTAAGTTGCTTTAGAATATGTCTGGCTGGAGTTTTTAGTTAAGAAAAAATGTTTATTATTATTTTACTGTCGTTGTGCTGTTACTTCAGGAAGTCTGCTTTTTTTTGCCTTTTCTGATTCTCAAAATTTTTGCTTTCCTCCCCTGTTTGTTTTGCAATTCAGGTTTTAGTGATTTTAATCTCTTTGTCTTCTCTGTGACAGTACTCTTGTAAACTTGACCCTGGTTTGTTTCCTGGTCCTAGTTATAGCTATCTTTTCTGCTTATTCAGTACCTGAACAGAAGAAAAGATGCAATAAATATTGTGGCATATGGCCGGTCGTTCATCCCGGCCAATACCCCCAGGCCGCCAGATGGAGCCCTCTCTGCAGCATGGAGGTGCCCCGAAGGCAAGCAGGGAATCCTGGACAATGGAGTTTTTATCCACAGCCCTGCTGGTTACCATGGGGGCCGCTAGAGGACGCTGCAGGGAAGAACAAGGAGTATTTTCCATACAGCCCGGAAGTACGTCACAGTCACATGGACAGAGGAAATGATGTGCTTCCGGGTTGAAGAAGAGGAGTTTTTACCTGACCTGAAAGTGCTGGATAATCACATGGACTGAGGGCTCAGAAGCACTTCCAGGTCAAGGACTATAAAGGACTCTGGGAAATCCCAGGTGGAGGAGCTGAGTCGGGTGGCAGGGTGACAATGCGTCTGGGAGAGGAGGATTGATTATTGTACTGATGTATTGTATTGGTTATTGTTTATGAATATAGTGGAGTGGAGGGTGCTTTGTGCACATTATTGTTGGAATAAATTTTATATTTGGACTTTTATCTGATGTCTGGCATCTGGTCTGAGGGTTCAAGGGGCCCCTATCTGTCACAATATATACAATCTATGTTTTATTTGCTTTTAAGAATACTGCTTTATTTATTTTTATGAGCTATGATTAGTTGGGCTAGCTGACTGCATGGGTGGACCAGTGCCACCCTGGCACCTGAATCCAAGAATGGTAAACTCTCTCCATTCCTGACAAGAACATTCATAGACATTATACATCAGCAGTGATTTACAGTACATCTACACAGTTTGCTAACTGATCTGGCATTTTGCTCCTAGCTAAAACTTACGTTTTCTCTTATATAGAGCCCTACATTTGAATAAGAGACAGAGCAGAAGTGCTTCTTTGGGCATTATTCTAATAAGCACAATGATAAATGTAACATATCCACATCCCTGCCTTACGGCACACGAAAGAGCACCTTGGACATCATCTGAACCACTGTGAATAAGAAGATTGAAGAATAGCTAGAAAAATAAAATGTTACTTGCATCTATTACCTTTCTAATGTCTGTGTCCTTTATATCTAACAATGACTCCATTCTTTTAATTAAGTGAGTTGCTTTAGTTGCCATTTGTCACAAGGACAACAGGACAATGGAATTCTTACACGTATAGATCGGTAAGAAGGGGCAGCATTACTTCGATCAAAAAAGGACAGCGGAAGCACAGTCGTGTTAATTCTTGACTTCTGTTCAGATCGGACACAAGCAAGATCCCAAGTGAGAAAATGACAGAGTAGTTTAGGCAGCTAAATCTGAACAAGTGATTCTCTTTAATGGTTCCTCATACCATATGCACCATTAAGTCAGCTTTTCTTACTGCAACTGCTAGTAGCTTTGCAAAAAATGCTTAAAAGAAAAACAGGTTGTTGGCTTTCTGAACATATCTGCTTCTGGAAGTGACTGTCAAGAATTCATAAATACAATCTGGTTAATAATAATGCAAAGATTATTAAAGATAATAAAAATCATGTTGTGAAATCTGACCTGCCAAAAGTGACTAATGGCACTAGTGCAAAAGAGGAAGGTACATTTTCGGAATTATTTAGAGATGCCAGTAGCATAGTGTTGTTAGTAACTTTATATTCACACAAAAATTGATCAGATGTTAATGATAATGAAACAACTAAAATTATATCAAAAGTAAGAGTTTAAGGGTCATCACTGCCTTTATCATGAGCTACGTATGTGGGTCAGAAAATCAAATAATTAACAAGGCATCAGCCAAAAATTAAGTGTTTTGTCTTCTTTTTTCATTTGGCCGAGAATGGAACTATAGGTGGTTAAGACAGAAATTCACAGCAGGGTAGTGGAATGTATATTTGTGATAACTCCTTCATAGCTGTAAATCAAGCATTTATTTCTTTCATATTTTGTGCTCTGTTTTGGAAAGTCACAGCCACATGCTGGAGAGCTTTTAATGTTCCACTTATCCATAGCGTATACATATCTTCTATAGTTTTAGCGAATGCAGGTTAAGGGTGTCAATGAACTTTTCAGAAGGTGGAAGCTAGAAACCAAAGAGCAGCCTGAAAAGTAAGTGATAAGAACCATTCTATAGAAAAAGGTCAAAGTCACAATGAAATTACTATCGCCTTATAGGGACTCAATACACACTAGACTAATGGAAGGGCCGGGAAGGAGTAAATTTATACATAATAAGTGTACGTGTCTAATTCCAGTGTGACCATTTAGAAAGAACAAGTAGGCTGCAATAAAGGACTTCAAATCTACAAGGGGATGAACTCCTGATCTAAGTTTATTAGTTTGGGACATAATGATTTTTTGAAGAGTTTTTTTATTTCAACAGTGTAAACGTGACCCTGGCTGTTTTACTGCCAGTGGTTTTAAGCAATCTAAGATTGCAGGGTCTTAAAAACAGACAGAAAACACATCTGGTCTGAAATGGTTGCAGTTGATTATACTGTAGATTGTATTTATATGTGTCAGATGCCTGAGAAATGAGAAATAACACCTCCTAAAAGAAGAGGGTGCTGTTGATAACTTCTCCTCATTTACTTCTAGAACTGAACCTTCCCTGGAGCACTTATATCACTTCCTTCAGTCATTCACCAGAAGTCATGTCTCTTCCTGCCTGGACCCAATTTAAAGAAGGCTCACAGCGAAAGAAGGCTGCAGTGTTCTGTAGTGCAACATACGTCTGAGTGTGACATTGGTGCACCAGAAATGAACTTTAAAACGTTGTGAATGACCTATATGGTCCACTGTGTTATGTATTAGAAAGCCCCAAGTCCCAAAAAATACTCACAATGCCCACTAGAATTGGTAAAACTGCCAAAACCCAGCTAGTCACACAAGAGCAACAAAGAATCTTTATAAAAGAAAAAAAATTTTTTTACAAAAGCTCTGTTAACAAGATTAAACTCAGAGGAGCACAAAGGCACCAAAGGCAATTCAATCCAATCTGAAATCAAAACACAGAGCAAATATCCAGTAGACCACAAAGCCCAGAAAAAGGCAAGAAGACCTCACCATACCATGAATGCATTCACAATGAACCGCAAAGGACTGTGGGTTCTCCTCAGCCTTTATAGTAATGGGCAGATGGCCCCACCTGTTCGGGGCAAAACACATGGAACATAAAAGAAGATACATAGGTTCATATAAATTAAATGACCAACACTTTTAACATAAACAAGGGAGTTAAAAATGAACAAGAAAGACTTAAAAAGTCATTTGAACCACAACCAGGTGAGGAACCCTGGCTGAAATACAACATATTTTATCATTTTCTGTCTATAATATAAAAATGTTCAAATCGTTTAGCATTTGTTCTAAGTAGTATTTATTCTTTAGTTAATGGACAGAAACAAAAGTTAAAACATTTAGTATTTGTGCATGGCAAGATAAATCAGGTAGTCCACAATAATTAAACCACTCTTTATAAAACCTCCACTGAAATCCCCCCAGAGCCCGTAAAATCCTGTCCAAGTCAATATAATTCCCACATTTGTTGTTCTCTAGGTGGAAATCCCGCCTTCTCTGCTATATGTGATCTTCCGCCCTATACAAATATACCGGGACTATATAGAGGATAAACTGGGGGAGATTTTAGATAAGACTCAGCCTCTTACATATCTTCCTCATCCACCCCAAAAACCAAAGACAAACACCAGGAAGAGGAGCAATAGCCAAGCCTCTGGTCCACCTTTGACTTCTCACCTCACAGTTCTTCATAATAAAAAGCCATCAGAACAGGAAGTCTATGTTCATTTTAGACCATCAACTGTCAGGCCACTGAACTTGTAGGGTGGCAGCACTGACCACTATGACACCATGCCACCCTAAAAAGGGTAGTATAAGGATTAAAAATAAGAAATGATCGACTTTCCTCCTGATCGCATACAGGTGTGAAAGGAGCTGAATATAAATATAATTTGTCTGAATTCACTTCAGTCTTCTTTTGCACAAAATACATCAAAATGATCTTGTCACTATTGTCAAGAGTACCCTCCTAATGGAAACAATATTAAATGTAAAATCATTCAAACACATCTATGAATAAAAAAAAAACTTTCTAAACTTTTAAAGTTAGAGCTGTGTATACTACTACTATATATTGTGCCAAAGCTGACATATAAGCAGAGCCACATGTAGGATACTATAATGGGCTGTCACCCTGTCCAGGTCAGCCCCTGCCATGTACTCAAAGCCTCTGCTTCTTGTAGCCCTGAACTTTATTAAGTGGATACAATGGAGGGACCAAAAACTGCAAAGTGCAGAAAATTGGTTAGCATAATGGTGGAACAACACTGCAGACGAGAAGCATGGCCAGACATAACAGATGGGGGAAAGATGAGGTCACTGGGCCTCTACACTGTCAACAAGGAAATGTTCCTCCTACACAGATGGGGACCAGGCTGTTCAAGACATGCAAGCAACTGTGAGCAGATTTCATCCGATATAAATACTTTAGACTCAGTTGACTGCAAGTTGTCCTTAATAGATAGATAGATAGATAGATAGATAGATAGATAGATAGATAGATAGATAGATAGATAGATAGATAGATAATAGTATTACAGCACTTTTATATACACTCAGGTATAAACAGGAAAATAAAGAAATACATAAATAAATGCATTCTTAATATTCTCAAGCTGCCATAAGTAATTCATAGATGATGTAGGCCAGAGCTCATTACAACAAACGGGTCACAAAGCAGGATCCAGCCCTGGACAGGCTGCCTCCCCAGTTCAGGGGCCACCAACACACAGACCCAAACACATTCACAAAGGGCCAGTTTAGAATCGTCACTCAACAAAACATGCACTTATTTGGGAATGGGAGATGAAAACTGGGATACCTGAAGAAAAACCCACTCATACATGGACTGAATGACAACTACCAGGCATTGGATTCGTAACACCAAATTTGAATCCTATCAGGATCCATGAGGAAACAGTATTAACCTTTGTACCACCTTTATACCCCTAATATGTTTATAGTCTATTTAAATTGATGTATTAGCATGAGCAAAAAAAGACATTTGTAGCATGACAACATTCCTAGGTATAATGTAATATAATCAGTTTTTTAAGTGGGCAGATACTCACCTCTTCCAAATTCTATCTAAAGTAGCGCCACTATTTCTTAGCATACCAGTGCGTGACTTGCTTAATTCTAAGTTTTATGGGGGAACCTCAGCCCCAGTGTATCACCATAAACCAAGTACCACCAGTAATATGGTTTCACTTTATGCACTATATAATAATAGTAAAGTTCTTGTGCTGAAGGTGTTTCTCATGTTGAGCTGCGTATCATGCAGAAGGGTATGACACATTATCCTTGACAGCCAGCACCTCAGCTGACATTCTTATGCCTGGCACTACCTTCAAAAATTCCAGGCTAATGCCCAGATCAGGTCTAGCCTTTCAAATTAACCTTTGATGCCTGCCTCCATAAAACACTGCATGAAAGAGCACACTTGTAAACACAGACTGACAAGACATATGCAGAAATCTTCTACTTATGCTAAAGGACAGAAACACAGTAGTGTGTTTTGCATACAGCATAATTATCTGCAGCATAATGCATATTTCAGTGCTGTGAACCCACCTACATATCTCGACCATATCTACTCATCTCCCTGGATGGATTCCACAGACGAGGAGGAAAACTTGCCTTTCCTGAAGCACCACCATTTCCTTGGTTCCACTAACGTTAAGCTGCAGCTGCTTCAACCTTCACTTCTGAAAGAAGTTACCTACCAGGCCTCCTCTATATTAATCCTCCACTCCACCACTTACACTGAACATCTCATGACTCTACTGATGCATGAAAAGGAGGAGGCAAGTCTCAGATTTTGTATTGTAATATGGCAAGTACAGGGTGAACAGGAAAAGTGATAGGAGAAAAATGCTGCTTGGATTCTTAACTGTACAGTAGGCCATTATAAAGTTTCAGTTATAAAAAAAATAAACAGACAAATTAAATGGAGTTTTTAAAAAACTTTCCTTCAAGAACCAGGCTATTACAGTTTTAAAATCTTATAACTGGGAAGATGAACAGATCAATAATTCAAGGTAAATGCAGATTATTATTTACTTTACTCAGGCTAAAGGCTACAGTCCAGTATCCATTGATCCATTTACCAGACTCACTTATAGTATTCCCAGAACCCGAGTCTATCCCAGCAGCAGGGGTGCAATACAGAAACCAAACTGGATTGGAATCCCAGTACTTCACAGGGTAGACTGACACACACACACACACACACACATAAACATTCTTAGCAGGACATGTTATATATGAGGATTAACCTGCATGTAGAATCTGGGAAGAAAAGAGAACACCCTGATGAACACGGAGAGAATAAGCAAAATCCACACAGGTAGCTGTCATGCTAGGATATGAACCAGCATTCCTGGAGCTGTGAAGCAGCAGCATTAACCAGTATGCTGCATCATATACCAATGTGGAAAAGCAAATATATCACACTAAGTCACCACAATATTAATGAAATAATTTTAAAAAACAACACAATACTCGAAAGGGCAACTGCATTTGAAATAATACATCTTTGCAAGCTTTCTAAATAAAAGGCAAGGCCCGAAAGTTATAAGATTTACTTTATATTTCAATGCCGTCTTTGAAATTTATCTTCTTGAACCCACATCTTCATTTAAAAGAAATGTGCTTCTGAAATACTTTATATATGCATAAGGCATTGTATTGTCATGCAGAGTCAAAGACAAAAACTGATTAATCTTAGACAGGGATTTAAAAGAACAAAGTTTCTTTCCTAAAGCTAACAGATTTTAAGCACTTGCAGAAAGAGCCACATGCCAGGTTATCTTTTTAAGAAAGAAATCAGTTGGAGGCAGCCTTCTGCATACGAATTAGAGAGCCACTGCATGTTGCCATATAAAAATGGTAATGATATACTGTTATTGCTGTAATTATTTTACAATAGACATCATGCGCATGCTGGCCTATAAAGATTAATAGTGTTAAAAAAGGTATTACATTTAGTAAAGGCACATACTTGTCAGATAACAGCCACAAAGTGACAGCAGTGTTAGATTTAGAGCTCAATAATTTGCAAAAGTTAAACGGTTTATAATGGGACATTTTTTTCCTCTAGCGCCACAGTGATATACTTTACTGAAATTTTATTTTGTGCCTAAAGAACAAGTCGAACATCAATAGGATATCAATGCATTTTCATTTGTGCTTTATATTTCAACACAACTTAAGCAGAGTAAAAAAACATCTAACTACCAAGCAGTGTGCTACTTTTAATAAAATAAAGTAGAAATGGGGGATTAGATGAAGCATGGGAAGGACAATCTTTTCATAAAATATCAAAAATATCTGCATCACTCAAAGCTAACACCACTTGAATAAAAGTTTCTTTTTATGAATTTACTCTGTTTATTTAATTCTTTGTTTTTTTTAATGACCTCATCCTGTTAAGGAACATTAAACTCACCTCTTAACACTCTTTTGACCTGCAGTAAACGAAGCATGAAGAGTCACCTAAAGCCCCAAATATGTCTTCTGTTTCAACATGTTAACTGCAAGATGGAACAAGTGGACTGGTTGGAGCGACATAGATATGGCGGTTAAAGCAGGAAAGAGAGCATACAAAAGAATAAGTAATATTCAGTTCAAAAGAATTAAGAGAAAAAAATTCTTGAGTGTCTGTACTATAATGTACATGAATAAAGCAGACAAATAATTTGCTTCGGGGCAAGTGTTAAAAAAAATCAGTCTATAAAAAATATAAAAGTGAACAAATCAGGCAAAAATGCAACTTGCAATGTACCATGAATCACACCCATCCACACCTTTTCTCAAATCTCTTTCTGTAAAATTGGGCAGAATGTTTCTAGACAATGAGAATTCTGGCATAGGCAGGTTGAATCATTAGTAAGGGTACTAAAGAGGGCTCTTGAGACGTCCTGGCACATCTTATGAGTAATCCAAAAGAGCATGTTGTATATTTATTTGGTTTCTTTACTCTATTAGCATTTTTACTTTGTCCTTCCATTTTATTCTTATTCCTCTTTTATGCCTCTTATCATTTTTGCTTTGCCCTTCAATTTTTCCTCTTGTTTGTCTGCTACATGATATGTTCTCTCATATTGCCTGTTGGCTTAAAATAGATACATTTACAATATAATGTTCTTACTTTATTTTCTTCTAATTCTAATTTTAGAATTCATCGACCTGACCCTTAAGCGACACTGAGATCTTATTGGTTTATAGAAATGAAAATGTCCCCTGATACCAATATTAGTACCATAATTTGATTCTCAGTTTTTACTCTTCTATGCAGTTCCTGCAGCTCAAAAAATAATTTGTTATTATTTTATTATTTTTTGTTTCAATGCATTGTTGTATTTTCTGGTTTTAGTTTCCTTCTCATCATGGTATCTGTTATATGACCACAAAATGTCCACAAGATAATAATAATAATAATAAGTTTTATTTATGTAGTGCCTTTCATACACTCAAGGACACTTTACAAATCAACAAAAACACATTAACAAGACAGTAGAAGTTACATACAAGAAAATGAATAATACTCATTGAAAAGATGTGTTTTTAACAGGAGTTTGAAATGAATAATAGATTCCTCCTTTTGATGACTGGGACAAAGAGCATTCCAAATTTTACATGCCATCACACTGAAAGATCATTTTCATTCTATTGGTTTCAGTGGCATTTCAGGGTACTGTGACTTCCTGTTAGTCAGGATTCTCAAGCCAATTACCTCTTGGTTAAATATGTCCACCCAAATTAGTGGCTAATTCACAGTAAAAGTAACAGACTTGCACCTAATAGTTAGTGGTGAAAATCGGGGAAAATAATACAGTTGGGTTACACTTTGGCTTTATTACTCAAAATTATTCCATTGGACATTGTTCTTATTACACATATTTTCTTATGTTACTTTTTTTTGTCATATCCTATGGCACTATGTTGTTCCTTCTATGTGCAATGCCATTTTGGGACCTTAGAGCTAACGATTGCTTGTATGATTATTAGAGCTGACATTAGGGGTCACAGACAGTGTTACACCATACTTCAAGGACAGCTTCCTGGACATCTTGGTTGTCTAAGATTTTGGATTCAACCTAAAACACTAGCAAAACTGTTTGCTAAAAGGCTCTCTGGTTTGAATTCTTTTTTTGTTCCCACTAGAATTTTCGTTTTACGTTTTGGCTCAGGATATGTAAACTTTGGTTACTGATCTTCCAGCTCAATTTCTTGACCATGATTACTTATTCATGCCCTGTGCCTTGTTTTCTAGATTTTTTGAATCCCTATTACAACCTTGACTTGTTTTTTCTGACCTCATTCTTTCCCCTAGTTTAAATTCCTTAATTTAACTGCCATGTCATGCAGTTCAGTACAATTAGGCTATATTTCATATGAATGTATACAACAAAGCTTGTAAGAAACAAAAAATTAGCAATTCCATAGTAAGTGTGAAAAAGCAGGGAGACTCTGTAAACAACAGTAGCACTAAAACACAAAAAGGCAATACAAAGGACTTAGCGTAGACCTCCAACACTTTAAGAAACATACAAAGCTAGACAAAGAATAGGAGCCCACTTAGTCTATCAAGATCATTTGGTTAGCCTTGTCATACTTCACTCATCTGCCTTTACTAGGATGATGAAAGTACCTGCCTACACAGAGTAGTAGGAGAATACCACAAAGCGCTCGCAGAAAGAATGCATAAACACAAAACCAAAAACCAAACTGCAAAAACACAAACAAAAAGGAAAGCTGCCACCAAAATAGTAATGGTCTTGAATGTCAAAATGACAGAGAAAAAAAAAACCTGAATGACTTTATCCAAACAAATTAGTTGTCATGATGTCACATGCTGGAATCTGTGGCCATCCCTACTACACAGAAAACCAGCCCTGAAACAGAAGGTTGCAACGCCATGGCTAAAAATTAGGGAAATCAAAAATAAATAAATAAATAACACAATAAAGCACATAATTGAAAGAATACACAGACAAGTGCATGAAAATGAAATCAACCAGCTGTAGAATCTGTTGTTAACAACACAAACAGCTAAGAAATTCTATGCCAAGACCAAATGACATGTCTGGTTTCTATTTTTGCCTCTTTATTCTAGATTTGCCAGCATCCTAGTGTCAGACAGCAGATTGATTAACTTAGTTCAAATTTTATCAAAATATGTGCTTTTATAATAATAATAATAATAATAATACTTCGGTGATTGCTGATTCAAAAACTCGTGGGAGGAGTTTGGGAAGGCCATGGAGAACGACTTTCGGATGGCTTCGAGGTGATTCTGGTCCACCATCCGCCATCTCAGGAGGGGGAAGCAGTGCAGTGTCAACACTGTATATGGTGGGGATGGTGCGCTGCTGACTTTGACTCAGGACATTGTGGGTCGGTGGGGGGAGTACTTCGAAGACCTACTCAATCCCACTAACATACCTTCCAATGAGGAAGCAGAGGCTGGGGACTCGGAGGTCGGCTCCGCCATCTCTGGGACTGAGGTCACGGGGGTGGATAAGATATGCCTGGAGTTCCTCACGGCTCTGGATGTTGTAGGACTGTCTTGGTTGACATGCCTCTGCAAGATCGCATGGACATCGGGGAAAGTGCCTCTGGATTGGCAGACCGGGGTGGTGGTCCCCCTCTTTAAGAAGGGATAACACTCCTCAGCCTCCCTGGAAAAGTCTATTCGGGGGTCCTGGAGAGGAGGGTCCATCGGATAGTTGAACCTCAGATTCAGGAGGAACAGTGTGGTTTTTGTCCTGGTTGCGGAACAGTGGACCAGCTCTACACCCTTAACAGGGTCCTGGAGGGTGCATGGGAGTTTGCCCAACCAGTCTACATGTGTTTTGTTGACTTGGAAAAGGCATTCGACCATGTCCCTCGGGGAATCCTGTGGGGGGTACTCCAGGAGTATGGGGTACCGGACCCCCTGATAAGGGTTGTTCGGTCCCTTTACAACCGGTGTCAGAGCTTGGTCCTCATTGCCGGCAGTAAGTCAAACCCGTTTCCAGTGAGAGATGGACTCCGCCAAGGCTGTCCTTTGTCACCGATTCTGTTCAGAACTTTTATGGACAGAATTTCTAGGCGCAGCCAGGGCATTGAGGGGGTCCGGTTTGGTGGACTCAGGATTGGGTCACTGCTTTTTGCAGATGATGTTGTCCTGTTTGTTTCATCAGGCCGTGATCTTCAGCTCTCTCCGGATTGGTTCGCAGCTGAGTGTGAAGCGGCTGGGATGGGAATCAGCACCTTCAAATTCGAGACCATGGTCCTTAGCCGAAAAAGGGTGGAGTGCCCTCTCCGGGTTGGTGGCAAGATCCTGCCCCAAGTGGAGGAGTTCAAGTATCTTGGGGTCTTGTTCACGAGTGAGGGAAGAATGCAGCGTGAGATCAACAGGCAGATCGGTGAGGTGTCCGCAGTGATGCGGGCTCTGCATTGGTCTGTCGTGGTGAAAAAGGAGCTGAGCTGTAAGGCAAAGCTCTCAATTTACCAGTCGATCTACGTTTCTACCCTCACCTATGGTCATGAGCTATGGGTAGTGACCGAAAGAATGAGATTGTGAATACAAGCGGCTGAAATGAGTTTCCTTTCGCAGGGTGTCTGGGCTTTCCCTTAAAGATAAGGTGAGAAGCTCAGTCATCCGGGAGGGGCTCAGAGTAGAGCCGCTGCTCCTCCGCATCGAGAGGAGTCAGATGAGGTGGCTCGGGCATCTGATCAGGATGCCTCCTGGACGCCTCCCTGGCGAGGTGTTCTGGGCACGTCCAACCGGGAGGAGGCCCCGGGGAAGACCCAGGACACGGTGGAGGGACTATGTCTCCCGGCTGGTCTGGGAACGCCTCGGGATTTCCCCGGAAGAGCTAGAAGAAATGGCCAAGAAGAGGGAAGTCTGGGCATCTCTGCTCAAGCTGCTGCCCCCGCGACCCGATCTCGGATAAGCGGATGGATGGATGGATGGATGAATAATAATAATAACTTAATTTATATAGCACCTTATCAAACATTCACATGCAACTCAAGGTGCTTTCCTCAGATTAATCAACAAAAACAGTTAGTTATTTGGATATTATGATTAATTCATATCACGACAATTTCTAATCGATGTAAGTGTACAAAACAGAAAAACAACATGGGCATTGTTAAACAAAATTCAAACACTAAAGTGCAAAACTTTCACTCTTATCAGAAGCAGGTTCATATTGTTCTAATTAAAAGCCTTACACATAAAGATGGCTAGATAACAACCAGATCTGATTTACATATATATATGAATATATACACAGCATATCTGCATATGAATTATAAAAGAAATGTCTACTGTCCATTTGATTATTCAAAATATACTCTTCTACGATGTAAGAGGTGCCCCAATATTAGCTTATAATTTAAGGATGAATTTACAGACTTGCTACAAACTGTAAGGAACAAGAGACTGTAACTTTTTCACTTGACTGAGTCGCACTTCATAATAGCAACAATTATCTGTATATTTAGACAAAGTCTTCTCGTAACAGATATCTGCAGGTCACTTGGGAACTGGAGACTACTTTGAACTGCTCTCCAGCCAATTAATACACAAATATTAAGGATGGCTAGATGCACTAAAGCAGAAACAAATAGAGAGCAAAGCACAATGCCTCTGAGCAAAAGCAGCCTAGGTTATTCTTGAAGAGGCACGTCTTCTATACTGCTCTATGACATCTTTACAAGTAAAGAGAAATTGATTGAAAGCTTGATTGAGTGTAATGGACGTGAAACAAAAGCGGGGACATGCATGCTCCTTTCAAAAAAGGCCTGTGGGTACTACATCTAATTATACCAGATTACAATCAAATTGAACAAATTAAAGCTGACCACCAAACACAAAATGCCATATCTTTAATGAAAACATGACAATCTGTCCGTTGTATCACATATAATAGAGGCACTGCTCTGGTGTGTGCAACAGGATGCAAGATAAACAGATGCGAAAAGCCTAATCATACTGACCTGGTCCTGCCACTTTACCAAAAGCTCTGATGAGTAAATGTGACTAACCAAATGACAAAATAAATGCTAAATATTTAGGTAACTTCATAGTCATCCTTTTGCATTGATATCGGGAGCACCATTGTGAGGGAGCGTCAGTCAGGAGTCGGCACAATGGCCATTTGGCGCGATTCCCCGAGGGTGATCCGGCTCGCAGGATCCCCATTGTTGAGGACCCAAGTGGTGGACCAGGCCAAGGGGACGCCCAAGTAACACCTGGCTGCAGCTGATAGAGGATCATTTCCTGAGGGTGGAACTGGACCACGTGTCTGCCTGGGGGGTTGCCAACCAGGATCCTGAGTTGATTTGTTGTGTGGTGGGTGCAGCAATGCGCTGTATCAGTGTGTGTTCCCCAACCTGACCTGACTAGTCATCCAATCATTTATCAGTGCAGAGCCGTAGGCAGTAGAGAATTTATAAAGTTGGCCAATCCAACACAGAGAACACGTACTCACTCACATTTGGACAATTTTGAATTCACCGTCAATCAATAAAACCAGTGGGCATTTGGATGTAAAAACAGAAGTATTTGGAGAAAACTCTTTCAGATATTGGGAGAGCATGCAAGACCCACAGAGACAGCAGACAAACTGCAATGTCAGCCCAGAATTCAGGAGATGTGAGCAAGTAGCAATACGCACTGTGCCACCATGCCACCCATAGCTTGGGAGAATTCATTGATGCCCCTGAATGAAAGCCATGCTGAAAAGACGAAATCTCACTTTTCAGAGGTGGTTAACATAAATTCTCCTAATGATTATGTGTCACTGTTTAAACCATGGGTGTCCAACTCCGGTCCTGGTGGGCCGCAGTGGCTGCAGGTTTTCATTCCAACCATCTTCTCAATTAGTGAGCTGTTTTTGCTGCTGACTAACTTGTTATGCCTTTGTTTTAATTGACGTGACTCAGACCCCATAGTTGTTTGTTTTTCCTTAATGAGAAGCTAAACAATAATGAGACACTTAACAAACTGCCACATGACCATCTAACCAGAAAACAAAGAACACTGAAGTGTCTGGGTCATGTTGGTCTGCTCAGGTCACCAAAACATCTTGACGGTGATCTTAGAAAAAAAAAATCAACAGTCTGCTGTGGCAGAATGAGAGCAGCAACAAGTCATGATATGCAATAATGACTTAAATTAACAGCAAGAATTGGCTTCTCATTAAGAAACTGGTTGGAGTGAAATTGGCTGGAGGTTAACGTTCCAATTTAGCTGCTCATCTGTTGTCTCGTTTCACATCTCTTTTTGTTTGGCTGCCATTTAATGAAGAAACGAATCAATTTAGAAGACTGAAACCTTAAAAATAGGGATATCAAAATGAAGGGAAAAGGAGTTAATTAGCAGTGAAAACTGCTCACTAATTAGGGAAAGGGATAGAATGAAAACTTGCAGCGACTGCGGCCCACCAGGACTGGAGTTGGCCACCCATGGTTTACACCATGTCATTTGTACAAAACAGTTGTTATTATTTACCTTTAATTATGGGGTACTTATGGGGTTTGACTGTGTGTGCTCTATTTGGTTTTGTTAATTGCATTAATGACTTGTTATCTGAGGGTGATGTGTTAACGTGTGTAAAGCTCCCCTTTCAATCGGTATTTAAATCACTGCCTCACACGGCCATCCCAGTGAAGGTTAAAGACAAGCAAAACTGAGCAAATTCAATTCGAAAAGGGAGTATTTCTGAGTTTCCTACCTATGCTGAAACTTAAAATATCAATATAGAAAATTACATCTGTTCTTCGTTTACATTTATGGCTGCAACTGTAAGTCATTAAATGTATTTTAATAACGTTCTTCATTAACATATATGAATAATCCATATAAGTTAGACACAAGCAAAAATAAGCAATTTCAGTTCAATTAACAGAAGCTAATTATGACGACTTAAAGTCCTTATTAAGCAAAAGTGTAAACATCCACTTTGTTATGCTTGTAAGTAATAAAATGTCTTACTCTTGTGCATGATATTAAACCCTTAACCAGAAAAGGGCAAAATAGTTCTTTATGTAAAACTCTTAGAAAGGAATTCATCACTTTTAAAATAAAGTTTTTAAACATGTCTCCATAAAACAGATATAAAGAACAGAAAGTTTTACTCTTGACTTACAACTTACTTGCATTTATTTAATCATAAAACTATAGCTATTTATTTTTTATCATATTGCAGTTTTTCTTATGTTGTAAGCTGTTGTACTTTAAATAAATGTTTGCTTAAAATGTTAGGCTACCTGCTATATCTATTTTCTTATTATGCACATTGTGATGTAGATGCATTGCTATTGTTATATATATTTACGGGTAAAAAGGTGCCACAATGCTTAAATACACCGTCACTATGTTTGCCACACACTTGTGGTCAGCTACAAGATATAATTAAAGACACACTCAGAAACCACACTTAGAGGACATCCTGAATCAAAGGCACATCTACTCTGCTAGACAAGAGTGGGCAGTTAAGTGATAGAGGCATGCCCCACCAGTACAGTTGGCTTAGGTACTGGATTCTGATTGGAGAGTCTACTTCTAACATGTAGTGCATGCCTCCTCAGAGTGTACTAAAATATTTAGCATTCTGAAAAGCACTAACACAAATTTTCAAAATCGAATATGAAACATGCAGTGCAGTTTAGCAGGGGAAACAGCAAAGAAATTCAATTTGACTAATAAACATCAGCTTCTTGTTAAGCACTAGCCTGGATTGGCCGACTAGGTGGTGGGGAGCAAAGCCTGAGGACACAGAATTTGCCTCCGTTTTGCTTTTGTGCCAAATACTGTAACTTGTGAATCATAAATCAGCATACTCTTAACAGTTTGTAAGAAGCATATCAGGAGCATGTCCAATGTATTCCAAAGCCATCAGCTTCGCACTCAGGCATGATGTTTAATTCAAGAGCAACCCCAGCTTCTGTGCCCCACTGCCGGAGCCCACCACTGCGTGGCTGATGCCAACTGCTGAGCTACTGAGCGCAGTTCATCTCAGATCGCACAAATGCAGCACACTGTCGCGTGTCCCTCCCTCCCCACGCTGATATTAAATTGCAAAGTTTCGGAATACAACATTCTCTAAAAACTGACAGTTTGGTGCCGCGTTTCTGTCGTTCTGTTAGAAATTCACTAAAGGAGGCAAAGGCACTCGAGACTTCATTCCCCGTCTTTCGGCAGTAACAACCGTGGGCCGTCTTGATAAAAAAGGAAATTACATTTGACACAAAGCTTGAATCCACTTACAATCATGAATACAGCACTAGCTCTAAAAACATCTGAAATACAGGCGCCCTTCAAATGTAGCCTACATTGAGGTGTTTCCCTGCTGCCCAGATTTAGGAATGTCACACATGCAGCGCTATCCCCGTTTGCCTTATAAACGGAAATCGACCGCCTTATCGCAACAAGTGCGCGAAAATGAAGGCGGCTCAGCCTTTCTGCCTCCAACCCATGGAATCGCGGCATAGTTCAGCACGCCACTCACCTGGTAAGTAAACTATAATGAAAAGGGAGTATTTCTCTGTTTTCTACCCATGCTGAAACTTAAAATATCAATATAGGAAACTACATGCGTTCTTCGTTTACATTTACGGCTGCAACTGTATTTCGTTAAATGTATTATTTGTAACGTCCTTCACTGGGCACAGGATTCAAATCGTTTGCGTACATTTAAACTTAACATGTATGAATACTCCATATAGGTTAGACACAAGCAAAAATTAGCAATTTCAGTTCGATTAAGAGAAGCAAATTATGACAACTTAAAGCCCTTATTAAATAAAAGTGTAAACATGCACTTTGTTATGGTTGTGAGTAATGTCACACTTGTACTACTTATACAATTGTTTATGATTTCACCTTCATGAATATTTTCCATTAGCTATCTTGTTTTCAGTAACATATCTTAACATCGCGACTAAAAGACGCTGTAAAATCGCCTCCAGTTACTTCTGGTCCACATTTTAACCATCTCTCAAACTGGATGGAAACTGAACCTTGCAAGGTAATTGATTTGAAATGAACTGATTAAAAAATGGTATAATATATTTGTCCGTACACTAATCTCTTGCGTAGACCAGGCTTCAGGTAACGGGCTAGACAGGTAAACTACAGTGCAGCTGATGCATTACACAGAGTGTCGTTCTTTTGAATTGACAGGGTATTAAATAAGTGTGCCCAAAAATGAGAAGGCGTGTCGCGTCTGTCTAAGCGGATGTGTAGAACGCTGCAGCGGTAAAAGAGATACCATGAACAGCCACTCAAAATCAATCCAAGAAAACTCAAAGAAATCGAACCCGACATTTTAGCTACGTCGTGGAATGTTTTACATTTGCAAAAGTAAGCAGTACAAATTGTCTCATATGTAAATAACACATTTTAAAATGAACCCATTTAAATATAAACATTCCGTTTACCCAAACATCGATTTAACTTTTTAAACTTATTCTGTGTGGCCCGCTATAAAGACTTTAAAAAGCCACCCACGTGCACACTCACAGGTTTGTGACAATCCATAAACAGAAGGAAATCTTTTGATCATTTTTCTGTTTTAATATTTCCAAAATTATACCTGTCTCAGCATTTATACGTTTTGCTTCTGTGTTGACGTTAATTATCAAGATCTTTCTGTCGCCGGGGGCGTATGAAGACTGTAGCAGAAACAACGGTTAACCCACTGAAACCTATATTTTGATAAATGAAATTTGTGAATCTGTTTAATAACTCCTGATAATACACGCCTAAGAATTTCTGTACAGTCGTTAAATGGCGATATATTTAATTATTTTGGAGATACTGTTGGCATTTGGAGATCTGCGCCTTTCACTCACTCCCACTTGTTCTTTTTAACACATGATTTGCCTTTCAGTCACGGATTATCACAATTTCTGCATTTCATTTACGGAAACCATACTTAAACGTTAATGTCGAAAACAGAAAAAAAAAATAAAAGTGATCAAACACTATGCAAATAACCCCAGAAAACGGGCATACGTCGCGTAGCTTTGTAGACACCACGTGCTTCATTGATTGCGTCTCCTCATCTTATAAACGAGAAATCGCGGTCAGTTAAAGCTGATTGGAGAGCTCGCAATAAAATGTTTATCATAAAGTAAACCATGTCTGCAGAAGAGCAGTGCTTTTGTGTGCGCTCACACTGCTGATGCATGTTTCGGCACGATTTAAATAGCTTCACTGGCTGAAGCTATTAACTGGTGCTCAGAGTCTCCGGTTTCGTGTCTGCATTGAAAGTGGGACCTTTACATTATTTTTCACTGCCGCAATCTTGACAGTCACCTACATATATTGATAGATAGATCAGTACCTTGAATGTGCTGATTAACAACGTTCTCCAGACGATCTAGTCGTTCAATTATCCTTAAAGTTTCCCCCTTGTCCTCTTCCAACTTCTTCTCTGGAAGTGGTTCCTGGACTTTAATATACACGTTCGCTATGTAGTTAGTAACCCATCCCACATACAACAAGCAAAGGATATTGGTCATGCCACTTAGAATGACACAAGTAGACACCAAAGTTTTGGTCTTCCTGGTGCAAGCCATCCTTATCTTCCTCCATATAGCCTCCACAGCCCGAAACCAAAATGCTGGAAGTGCACTACAATTCCGTATTTATAACAGGAGGGTCAGTAAATTTCCATTCATGCAGGTTGAGTGCCAACGAGGACAAGATGAGCACTCCGGTGCAGCGACCTCTTGGTCGCTCACTCGTTGGCCGCCGCAGGTTAGCAGGTTACACGGAGCGGCTTTACGCAATCCTTGGAAAAGAAAGAAAAACAGCACCACGCAAGGGTTTCAGCGCCTCTAAACTCGCGGAAACTTTCGCCTGTTCTTTGCTTTCGGATTTGTTTCTTCCATTCCATTCATCTATAGACAGGTCTAAAAGAGATGTAGACAAGCTTTTACGGCGCTCAAGGGGGACCAAAGCAACACGGCTCCGACGTCCAATAAGAGGGGCACCGAGTTGTAAAATTTAGATTCAGCAGCTTACATTGTCCAATTAGAACAGGGGAGGGCGTGCACTAGCGTAAAACGATCCAATCGGAGATCGATATAAGCACTCCCGCTCCTGAAATAGCTGAAGAGGAGCTGAAAGAGACGCAGACAGAGCCGGCATTGACAGGAGTTAGCAATGGAATGTGGAGCCGGGCTGCGCCTGGTGTAGCACTGCCTGTCCGGCACCTTCTTAAGCTCTTGTCCACAATTAAAAAACAGCTGGAATCTTCCACTTGCTTTCTAGCAACACAAAGTTGAATAATCATTGTGTTTGGTCAGCGCAGTGCAGCATCGTCACAATCCGATTTTTAAAATTCAATAGCTTTATATTTTTGGCACACGAACTTTTTCAGAACAGTAAAAAAAACGCTTAATCTGAAACTTTAATGTCGTGAGGAGTCGAAAAAAGAAAGGAACCAGTCCTGGACGGGAGCAATCCAAGGCATACATTTTAAGATCTATCTATCTATCTATCTATCTATCTATCTATCTATCTATCTATCTATCTATCTATCTATCTATCTATTATTATTATTATTATTATTATTATTATTATTATTATAAAATATCTCTCCCCATGTTCAAGACACGAAAATAGGTTTTACTAAAAGATTATGCTATCAAAATCTTATCTTTTTATTGGTTTGTTATGAAATAAGTTATTGGTATTTTCCTAATTGATCCAGCTTGATTACCAACTGAAGACAATTTGTTGTATTTAGTGCCATCAATTTCCCTTTTGAGATATAGTATATCGAGAAAGACATAAGCATAATTTAATGAAGATTATCTACAGTTAGGATTATGATACCATTTAAGCAGGTTTTCTCATATTACTGGCCATTTTCTTCAAGGTCTATGGAACTTGTATTTGAGGATGGAAAAATATTTTCAGGAGTAATATAAAGTGCAAAGTTTGATGCTCCTTCGTTAACTATCCTTCATCGAATAATTTCCCTGTGGAACTGATTACATAAAATGTAACTGAATAAGTAATATAATAATTTTAGCAAAAAAGTAAGAGATGTACACTGCTAATAGAAATTAATAAATCTATTTATTTAAAATAAATTTTGCATTAGGATCACCAGGATTAGTCCATAATTCAGTAAACTCGATCAAAATATAAGACATTTGCACTTTTAGTTAGTCTTTAATCCATACGTTTTAATACAAGGAGGCAGGCTTGTTAAGGTGGATTCAGCAGTAAAGTTAACAACCCTCTCTCTTTTAATACTGTGCACTTCTCAATTAAAATTGTACAACTTAATGATAAAATATAAGCTTGAAAATAAATATTGAACCACGAGGCTACAATGAGCTGCTTATTCGGTTGACTGCTTATTTGTTAACTGTGTGCTTTTTCACACAGCCTATGCAAACAAATACATTAGATTATATATTTTATTTGCAGTATTCATATAGAACATTTAAAACAACTAAAAGTTGACCAAAAAGCTGTACACAGAGTAAAAGCTAACAGTTAGAAATAAAAGTCAGATAAAGAAACACGTACACTAAACATACAAATATAAATAACTTTTATACGCAAGAATAAAATACAGTATAAAAGATATGAGTAGAAAGGTTTAAACAATGAAACTCATAAGTTAAAAAGCAAGTGAATAAAAGTGACTTTTTAGTAAGAACTTAAAACTATATATCGCGTGAGCTGACCTTATTGCGACAGGCAAACCGTTCTACAGTTTAAGACCAGGCACCGCAAAGACACGATCTCCCCTCAGCTTCAGCTGTGCATGTGGGGCAGTAAGCAATAGCTGATTTGAAGAAGTCAGCTGCCTGGCCGATGAGCATGGATGAAGAAGATCTGCTGGAGTACGCTGGAGCTCCATGTAAGGCTTTCACCACAAACACTAAAATCTTAGAATTCACCCTGTAACTTTAGGGAGCCAATGAAGTGAGGGCAGTTCTGGTACGATGTGATCCCTTTTTTTGCTGCTGGTTAGAACTCTAGCAGCTCCATTCTGCGACATGCAGGGTATTACAATAAATCAAACGAGACGTGCTAAAAGTATGAATGAGCTTTTGTAGGTCATCAAATGACAAAAACGGCTTGACATTGTTAATCGCCTAGGTAGTAAAAGCTATACTTTTTACCTCAGCATTGATCTGTTTGTCTAATTTACATTAACAGTAAACAATATTCTACAATGCTTACATTAATTTGGGTCATTAAAATGAATCGTTTGAAAAGACAAATACCCTGTATGGGTACAAATGAGGTAAATCACGTTGGGCCACTTTAATTTTCACAGTTTTTGAGATGAGACAGGTACCTTTTGTTAAACTGCACTTCAGGTTTTCTATACCAGTCAGATCCACTGGTAAACCTGGCAGGCTTCCATTAATGGCACTCCATCCCACTTAAGTTTTACAGTTTTGTAACAAGATTGATGGCATAATTAAAGCGCATTTGAGTTTTGCCCTCCTCAGCGCGGGTACATGGGTCACTTTCAATGGCAGTGTCTGTTTCTCCCAATCCAATACATTAAATACCAGAATGTGCCAAGTCTGCCAATGAATTTTACTGTGGCCATTTTGGGCTGAGCAAAACTCAATGGAATTTCGAAAAGGAATTGTTTTGTCTGAAAACTGTGAAAATTAAGGTGACCCAAAACAATTTAACCCTTTACAGGGCACGTTAAACACCATAGTTAATCCTATGTATTATGGGAGTGGGCCAAGTTTGCCAGGAAAACTGGCCGAGTTAACATCATCGGAAGAGGTAAAACTCAACTGCAATTTAACAAAGCAATCTGTCTTGCCTGAAAAGTGTGAAAATTAAGGTGGCTGGCCCAATGCTGTTTAACTGTTTACATTGACAATTAAATATCATAATTATTTGAAATACCTATGGGAGTGTGCCAAGTTTGCCTGGTAATTTGATCCAGTATTGGGTCATGCAAAACCTTAACTCCAGTTTAACAACTGAATCTGCCTTCCTTCAAAAGTGTAAAAATTAAGATGGCCACATGCAATACAATCCTTTCCATTTCCCATTAAACATCAATACCCTGTACTTACTCCCATTCCTTAAACATTAGAGTGAATTTGATTGCTGTAGATGTGTTGTACAAAGGAAACACTCAAGTTAAATTTAGCAAAGGAATTTGTCTTGTCGCAAAACTGTCAAAATTAAGGTGGCTTAATGCAATTTAACCCTTTACAAAGCCCATTTAAAATCTCAGTCAGCTCCACTTAAGGACATAGGAGTGGGATGAGTTTAGGGATCTGCACTGGCAATCAGAAGGTTGCCGGTTCAAATCCTGTAAATGCCAATAGGGACTCTGCTCTGTTGGGCTCTTGAGCAAGGCCCTTAACCTGCAATTGCTGAGCGTTTGAGTAGTGAGAAAAGCGCTATATAAATGCAAAGAATTTATTTAATTTATTTTCCAATTAATTTGACTAATGTACCTGCATTGGACCTGCCAAAATGCAAATGCAATTTACCTAAGTAATCAATTTTGTCATTATACTGTAAAAATGAAAGTGGCTGCAGATGATGGAACTGATTTGTACACATGCAAAGCCAAAATCTGTAATATTTGTTTTTCAAATAACTGATCTCTTTTAATGGTGTAGATTACAGCATACATTGTAGAATATTCTGATTTGATGTTCACATAGAATAAGTAACTGGTTTGTATACGCTGTGTGAATAAAGCTGAGAGCCAATAAACAAGTAGCTCAAAGTGAGTAAGTAGCCAACTGCATAATAGCCGACTTCAGACTCATTATTGTAACGACACAGACATTTTCCATCTGACTAGGGATGGCATCAGAGATGAGTCACCAACAGAATGAGCTGACATTCCATATTTAAATGAGAAACTTTAGAGCCAACTGCAGGACAGCCCATAAACAGAGTAAGCTGGTCACAGTCTGTTATGAGGTCCAACTTGTTATAATGTCCAACAATTAATTTTTTGTATAAATTTCTGTGTAATTTATATTAATCTGAATAGGGGTTTTGAGACCCAAGACATTCAAATGGGGGTTTATTTTGTCCAGAACATGTTTTGAGAAAGTTTATTAATCAATCCTTATTTGTCTCCATTTGTGTGCCATTTTTGTTTCCTGCTGCTCAGGCACTCCTGTGCTAAGTTTCTGTTCCTGCCATCTCCATGGAGATTTAGCCCAACATTCCCCGGGGTGAGCTCATTTGTGATGTCAAATTGGCGATGATACAAAGGTTATCCCAGTGTTTCTAAGGTATCTGAGCTTGACAGATAAACCTTGTTTCACTGCATTAAAAGATCTTCATTTAGTCTGTCTGCTTTTTTCAAATCCCTGTTATTGTTTTTGACTCTGACTTTTCCAATCGCATTTCAGCTTTGATGAAAGATCTTGTGGACTGCTGGGTTTGACTTTTAGCCTCTTCTTTTGACTTTTGATACTTGCGGTCATTTTCACTTCCGTTCTACTGTCTGTTGCGAGTTGGTATACAATTACGCGCTCTCTAGCTAGGGTGTCACAAGCAAGCAGCCCTTTTAAGGATAGTGATCTATCATAAAAGCAGCAATAAAATGAGCAGTAATTAATTGTGTTAGGACTAGCATGCACAACCAAGCACTACAATATGTTCAATGTTTTAAATGCAAAAATGACAATAATTACATTTAATACTATGCCTTCCAGTTTCAATGTGTTGTGCACATTGTTAGCTAAGCCTAACCCTACCCCATGCATAGTCCCCTTCTGGAGACATGAAACTCTACAAACCCTAACCTAACCCTGGTAATGTGCTGTATAAAATAAATGTATGATTGTAGGAAGCGGAAAAAGAAGAACCAGTCCTGGATAGGATGCCAGCATACAAAGACCATTTTAGAACTGCAACTGACTGTAGGAGTAGCATGTTGGCACAATGGTTAGCACTGCTGCCTCCCAGATCTAGGGGTCTGGATTCAAATACCAGTCTTGACACTATCAGTGTGGAGTTTACATGTTTGCTTTATGTCTAATTTACATTTATATATTTGGTTGACACCGCAATCCAAGGCAACTTACATTGATGATACAATTGGTTTTCCAAGTGGAGCACAGGCAGGTCAAGTGACTTGCTCATGGTCACAAAGTGTCAGCAGCGGGTTTTAATCCTAAACCTTAACCACTACACCACACTGCCTCACTATATCCCAATGACATGTGTGCCAGTTTGATTAAGGGCACTAAACTAGAAGTGGATGATTTTGCCATGCTGGACAAGCACTTCATCCAGGGCTGTTTCCTGCAGTCTACTTCCCAACACTGCTGTCTTTGGATGCTCCCATCTGTGACTCTGAATTTAAAATGGTTGGATACATGGGTGATATTCACTATGATTTTATTTAATGAGAATGCCCATAACACATCCCCCTAAATCAGGAAAAAAAAACATAGTTTACCAAAGTAGAAAATCCAAACAGGGTTCAAATCTTGTGAAAACAGAATTAACCACTTTGCATCACAATGCCATCCCTAATATAACCTAAAATAATTTTAAGAGAATTGAGTTGCCAAATTTTAAGCCCTTCTTAATTCTTAGAGGGTTTAGAACAAATGAATTTCTTATTAAACCATTCTGAATGATTCCTGTTTCATACTGTTATGCAGAATGCCAACCCCTTAGCAACTGCAGCACTGTTTTCATTGTGTGCGTTATGTCGATTTGCATGTTTCGCCCACAGATACTGAACTCCCCAGCAGCTTGCTTAAAATAACAGAGGTGGTGACTGAGGATCAGTCCCAGGTACACACAAGGATCTTTAGAACATCAGGCTTAATTTCCACAGAGTTTTGACCATCTGTTAAGTCAAAGACTAATCCATAAGTCCAGAAGTTGAAGAATTAGCATTGTCTAGTTAAAGATTTTTCACATACAAGAGAATGCATAATTGTTGTTTTATGATTCATCTCATTTTAATTGGGAGCCAATACCTGCCTCCTTGGGTAAATGAATGTTGTTTATTTCCCACCAGTCTTATGGGAAATGTTTCCATTTATGAACATCCAATCACAGTCCTGTTTTAAGGAATTTAACAAGGATTTGAATATTTAGTTGACCAGACTGCATAATTTATGTGACCTTACTTGATTTGATTCTGGTCTTTTGTTTTTTCTTCAGCAGATGTCATTTAATAAAAGACTTCTGTGGAAGATAGGTGGCACACTTCAACCATCCTCAAACCCAGACAATACCAAGGAGACCATACAATGAGGAGATTTATTAGGAAAACAATAACATGAAGGTGTTAACAAAGAATGACTCAAAGTTTAAAATAATATTACATTAAAGATGTCATATGCCACTTCATGGTAAGTTTCCCTATCTATCTGTGAGGTGTCTTGTCCAGTTTCCTACACACTTAAAGCAGGGCAGAATTCCAGAGTCTTGGAGCTACCACCTTAAAAGCCTGAGTACCACTTTAATTGAGTCCTGGGAATAGTTCATGTAACCTAACCAGGTTACCTAGGGGAACAACTCTGAGAATAAGGCTGGAGAAGTTCCACTACATATTTGGGTGCTTGGCCATGCATTATATGTAAGAACAAGAATTTTAAAACAAATTCTTAAAGACAATGTAATGCCATTACAGTAGAGTGGCTCCAAGGACACCAGGCCTTATCTCTGTATTTCTCTGTATCAGCCCCTGGTGTTCCTTCACCTGCTCTTCACCCATCACTCTTCTATACCCCCCCTTCTCTCAGCCAGAGCAGTGGGACAGTAGAGCTCAATGTCCTACAAGCTACCACAAACCCAAGCATGCTTAGAAGTGAAAGAATAAATGCTGACAATGAAGCTAACTAAGCAGATGCATGAGTTCAAGTCTGATAATCTAGGTCTAGAAACTGGATGTCATAAAAACTAGCAGCCATAGTGATTCCTCAGGAATAAGTCTGTAACTTGTACATCATATGAGGAAATTTTTTGTGCTGATTTTCATCAGGCACAGAGTTATACTCTATTTATTTGAAAGAGATGTGCAGTCATTTTGCTGGTCACCTACCTCTGCTCAGCGACTAGCAGAGGGATAGTATATCTCAGCATTACCTGGTATTCTGCTGAGTCGCTCATCCATTGTGACATTTTCTATTCTTATTATAAAAACATAAATGTTTGACAGATAAGTGAAGACCATTCAGCTTGTTTGGTTAACTAATAGCTAAGTTATCCCAATATCTTATCTAGACACTTTTTAAAATTATAGACTCAAAGTCATCAGGGAATTATCAGTGTTCATTAATCCCTTATTTTTCAGGAGATATAAAAAAATAGCTGGGACCTCATCCAGGGTTGGTTCCTGCTTTGTATCTGATATTTTATGCACTCAAAACATAATGCAATATTACAAAATGTGTGGTGCTTGCTCACGGGCATTTGACAGTAGCCTACCTCCATAGCTGAAGACACTTGTAAACTTGAATTAGACTGAGTAAGCAGAAAAATGAAAGGACAGGTATTCACAAACCAACTGTTTTTAACGTAAAGCAGTGTTTAATGATAAAAATGTACACATCTTGATTTGTGCCTGCATACAGAGCTGTGAACAAGAAATACTGTAAGTATAGTTGTCGACTGAGGGAACACACTGATCACAGAGGAGATGTTGGTGCAGCAACCGGGTCATCCCTTTCAATATGTATAAACTGAAACTGGTGCTTGATGGCACCATCGGTCTGCTTTCTCCAGAATGAGACAAGCCATACTGGGAGCATCTTGGTTTTATAGCAGAGGGACTGGAAGGGGAGGAATCAATTTCCCTCCTTGGACCTTTTCATAGGCCTGTGGGAGAAAAAAACAAATGATGCTGTCAGTGGCAGCACCCCCTGGTGCCCCTGAGTGGTAATGAGCCTGGAAATCAAACCTCAGACTCGCATGTGTGCAAGTATGCAAGCGAAACTCTATTGCGAATTAAGGCATTTCTTTCTAAATCTTTATTATGTTGTCATAGCCCATTCCAGCTGCTCCTCTTAGATGTCTAAGTCACTGGGAAACCCACTGGAGAATCAATGAAGAATTTGTGATACCACAAAATCTCTTCTCATGGATGAACTGGGAAAATGGAAATTCAGGATACACCCTACAGGAATGACTGGAAGTATAGGGAGCTTAGCCATGTCCAGAGAGTGCTTTCTGAGTGCCAGCCCTTAAGGTGGTGATCTCATCAAAATGGTATCTAAAAGAGCAAACATTATGGTAAAAAAATAGCAAAATGGCATTGAATCTTCACTGTTAGTATCATCCACCCTTTTCCTAAAGGACCAGGACCATAAAAGGGGCAGAAGAGAAGAACAAACCCAAGAGTCTTCTCTAGTTACTAAATAGGTGAGCACTTTAACCAGAGCAAGTTTGAAAATAGTGGATCTAGAAAACAGTTTGAGTGCTGCTGTCTGACCCAGTAGTGGCCAAAATGTGGAAACCATCAGACTCACACTCCTAAAATGTTTAAAAAAGGGTAAATATAAGGTAATAACTATCCTTCTGCAGTTACATTTTGCATAACTGAATGCAATTCCATTTCTAAGTACCTCAGGTTTGGATTTCTATAATCTGAACGTGAAGAGAAATAAGAAGTATCTAATTAGCCTTTGTCTTTCTGCATTGATGCATAATCTTGCGTGAGGCATTAGTTGATCATATGTATCATATGTTAAAAGTTGATTCGTTTAAACTTTTGGCAGCTGTTCTCTTATTAGTGAGCACCATATTGTGGAACTTGTGCCCTGCCACATGCATGCCTCAGAAGTGGAGGCCCATTTAAATGTTACCACCACTGCAAATACGCCAGAAGGAAAATGTAACACTTGACCTGCACTAGAGAGGAGAAGAGAGGTAATGAGAGACAGAGTGGACAGGAGGCTCCAACCTTATTCGCTGCATGTGGTTTATTTCAATAGGAGCTTACTGGGAGACTTGGATGGTTAGTGAAGTATCTCATAGTGAATGCTCTACTCTACCCCAAAACCCATCTCTCCATGTTCTAACCTACTTATCCATTTCACAGTGGCAGGAAGCCACTGCAATAGACAGACAAGCTTAGTTTTCACCAGATGTCTGAGTTTTTATTTGTCTCATGTAGTACATGTACAAAAAGAATAATACAAGACGAGAAGATTAAATCTAATCTCACATATTAAATAGTTTGCTTATCCTTTCTTTGGTCAACAGGATTTTCACAGTCCTGAGTGTTGGACTTGGTTGGCCCTATCTAAGGAATTCATTTCTTCCCCATTCTTGTGGCAGAACCTTTTGCACTGGAGATGCATGCAGCATGAGAGTTTCCTGCTAGGGTTTCTTTTCACTTCATTTTAGTTCAATGTGTTGTCTTTGTCTCATACCACACATTGAAACACATTTGATGCCAGTGCCACTGGTGCAGAAACATTCAGCATCTGTATGGTACATGATAGAATAGTATGGTAGACGCTAATTACTAAGACAGGGGGAGGACAATTATAATAACTCAATAAATCTGAAACTGTGTCAAATAAAAAATAAAATACATAAGTACCAGATTTTGAAACACAGTGTGTACCAGGCAGAGCAAGCAAAAATAATTTAGTAAAACTGAATTGTTTGTGGAGATTAATTGAAAGTGTGGGTGTTCTACATTGGAGTGCTGGGCACAGGTCAACAGGTTAATAATTTAATATGTCAGGGTAGGAACTGTTTGAGAGTCTGCTGGTACAGCTTTGAATCCTCTAATTGGCAAGGTGGCAGACATTTTGCTGCTGTGGTGTGTGTTGTCTTGTCATATGTGCCTAAATAACGGAGTACTGCTAAACTGATCATCCTTCCAACAGTTTCTCCCATCTCAGTAGAGCACTCCCAGATTGACTTTTGGGTTTTTTTTTCTCATCTCCCTGATCAAGGCCCTTTTTGCCTGGTTACTCAGTTTCGCTTTTTAGAAAGAGTCCCAGTTTTTCCAAACCTTTCCTGTTATACAATCAATGAGGCCCCTGTGCTAATGAAAATGCTCAAGGGGATGATCTCATCAAAATGGTATCTAAAAGATCAAAAATTATGGTAAAAAATAGCAAAATAACATTGAATCTTCAGTGTTAGTATCGTTCACCCTTTTCCTAAAGGACCAGGGGCCTCATGTATAAACAGTGCGTATGCACAAAAATATTGCGTATGAACATTTCCATGCTCAAATCGCAATGTATAAAACCTAAACTTGCCGTAAAGCCATGCACATTTTCAAGGTAGCTTTAACACTGGCGTACACAAGTTCTCCGCTCGGTTTTGCAAACTGGGGGCACCCAGCGTCAAAGCAGTGCTACTGTTCCATTGTGGTTTCCCTTTCTTTTTTAGATCCACATTCCTGACGCGGCTTTATGAATGCACTGAAATTAACTGCATATTGTTTATGGTTTAATGCATCTGATTGTAATTAACCTTTAACAATATATTGGTCCACAGAATGGTCAAACTATTCCAACTCCCATAGCTGCTTTAACATTGTTACACTCACTACACCTTCTTCTTCTTTCAGCTGCTCCCATTAGGGGTTGCCACAGCAGATCATCTTTTTCCATATTGCTTCCACTGCACCACTCGGAGTATTTATATCACTGTATATGAGTGTGGAATCACAGCTCTACAGCAGCTGACTAGAAAGAGAATTATCAGTATACAGCATCAAGTATACGCTGCCTCAGCCATGCTGTCTATTGAACTGCTCTCATAGGGCAAACACTTCAGAGCCTTTCCTCGCGGTTCAGAAACAGTTTCATCCCAAGAACTATAAACACACTCAATCAGTCCATCAAGTGCTCCTTGCAGAACGCTTTGTACTTATAAGTACAATTGTGTCACTGTAAGCTTGCGATACAGTTATAATATTGCAAAACCTGAGCCACTTTATAAGCGCGTATTTACATATAACAACGATATCATTTTTAAGATGAAATGCAGCAAAATACTGTATTTTATTACATTATACAGATAAAACTATAATTTCATTTAAATAATCTATATTATTAATAATTAAACATGTGAGGACACGGTGTCACAGCGCTAGCAAGGAGCTGGCGCTCCGTTCACGAATTGTTCCTGCCTCGCGCTGTATTCTTGCTGGGGCTGGCGCGACACTGGAAGGATAGATGGATAGAATAATTAAACATGTACTATGAAGAAATTTCAATGTTCCTTAAAAGTTTTGAAGAATCAGCATTCTAAACATACAGATTGCTTAATGTCTATTACAGAGCTGATTGTGTGGCGATTGGGTATTTGGAGAAAGAAAAGTAAGGACAGGAATTGGGAGTTAGTACGTTTGAAAGAGACAGTACTGCTACAATAAATTATTTCATCGAAGGTCGCGCACAGCACAGCAAGCATTTTGCGTGAGGCATAAACAATCATTGCGCCACCATGTTCCCATGTTTAGTAAAATGCTTTAACTCCTATCATCATAAAAATGATATCAAGTATACATCTCAGTATTTTAATTATTCAGAGAGCTGTAATATCACAAATGTAATGGATTTCGTGCTTTTTTCCCACTGTGTGCCTATTATTTTTCTCTCTACCCTAATAAGCTTTCATATGACACTCAGACCGTGGGCTACGACTTGCCTTTTCATGCCGACTTTGATATCTGACAGCTTCTTTTTTATTTCGGGCACTGTGCGACTTTGTGAACTTGAGCTTTTGAGTTTCTCTGACACTCTGTCACTCGATCAACATCCTTTTGTTGTTTATACCACTGTTTAAACCAACAAATAGTATGTTTTCCCTTTCCTCCACTTGGTATTCATTGAAATTCTTCTATTTACCCCTATGCTTTTGCCATTGGCTTTTCACAGAGCGCTGAGCTTAAGAGCTATTTATGTTGATTTGCTTATTCAAAGAGGCGTAATTCTGGGAGTAGACGGGGCAGGACAGCAGGCACGTGCACGTGCGTTACCTTTCACAATGACCGGGATTTATGTAGAGGAAGAATGTAGAAGTTGGAGAATGATTTATGCATCTGGATTTTTTTGTGTGTAAGCACATTTACACTTTTGTCCGTACGCAATGTTTTAATGTGAATTATAAACACTGTGTTATGCATGAGGCCCCAGGACCATAAGAGAAACAGAAGAGAAGAACAAACCAAGAAGAACAATCTTAGAGCTTTAAACATACTTTAATACCCTGGCCCTGATCTATGCCTCACCACAATTTGATCTCAGGGGAGAGTTCTTTGGACTTCATGGCTTGTTCTTTGTCCAGTATGAATTGTTTGACCTTATATACGAAGTCTTGTGCCTTTCTAAGTTATGTCCAATTTATTCAGTTTTCCACAGGTGAACTCCAATCAAGTTCTGTAAACACTCCAAGGATAATTAAACCAAACAGGATGCACCTAACCGCAATCTGGAGTGCCAAATCACTTACAGTGTAGAAATGAGAGATTGTAGGTTTTGATTTTTACTGCATTTGCAAACCTTTCACGCTTTCACATTGAGTTACTGAGTGTGGACTGATGGGCAAAAATGGAAAATTCATCCATGGGAACACAATAAAGTGCTCAGAAAGTGAAGGGGTCTGAACATTTTCTGAATCCACTGTAATACAACCAGCCAGTCTGCTCTCGAGAAGTTAATGAGTCCAAGGAGACAGATTATCTTTTAGCCTCCTCAAAAAAGTGAATTGACTGTTATCTTCCTCTGTTTGTTTGGCTGTCTTTGGTCCTCTGTTAATTCAGGTCAGTTCATTTGTGTATAAATACAAGTGTGCTGGTCTTGTGACTTCTTCCTCATCCATTTATGTGTTATTTATTCCTTTTCCTGTCTTGTGATCTATCATTTGTATACATTTCCAGCATCTCTCAGGACTTTAAAGGTTAGAGATTGCTCTGTACACCGTATTTGTGTTATAGTGAGAAACTACATGCCACAGTCTGTTAGTCATTTGACAAAAATGCAAGCGCCACAAAAGGTTTTTTGGGTGGGATCAAGAGTTTATTGGAGTTTTACAGGAAATAATGAGCAAAAACAATAATCAGAAAAGTCATAAGAGACAATGATAGCACCTAACAGTAAAAATGACACTCATAATTTGTTAATGTTATTCAAATAGAAATTGCTATTTTGCACTGTTAACCAAATGGCTTAAATATATGCTGTTATTATACTAAAACTATAAACTTATGTCAGAACTCTGTGACCTTATCAATGAAAAGCATTGTTCAAAAAATATGAAATTAATTGCAAAGAAGTATTTGTATTCATGAGTTCATTTGCGTTTGAATATGCAGAGTGTTTATCACAGGTCTGGGTTCTGAAACCGCAGGATAAAAGGATTTCCTTTTCTTTAAGTAACAACCAGACTCCATCCTGTCTGCTGGGTGATAAGAATAAAAGGACCACACCCTCATCCTGAGAGCGCTTGGAAAGAAAAAGGAAAGTGCAGTGGCTTGCAAGCAGGTGTACGGAAGGTTAAAGATTAGTGAAGCATATGGCTGAAAAATGAGAAGGCAAACAAATCAGACGTCATTCTGCTTAGGGAGCCAAGGATACTCATGTTAAGAAGACTGAAGAATGGCAAAAAGAGTCTGTATGCGTTTATGTTTTTTTTTTTGAGATTGTGTCTCTGTTTTGTGTTCCTGTCTTCATGCATTTCTGAATCACATCCAGCCATCCATTCCAGTTCGGGACTGCCTGCTATGTCTACTTGATGGACATGGTGAGCTGACACCTATCCCAGTAGTACTGGACACAAAGCAGGACACCACCTTAGTTGCAGAGTTGGCACTACATTGCAGAGGCCCACCCCATCCACACCGTCCCGTTCATTCTTAAAGTGATTGTTTAGAAATTTGTTGATGCACGTGTTTTACATATTAAAAAATACATATTAAAATCAAATTGAATAAAAACGACAGTTTGGTAAAAATGTGATATGTTTCCTGAATAGCAGATGAGATTGTTGATTTGCTTTATTAATCTCTGAGGTAGATTGTTTTTTAACATGACTGTTGGAGGTCAGAGGTAGCCATTGTTCAGCACGCCAGAGCAATTCAGGTTAAGGGCACTAGGCATAGGATCAGGCGTAGTTTTATCATTCTCTTCAGCGAATCTGCAATCTATTATTAATCTTGAATACTCTCTGTTTTATGCCATCAACAACTGATTAAAGTTCTCTGCAGCCACCTGTGATTTCTGAATGAAAGTGCTCCAGGTGTTTCTCAACCTTCTTCTGCTGCACTTCCAGGTGTGGCGGAAGTGAGTCTTCCACGGATCCAACTGCACCTGCAGCACCCCGTGATAGCACCCACAGAGCCCATCAGAGCTACTCCAAACTAAAACTCCCAGCATGACCTGCAGGGTTCTGTGGTGCTGTAGCAACCCAGGTGGGGGGGCTGCCCTCTAATGTCTCTCCCTCGGTCCTTCCACCCAGTCGCCATACCGGCCAGGAAATGGCCCTGGCCATCCATCACAGGTTATAGAAGCAACAAAATGCCTTAGGTACTCCGGCTCTGGATTTCTTCTCGAAGTTTATTCCTAAACCCTTGTCCATGTCTAGATACAGCTGCAAGACAGTGGAGGTTTTGAATAAGAGTTTTTCTTCTCCTAGATGGGCTGCCTTTCTGGGCTAATGAGCCCCATCTGCCTGAAACTCGTATAGGGTGGAGTCATCATTTGCACTTGCCACTGCCCTTAGTTCACCTGTGTATAGAGTACAGAATACTTCTTAAATAAGCACAGAAAAGGGAAGCCTGCATCATAAACAGAAGTCATCCAGTTATGAGCAGAGGTGGATAATAGCTTTGCTTGTATGCCTTGTCATTTCCATTTTAGCAGCATTCAAATTTGTCAAAAATGCTGTAATTTTCATAGAGCTAACATACATAGGTTATGCCTGAGGTATTCATGCACCTGGTAAGTCTCCACTGGTCTCGTCTCCATATTCAGGTCCAAAATTTTCACAGATGGATATTTCCTTGTCATCATATAGTGACCATTATGACTAAATTTGACATCAGAAATAGATGAGATGATCAGAGAAAAATGATCTATTACTGGGATCCTCTGGCTATTCAAACAATTTAGAGTGTTTATCACACAGTGTAGCAGCTCACATATCACACAATCAGATTATACCTTTGCTGCTACTGTACACAGATGTGTTACAATAGTCAGGATGAAACTCTGCAGCTGTTAACAACTCTGTTAGGTCCTCCATATTGGCAGGCTTGATTTCAACAATATTAAAGCTGCATTCTGTGATCAAGGTGCCACACAAATTTATGCACAAATTGTCAGCAGACAGGAAGGTTTCAAAATCACTCTTGACTAAAACAAAGTTAATGTGGTATGTGTGAGCATTGACAAAAACTCTCCTTGGGCTTAATTCAATCATGAGGTCCATGTAGTAGGTCTCATATTGTAGTGACTGTAGAGGGGGCTCTATATCGTTCATTCTCCTCTTTAAACAACGAGCTCAGTAGACTGAACATGGACATCACAGCCCTTTAGGAAGCACAGCGACACAAGGGAAAGACTACACATTCTACAGGCAGGGGAAAAACTCGGATAAGCCCAGAGAGCACTGATAATAGTGGAGCTAGGTAGAAATGGCTACTTCTAACTTCTAACTCTCCACCTCAACACCACCAAAGGAACCATCACCTTTGTTAGCACATGTGCTGCAACACTGTCTTCCGAAGGCAGAAAAACAAGTTCTATGAGAACCTTGCATCCGGAATATCCCCAGCAAATAACAACTGGGTGACTTCAAAGCAATAGTGGATGCAAACCACAATTCATTGCCTTCCTCTCTAGGCCAGTTTGGTGTGGGAAAATAATAATAATTCTTTGCATTTATATAATGAATGAGGATGGACCGTGACTGCTCGAGTTGTGCAAATACCATAACCTGTGCATTATCATCTCTTACTTTCAGACCATGCCTCAACACAAGGTCTCCTAAAGACACCCACACTCAAAGCACTGGCATCAACTGTATCTTATCTTGGTCAGGTATACCGCCATCAAGAACATTCTCCACACATGCTGTTACCACAGTGAAAACTGTGACATAGACCATTCTTTGGTGTGTAACAAGATCAGGCTGCAGCAGAAGTTCCACAGTACTAGAAAACAGGGAACCCTTGCATTGACATCAGTAAGATGTCTCAGCCTGAATTCATGAAGCAGTTTGCACAAGCTTTTGAGAAAGAATTTGGCACCTTGCAGCCCTGAGATTCTGCCACACAGAAGTGTGAAATTCTGCTGGATACCATGCAGCACACAGTCTTTCTTACCTTTTGGAAAATGATTTCAAAGAGCCATGACTGATTTGAGGCCAACTCAGCTGTGATGACTCCCATCATTGAAGTGAAGTGTGCCGCCCTTGCAAAGTATAAGTGGTCACCTGGTGAAAAAAATCTGCAGTTTATCAGGGCTTCCTGGAGCAATGTCCGGCAGATTGCCAAACGTTGTGTCAATGACTACTGGACAGAACTCTGTGATAACATCCAGATGGTTGCCATAACAGGAAATATCAGGGGGAATGTATAATGGCATTAAGAAGGCACTAGGACCAGCCCAGAGCAAGATATACCCCCTCAGATCTTCCACTGGGAAAGTAATCACAGACAAAGGCCAGCAGATGGAAAGATGGGTAGAATACTATACCAGCTTCTACACCAGTGAGAACACTGTGTTCTCCTCAGTTCTTGATGCTATAAAGTGTGTGCTAACTATGGATGTGTTATACACAGAGCCAACTGAAGATGAGCTCAGCAAAGCCATTGAGAGCTTGTTCTCAGACAAGGCCCCAGATGGCAATGGGATCCCTCCAGCCATGATCAAGCACTGTAAGACTACCATACTGCTTCCAATGCATGAAGTTCTGTGCCAGAGCTGGCAAGATATTGCTATACCACAGGACATGAGGGACTCTAAGATCATTACCTTCTACAAGAATAAGTGCAAGACATTAGACTGCAACAACTACAGAGACATCTCCCTCCTCAGCATCACTGGCAAAGTCTTTCCTCAGGTCATTTTGATCTGCCTACAGAACCTGGCAGAACGTGTCTACCCAGAGTCCAAGCTGAGAGGTCAACAGTAGACATAATCTTTTCCCTTGGGCAACTTCAGGAGAAGTTTAGAGAACAGCAGATGCCCCTGTATAGTGCTTTCATTAACCTCACCAAAGTATTGGACGTGGTCAGCAGAGAAGGAACTCTCAAAGATTGGTTGCCTACCAGAATTGCAGTGTGATCGAATCCTTCCATACCAACATGAAAGGGACAGTACAGTTCAATGGCAGCTTCTCCGAACTCTTTGACATTTTCAGTGGTGTCAAAAAAAGCTGCCTTCTAGCTTTAACAGTCTTTAAGATTTTCGTCACTCTGCTCCTGAAACAGGCCTGATATACCTGTGGACTAGATCAGATTGCAGGCTTTTCAACCTTGACTGGCTCAAAGCCAAAACAAAGACACGAATCAGAAACATGCTGTTTGCTGATGATGTAGCCATTGCGACCCATGCCCAACAGGAACTGCAGTCACTGATGTACTGCTTCTCCAAGCCTTGCAAGAAGTCTGCATTGACCATCAGTCTGAAGAAGACGAAAATACTTGCACACCTCACTTTGGGACTTCATACAGCGGTACCACCAGTCATCACAGTTGATGACTATGAACTCAAGCTTGTCTATCAATTCACATATCTCAGCTCCACCACCACTGACAACCTGTTCTTAGATACTGAGAATGACAAGAGGATTGCTACAACACTTGCACGCCTCACAATTCGAGTGGGGTAAAACCCCAAGCTGATCTTTAAAGACAAAGATGGCAGTGTACAATGCTTGTGTCATCAACACGGAGAGAAGGCTCACACCTTTCACCTGAGAAGTATCCACCATATTCTGGGTATATCCTGGCAAAGCAAAGAGTCCATTGAAGAGATCCTGTCCTGTGGGGGCCTACCAGGCATGTATACCCTGCTCAGACAGCACAGACTGCACTGGTACAGAAAAGGCATCCTTTATGGAGAGCTGGAATCTGGAAGGAGAACCACTGACCACTAACAGCTGTGATACAAAGACTTGACATAGATACTGAGTACTGGGTGGGCCTTGCAGCTGAACACATGAGGGGAGAAACACCCTAAACCAATACATCAAGACTGGGGAAGAGTAGCTGATGAATGCAGCAGCAGAACAGCGGGCATGCAGAAAGGAGCATAAGAACTCCAATAGACCAGAGACTGCACACGTGTGTGATTTTTGAGGCAGGGTCTGTCACTCTCATATTGGCCTCTTCAGCCACAAGCGACGGAGCCCCAGCCAAATTCCCAGCCAGGGCAAATAATAATTAATGTAATAATAACAATGTTATCAACATGAATGAGTGAGGTTGTATCACACATGGTCAAACTTGACAGATGGAGGCCTAAAGCTTCTTCTCTTATTTTAATATGTTTATCTCTACTTCTTTGACATGTTGTAAAGCATGTTGAGCTCCATTCTTTGTATGAAAATGTGCTACGGAAATAAATGTTGTTGTCACACTAACATACGCAAGGCCAAATTTGCTGTCTACCAATCTGCTTGAACAGAAACCTCCAAATAATAATAACCGAAAGGAAAGTACAAGAACTTGGAAGTGTATGCTAACTGCATAACCATCACAGCAGCCCAGCAGCAAATAATGGTGTGACTGAAAGTATAAATGGCCACTAGTGGAAATATAGGCATGGGACTCATGTTCAATTATGCATGCTTACTCAAGCCTCTCTTTTAAGGCAATGGTGTTAAAAGGAAAAAGGAATAAAGACTAGGGCTGAATTGCTTGTGAAACATAACTCTTAGTAGCATCTGTCTTCTTGTTATGTTAGATATGAAAAATATGCTAGCAATTAAAAACATATTACGGCTTGGTTCACTTAATTAAGGCTACCAGATGGAGTTCCAGCTACTTTGGATTAATACCCTTCAAAGTAAATTGTAAAGATTATCAATTTTCAACTTCTTCGTCCATCCTTCAGTGTTCATTAATCCCAGTAAGCCACTGTTTTTTGCCACTGTCAAAAATGTAAAGCTTATTAAAAGTTGAGAAATGAAACACTGAAATAAATCAAACATTGTGCTCTTTTTATTTATTTATCAATTCTGGCCGCCCAGTGTGTTATTAAGAATAAAGTCCTTGTTCGTATTTCACCAGCCCATCAAAAACTTTGAATAATAACTGTGTCATTGTCTCCTCAAGCAATTGTTGACCTGTGAATTCTAGTTAGGGTGGCGGAGGCTCAAGAATTTGAAATCCACTGTCTAAAATGGACATGCTTTTAAGAGATTGCCTTTGGTATTGTGTGGCGTGTCTCAGACATTTTCAAGAGCTATGTGAGTAGGGGGCATTCTCAAGGCTTATGCACCATTTGTAATACCCATCTGGGGCACGAGAAGGCGCTGTCATTCACATTTTCTCCTCTTTTATCTGCAGACCAGAGGATCCAAGAGTCAAAGATCAGTGAAGCCACACCCATTTCTGTATGAAGTCCCTCTCCTTCTGGGAATGAAGCCTTATAAACTACCACTAAAGATCACTCTAGTTAATGGACTTGTGTCTTAAAAAGATACAATCATTTTGTTTTGTCAAATTTAAAGATGTGTATTTAATACACAATATATGGGGATCACTAATATGTTGATTGTGTTGTGCCCAGGGGCAGATATATCATCAGGGTTTTCTGGGTGTGTGTCCAGAGGTCCATGATAGCAAGGGGCCTGTAATGAAAACCCGGTACTATGAAATTATCGAGTGTTTTCGTCTCAAAAGCAGGACAATCCACCAATCTCCACTTGATAAAATGACTGAGTCTTCACATGCCAAACGCAAGAGTGGCAAATAGTGTGCAGCATTAATCTCACGGGTGTCTGTGTATGATATTAAACTGCATCCAGCCCTGCAAGCAGTCCTCCAACTTGTAGGGAAACCATGTGGGTTGGTGGAGGATTGGCACTCCAGCCACCGTAAAAAAACCTCACACAGCTCAGAGATGACAGAAAGAACTCCTTTTTGCTCTCAACGGGAGTAGCTCTGCTGCAGCCGCCCATAGGAAAGCTGCTCGCATTATAAAGGGGATGGGGGAAAGCCCTTGGGAGCCCCATCCCCAGAAGAGTTAAAACCTTTGGAGAGCCAAAGGGGTCAGGACTGTTGGGGATCTGAAGTGGTGTGGTGCTGAGGCGTCACCCACTGCATGGAAGCACTCGGGTCCCAATTTGAGCCGGCCCATACGGGTGGGCACATGGAATTTCTTGTCTTTCCGGCAAGATGATCATCTTCCTCTGCTGTCGGAGGAGCTGCGTAAACTCTGCATTTCAGTGGTGCGCAGATCTGGTACTGGCCAGATCTCTGTATGTGGATACACCTTTTATTGGTCTGTTCGCTCTGATGGCTGTAATACTCAGGAAGTAGCTGTTGCTGTAGCAGATTGGCTTCTTCCAATGGTGTCCAATGTCGCTCCTTTCAACGAGCGTATTATGAGACTCAGATTACGGCACTCCCAGCACCCAGAACCACATCGTTGGACTTGGTACTCCAATACTGGTGGTGCTGTGAAGGAGATCGATCACATCCTTGTTGGTAGATGCTGGAGGCTCTTGCAAAACTGCAGGGTCTACAGAAGGGCTCACTTTGTGAATTCTGACCACAGACATGTTGTTGCTACTCTTAGGATCCAACTTAGGTCCAGTAGGTTACCACCTACTAGGAAAATGAGCCTGGACTTGGCCAGACTCCAAGACCAGGCTGTTTCTAATAAGTTTGCACGCAGTTTGTGTGAGGAACTTGCAAATTTGGGTGCGACTGCCGATCCTAATGTAATGTGGGAGACCTTCCATGGCAAGACCCTGAAGGTTGCTGAGGGTTGTGTTGGTGTTACCAGTGTTCCCAGAAGGAGGTGTTTCATCTCGCAGGGCACCCTAGATATCATCAAGAGGAGTCGCAGCGCACGGCTCAATGGCAACTCTGGTCTGTACCGGGAACTGAGAAGGACGGCTACGAGGGCTCTGAAGGCAGATAAGGAGGCATTTGTTAGAGAAATCTGTGAGCAAATGACACACTATCTGTGGTCTAGTGACCCACGTCCTGCTTGCAGAGGAATCTAAGAATTAAGCACATCTGAATCTGTTCCTCGGAGAGTCGCAGTCAGGGCGGCTGATGGAACAGTCCTTACGGACAGAGGTGGGTAGTAACAAATTACATTTACTCTGTTACATTTATTTCAGTAACTTTTAAAAACAATTGTACTTCTAAGAGTAGTTTTACTGCACCATACTTTTTACTTGAGTATATTTGTGAAGAAGAAACGCTACTCTTACTCTGCTACATTGGGCAACACTCGACTCATTACTTTTTTCCATTTATATATTAAACTATATTTTTGCAAGAGAGAAGTTGCCAGTGGATCTACTGCACGACTGTTTCACCAATCAGACGTAGCCATGCAGTCACATGACCACACACAAACGTCCTGCGTCTTGCAGCCTGTGAGAGACTTTTTAGTCATGTGGTGCACCTGTTTACTGCTAAACAGTCACAGCTTTACTGCAAGAACCAGATTGTCATTCCCAAGCCTGCCTTTCATCTCTTTTAACCTCATGTCTTTTCTCCTTTTCTTTGATTCCCCCTTCTTTTTAGTGCTGACCCGTATATATACACTCCCGTCTCTGTGGGCCTTAATCCCACGCTGCAGGAAGCCAATAAATCAACTGAGAATGATTGGACCTGCAACTCGCTCCAACTACCTCATTAACTCCCTGCAGTCGTGCAATTGTACTCAAGAAGAGTGATCCGGCTTTATGGATTTTTTTTTTTTTTTTGAAGCTGCGGACCCGCTACACCACAAAGTGCATTTGCAGTATTATACTGTCAGTGTACAGGATATCTCGTCACAGTAAGCAGTTTGCACTGTTCAAACATACATGTTATGTACTGTAGGTATTGGCTTCAAAAGCTTTGTTGTGAAAAACTGAGATTTGGAACTTTGTGTTATTTGTGCATCTTCATTTTGTAAAGATATGATTTATTTTTACTAATTTTTTAATTTACTGTTTGGAAATAGCAGAATTTGCACATTATTTTATATTTTTGTCTGTCTTATTACAACATTTTTAAAAAATAAATAATTTATTATGTTCAAACAGTTACTCGGTACTTGAGTAGTCTTTTCACCAAATACTTTTTTTACTCTTACTTGAGTAAGTTTTTGGTGGACTACTTTTTACTTCTACATGAGTAATATTATTTTGAAGTAACGCTACTCTTACTTGACTACAATTTTTGGCTACTCTACCCACCTCTGCTTACAGATGACACTGTAGTTGTGACCTGCTGGGCTGGCTACTTTGAGCAGTTGTTCAAAGCTGATCCTCTGGCTAGGATGTTGGATATCTCTGGGTCCACAGTTCTTGAGGCTGATCCTCCGATTGGCTGTGAACCACCCAATCTCACTGAGATTGCACAGTTGGTGAACCAGCTAAGGGAAGGAAAGGCTGCAGGGATCTGTGGTATCCGGGGTGAACTTCTCCAGGCTGGTGGTAAGGCTGTCCTCCTGGCATTGCAAACAATCTTTGCTTCCATTTGGGAGACTGGTATCATCCCAACTGACTTGTCGTCCCTATCTGGAAAGGGAAGGGTGATCGCCTGGATTGCAGCAACTACAGGAGGATAACATTGCTCCCAGTGCCATGTAAGGTCCTTGCTAGGGTCATCCTCCATAAGATCCATGATTACTTGCTCACCTACCAGAGACCAGAACAGTCTGGTTTTACGCCTAAAAAGTCTACCATCAACCGCATCCTGGCACTGAGGGTTCTCATGGAGCGCAAGCGCGAATATCGGCAGAGTTTCTTTGCAGCCTTTGTCGATTTCCATAAAGCGTTCCACTCTTTTGATTAAGCTGCAATCTGGAACATCCTGAGGGTTCACGGGATCACCTCGAGGTTTCTGGATATCATGGCCGGCCTGTACACTGGTACTGTGAGTGTTGTGCAGAGTGGAGGCAGAACCTCTGTGTTTTTCCCAGTTGATCCTGTGGTTCATCAGGGGTGTGTTCTCGCTCCTACTCTGTGCAATGCTTGTATGGACTGGGTGTTGGGCAAGGTCGTGGGGTCCAGTGGCTGTGGGGCATCTGTTGGTGAAGAAAGATTCATGGAACTTGACTTTGCTGACGATTCTGTGATCTTCGAGGTGTCTGTTTGGGGGGGTTGCCAACCGGGATCCTGAGTTGTTTCGTTCATGTAGTGGGTGCGGCAACGCACTGTACCGGTGCATGCTCCCCACCTTGACTTGACTTGACATGTGTCTGTGTGCCGCATTGTTAAAAATATGATTGGCTCTCTGTTAAGGAGCTAGGTCACCAGAGGCCTTTTAGGGTCTTAATTTGGGCTCGGTTGTGCCCTTTCTATTTCTAGCATTAGTGATGTGGACCTAAAGTAGTAGTAGAAACAGCAATGCTGGGCTGGGCCATTGCCCGTAGAGTCATAGGCCCCCAGGCAAAGTAGTGTGGTAGGGCCCCTGTTTTGATAGCAAAACAGAAACATACATAGGCATCAGAAACATCTTGAGTCCCTATGCTCCTCGGCACCCAGTGAGTGCCCATTGTGCCGATACGTTAAGACAGCCTTGGCTGGGCTCCATTTATGCTAATCCGCTTCAAACTACTTTGTGTATTTATGTGCTCAGTACGTCATTAATAAAGTTTGTATTGCATTTTACCTGAGAACTTGTCACAGCTCTCTGCACCTGTGCTCATTGAAGACTGCAATTCAAAGATAAACTGCATTGAACTGAATAGTAGTAGTAGTGTTATTATTTTCATGTCTACTGAGAACATTTAAATTCCTGCTTGCATGTCTGACCCATGTACAGCACGCTGCCACCCTTAATCACCAAGATAAATAAGAATGTATTAAAATACATAATTTCCTTTCATTAATAGAAAACACAAATCTGCTTACCTGATGCACTCCTTCCTTACCGCTGGCGTCCAGAAGTGGTTTAAATGGTAAAGGATGGATGCTTGCTTGTTGTCGTGCATCTGATTGTTTTTCCTTGCACTTCTATTCTTGTTCAATGGTGCTTGTGTTTGAACATCAGCTTAATGGCTGTTTGTTGTGTTTGTGGCAGCGTAAAGAAAGCTCAAGGACAGTCATTTGAAGTACCTGCAATTAAGTTTGAAAGTCCATTCTTCTCACACGAACAACTGCTGTATAAGTCGCTTGCTTTGTAGAGGCCTCATCAAGAAATATGTCTGATGGCAAAAGCACAAATGTTGTTGATCAAAATACACTGGAATCATAATATTGTCTAAGTATTAAATATAGTAATAAGCAATAACTTGAATTACATGAATTGTAACTTAATGTATGTCAGTTAAAATGAAAAGCCTGAAGTAATCGTACAATCATTGTCTGATTATTATATTTCAAGAAACTGATATGGTCTAAGTTTCTGTATGCTGTTATTATTTGAGCCTGACTAACACTCTATTCTTAAAGCTAATTTGTAAAATCAGTAAAGAGATTTTATCCATCCATCCATTTATCTTCATAACCTGCTTATCCGGGGCAGGTGCATTGAGTGCAAGGCAGGAACAGCACCTGAACAGAATGACAGGCCATCTTCAATCAAATAGGTGACACCGACTTACAATAAATCAAATATGCAACATCCTTCATTGTTATAACCCCAAGCTTACTAATATCAGTGAATTTGTTTCTTTCATTTTTATTTTGAAATTCAGGTTTGTTTTCATCCTGATTTATTTTGCTCATTATGACATTGACTGCATCTCTTCCCCATATTAGAGCTGTCGTTCGTGTACGTGCCAACTTTTTGTGGGGTTTTGCCTTGTTTGTTCTCACAATCACTGATGTTGCAGTTTTCAGTCGCTGTTTAGAATGGCGGTGCAATCGAATTTTTAGATTCTGTTTAAAGGTAACAAAGCTATTCTTAGTGAAAATCTGGAGAAATTAATGCAAGTTGGCATTAAGAATTTCAACAATACTGCTTTTTGTGTGTTGGGTTTTTGACAATTGTTTTTTTTTCTTCTTTTCCATCTTCTTGATTTTAAGTCTTGTAGTATTTCCTGTTCGTGAACACAATTTTAATCAATCCTGGCTTTGAGCTTTATTTTAGTCTTTTTTATTTGTTTAGTTAGGCAAAAACTTAACTTCTAAAAAGTCTTAGTGCTAACTTTATTTATGTCTTCACTTAAATTTTACCCATCCAGGTTTGTTTTTCTACATCTGTTTTATGCCTTGTGTGTGATCCTAATGCCTAACAGTGGCATCAGCCTTGCTGGAATTATGGTGTACTGTAATATTTTGAATTTATTTAGCGCACTATACCTGCGATGATAATGAGGAGCCATGCAATGGTTGTAGTATTTAATAGGACATCCTCCAACCTTAGGTAAGTTCCATCCTGAGGTATTGATGGACATTCTCTCTCAGAGTGTCTTCTGGAGTCAATGGAGAGAGATGGTTTTTGATACTGTAGAGCAGGGGACCTCAATCACAGTACTGGAGGGCCATAGTGGCTGCAGGTTTTTGTTCTAACCCGGTAACTTAATTAGAAAGCAACTCTTGCCAATAATTTAATTTCATGGCTTGTTAGTGCTTTAACTCTGCTATGTCAGGTAATTTTCATATCTTAAATTTTCTTTCCCTTTCTAAGGATATCATCCAAATGATTTGAAGGCTAAAATGGAGGAGTTTTTCTCAGTCCTTCACTTTTTTCTCTTCACTTTCCTTCCAAGTATTTAATTAAACCCAATAGTGCATGATAAATACACACAGGTGTAAATGTAACAAGCTAAATGGAGAACTGCTGGTCTCTTTTGTCATTTGCATCTTATTGCTAATAACAGGTAATTAAAAACCAAGACTACAGCTGTTTAAGACTAAAATAAGCAATAAGGGTTCAATATCTTAACGAGTGAGACAACTAAAGTGGAGCAGAAGTGTTACTTAAGCAATAAGTGCTTCTTATTAAGCAATTGGGTTGGAACAAAAACCTGCAGCCACTGTGGCCCTCCAGGACCGTGATTGAGGACCCCTGCTGTAGAGAGATTTCAAAGTAAGTCAGTAAGCCTAAATAACAGCTAGAGGGAGCCTTATATTCAGTTAGGACAACTGGCTAAGCCATATACTGCTTCTTCGGGATTTAATTTCCCTGCAATTTCCCCCTACTCCATTACTTGTTTGTATATCTGAGTCCTGCATTCTGTGCTGGAGAGTCCTTTAGGAGGCAGTCTGTTTAAATCGATTCAGAACACACAGGGTCCTGATACATATGGCATAAGCAGTGCTGCTAAGACAGTCATCTATATAAGTGGGTTTGGAAAAAGAATGGACTGATGAAAAAGGGGATCAGACAAGCATGGCACCAAGTGTTACATCTGATGTTGCAAAGGCTGAAGAAAACAATAAGATTGCAGAATCTCAGTTGCAGAGCTGTCTTGTAAGGAGGCCAAATGGATCTGACTGTGTAATCTGAGCAGCAGAAGAAAAGGAGAATATGGCCAGAAACAAATAGACAGTAAATCACAGGCAAAGGTATAAAGTAAGAAGTCAGAATTCTAACACTTGCATGCAGATGTAAGCAGAGCAGAAACACATGATTTATATGTACATTTTTACAACCATTACAGCAGAACCTGTCCTGCTTAACTAGGCTGGGGTTATCAGTGACATCTTGATGATTGGGGGCTGAGAAAAAGGGCAGGTGGCATTGGAATGTAGGAATGAGGGGGAGAGCTAAGAGCAAACCCTGACAGTTGCCTTTTGTCTCAGTGTGGCTTCCAGATATGCTGGCACACAAGGAGACTGACCAGGATGGGGAGTGCAAGGAAACCTACTGGTCTCTGCCCCTTGAGCAGGATGAGGGTGGAGATCTGCAGCGACAGAAACAAAAGCTGGCACTTCACCAGTGTGTAACATAAACATGTTCAAGCTCACTAGCTTCAGCAGCAGGTAGTAAAAACAAGAGGAGTGGCACAAAATATCACCAAACAGAAAGTAAATATTCAGCCTTCGAGGAAAATGTAGGCACAGTGAATTTGTTAATTGTAGTGCCACAGGGAGTTAGTCTGGCAATGCAGTGCCTAAGTTAAAAGAAGAAAGAGGCAGAGATTCAACAAGAGATGGACCAAGAGCAGAACACTTTAATGGGTGGGCTATAAGGGGCAGCTTCTCTGAAAAGAAAGACTCTCCACAGTCACTGTGATGTGCATTGGCAGCTGCTATAGGGTTGTTATGATTGCGCATCTGTTAATAATTTTATCTAGTGTTATATGCTCTATATGCCTTGAAGCATGTGGATTTCAAATATTTGGTTTTGTATTTGTTTTTATTATTTTTATTATTTTTTACTAGTCGCCCCCCGCGGCTCTGCCTGCATAATAGTGAAACAGATCTAAATCCGTTAAGTAGTTCTCTTGTGAAAAGTGGACAGACAGACAGACAATGGATTTTATATGTGTAGAGGTGACATTATAGAAATTATTCTTGTCGATTTTGAAATTACAACAGCTCCATTATGTTTTTGTTATAGACACCTGTGGTTATGGGTACATTCGCAGGTTGGTAGGTAGCATCTCCTGGAGTCCGCACCGAGTGATGTCACTGGCACAACAACTTATATATAAGCTGGCAGCATGGAGCTCCCATTGTTCACGATAGTGGATACACACTCTAAAAGCCTTGTGAGTTTTTGTCATTGATAATACAACAAATGATTTAACAACTGTTTTATTATGATTTTGGTTTAAATGAAGAAAACAGTATTGATTTTCTAGCTGACTTCAGCACGTTTACTAACTAGGTCAACAGGAAAGACGTCATTCCCACAATACTCTGCATCTGAACTGAAGATCTGCCTCTTCCACTAATTTATTGGTCAAGAATCCTGTCTTCAATTTAAAACAACAGTATTGTGGGCCTTTCATGATGCCTTTCCCGCTGATTGTCAACACTGAGTTTTCTAGTGTTAATAGTGTTAATATTTTTGCAAAAAATGTACACATTTTACATGTTTTGACCCTACAACTGAATAATGGATGTGTTGATTGCATATTATGAATCTTTTGTCTTTTTTCAAGCATGTTTTTCATATTCTTTGCTGCTGTCCAGAATTGGTCACTGTTTGACCCCATTCAATCTTAAACTTCTTATATCCTTAGTCCACTAAAGCATGAGATTAAAATATTTTCTCAGCCACCTCTAACAATAGCCACTTTTGATATTTTTGATAACAGATCAATGAAATAATGTAATAATCTGATCTTCTTCTTCTTCTATCGGCTGCTCCTGTTAGGGGTTGCCACAGTGGATCATTTTCTTCTATATCGTCTTGTCTTCTACATCTTGTTCTGTTACACCCACCACCTGCATGTCCTCTCTCACCTTCTCTTAGGCCTTCCTCTTTTCCACTTGCTTGCAGCCCTATCATTAACATCCTTTTCCCAATATACCCAGCATCTCTCCTCTGCATATGTCCAAACCAATGCAATCTAGCTACTCTGACTTTGTCTCCAAACCATCCAACCTGTGCTGAACATCTAATGTACTCATTTCTAATCCTGCCCATCCTTGTCACACCCAATGTATCTTTAACTCTGCCACTTCCAGCTCTGTGCCCTGCTTTCTGGTCAGTGCCACCATCTCCAACCCATATAACATAGCTGGTCTCACTGTCCTGTCCAGTAGAGTACCTAACCAGCCTGTTCGAACACCATACAGCTTGTCAGGCTCTCAGATCTGGGCAACAGGGCCTTCTAGTTTGTTGTCCCATGCACTGGGCTAAAAACCCATGGGGATTTTGCCTTTCAGCCTGTGGCACCAAGACTATGGAATAGCCTGCCTTGTGGTCTGTTGATTCTTTTAAAAAACAACATTACATTACAACATTACATCTTGCCCAAAGAAGGGGCCTGAGTTGCCTCAAAAGCTTGCATATTGTAATCTTTTTAGTTATACAATAAAAGCTGTCATTTTTCTTGGCTTTTCTCTACGTTCATAATGGCTAACACGGTACAACATCCTAGTACAAAAAACAACTAAAAACATTTCTTTTTAAACAAGCTGTTAATCAGTGCTGAATAGTTCCAGTTTGTTTATATATTGTTTTTATTGTTTTTATTGGTTTTGTTTATGTTTTGTTTTAACTGTTGTATTTGTACTGTATTTGCTGTTCAGTGCTCTGTGACCTTTTGTCTGTGAAGGGCGATATATAAATAAACTATTACTACTACTACTACTTTCACTCTTCACCCGTCTGTCACAAATCACTCCTGACACTCTTCTCTACCCATTCCAGCCTGCCTGCACTCTCTTTTTCACCTCTCTTCCACAATCCTCATTACTCTGAATTGCTGATCCCAAGTATTTAAACTCATCCACCTTCGCCAACTCTACTCCTTGCATCCTCACCATTCCAGTGACCTCCCTCTCATTTACATACATGTATTCTGTCTTGTTCCTACTGATCGTCATTCTTCTCCTCTCCAGAGCATATCTCTACCTCTCCAGGGTCTCCTCAACCTGCTCCATACTATCGCTACAGATCACAATATCATCAACAAACATCATAGTCCACGGGGACTCCTGTCTAATCTCATCTGTCAACCTGTCCATTACAACTGCAAATAAGAAAGGGCTCAGAGCCGATCCCTGATGTAATCCCACCTCCAACCTGAATGTATCCGTCGCTCCTACCGCAGACCTCACCACTGTCACACTTCCCTCGTACATATCCTGTACAACTCTTACATACTTCTCTGCCACTCTCGACTTCTTCACACAATACCACAGCTCCTCTCGAGGCACCCTGTCATATGCTTTCCCAAGATCAACAAAGATGCAATGCAACTTCTTCTGGGCTTCTGTATACTTCTCCATCAACACCCTCAGATCAAACATTGCATCTGTGGTGCTCTTTCCTGGCATGAAACCATACTGCTACTCAATAATTATCACCTCACTTCTTAACCTAGCTTCCACTACTCTTTCCCATAACTTCATGCTGTGGCTCATCAATTTTATCCTTCTGTAGTTACTACAGCTCTGCACATCCCCCTTATTCTTAAATATCGCACCAGTACACTTCTTCTCCACTCCTCAGGCATCCTGTCACTTTCCAAGATTCCATTAAACAATCTGGTTAAAACCTCCACTTACAAACTCCAAGCTTCCACAGGTATATCATCTGGACCAACGGCTTTTCCATTCTTCATCCATTTTATAGCTGTCCTTACATCCCCCTTACTATCTCCACATCTCTCTCTCATTCTCTTCATTCATCAACCTCTGAAAGTACTCTTTCCATCTGCTCAAAACACACTCCTCACTTGTGGAGTATGTTTCCATCTTTATCCTTTATCACCCTAACCTGCTGCACATCTTTTCCAGCTCGGTCCCTCTGTCTAGCCAATCGGTGCAGGTCCTTTTCTCACTCCGTAGTGTCCAGCCTCTCATACAACTTATCATACACCTACACAGGGTTTAGTTGGGTATTTAATTAGCCAGAAGCATTTTAGATTGTAATAGATTTCAGATTCTTTCACAATGGTGCCCAGAATCAATTCTTCCAACCTCTGTCTCCCCATTAAGTGTCATGGCTCTCTCCATTCCTTCTGTATATACTGTATATAAACCTGTGTTGAGGAATATGCATTCAACAAGGAAGTAGTGATGTCAACATCAATGATTGCTTCCTGCCCGTTTCATCACCCAGATAACAAGACTTGTTGGGATGAGTGCCATTTTAGAACATTCAATGTTGAACTGGTGACTTCAGATTCAGACCTCCATCATCAGGCACTTCTCCCAACTAAAGTCACTCCTAGATTATCCTTTATAAAGCTTTACAAATACTGTAATGTTGTACATTTCTTTTGACACTATTGGGACAAGTTTTATTAGTCTTCAACATGTCATATTTTTCTTCACTACTTTTAATCTGTAACCCTTATCTCATTTTTACTTCCACTTGAGCTGTTACATTAATTTCTTCACTGTAAAAATACATGGCTCAGCTCAGGTTGGGGAGGATGTACTGGTACAGCGCGTTGATGAAACAGCTTGGAATCCTAGTTGGCAACCCCCCAGGCAGACGTGCAGTCCAGTCCCACCCTCTGGAATTGACCCTCTATCTGCCACACCCAGGTGCTACGTGGGTGTCCCCTTGGCCTGGCTCAGCCACTTGGGTTCTCAACAATGAGGATCCTACAAGCCGGATCACCCTCAGGGAATCTCACTTCATGGCCGTAATGCCATAACTGATGCTCCCTCACAATGCAGGTAATGTGTCTCATTCAGGGCTCCATGAGCAACCACTTATTCTACGCACAGTCAAACCATCAGTACCCAAGGATTCTCTGAAGAGACACAATACCAAAGGAGTCTAGTCTTCATCTCAGGTCACTGGAAAACATTCATATCTCGCAACCATATAGCAAGACAGGAAGCACCAGGACTCTGAAGACTTTGGCCTTCATCCTTTTGCATAGATATCGGGAGTGCCACACACCCCTTTCCAGCGACCTTATGAACCCCCATGATCTCCCAATCTGTCTATTGACTTCATAAGAAGAACTACCAGACAAATGAATGTCACTGCCAAGGTAAGTAAACCACTCGATAAGGTCAACGTTCTCTCCTCAAACAGACACACTTCTGATGCCTGTGCCCAAGAAGTCATTAAAGGCCTGGATCTTGTTTTTTTATTCAGGAAACTTGCAAGCTCAGACACTCAGTCTCTTGAGAGCCCCAATCAGAGCCTCCATTCATGACATCACCAGCAAAGTCAAGATCAATGAATCTTTCTTCACCAACAGGTTCCCAACAGCTGCTGGACCCCACAACCTTGCCCAACACCCAGTCCATGCAAGCATTGAAGAGAGTAGGAGCGAGAACACACTCCTGTCTAACTCCAGAATCAACCTGGAAAAACACAGAGGTTCTGCCTCCACTCTGCACAGCACTCACAAAACTAGTGTACAGGCTGACCATAATATCCAGCAACCTTGAGGAGATCCTGAAAAACCTCAGGATGTTCCACAGGGCAGCTTGATCAACTGAGTTTAACACTTTACGAAAATTGACAAAGCCTGCAAAGAATCTCTGCCGATATTCGCGTTTGCACTCCATGAGAACCCTCATTGCCAGGATGTGGTCGATGATAGGCTTCTTAGGTGTAAAACCAAACTGCTTCGGTCACCAGTAGGCGAGCAAGTGATCACGGATCCTTTTGAGGATGACCCTAGTAAGGACTTTACCTGGCACCGAGAGCAGTCATATCCCCCTGTAGTTGTCGCAATCCAGGCAATCACCCTTCCCTTTCCAGAAAGGGACGACAAACAAAGATTGCTTGCAATGCTAGGAGAACAGCCTTTCCATTAGCCTGGAGAAGTTCACCCCAGATACCACAGATCCCTGCAGCCTTCCCTCCCCTCAGCAAATTCACCACCTATGCAATCTCAGTGAGATTTGGTGGTTCACAGCTAATTGGAGGATCAACCTCAAGAACCGTGGACGCAGAGATATCCAACGTCCTACTCGGAGGATCAGCTTTGAACAACAGCCTCCCTGATTGTGACTCTCCGAAGAACAGATTCAGTTATGCTTAATTCTTAGATTCCTCTGCAAGCAGGACGTGGGTCACTAGACCACAGATGGTGTGTCACTTGCTCACAGATTTCTCTAACAAATGCCTCCTTATCTTCCTTCAGAGCCCTCACAGCAATCCTTCTCAGTTCCCAATACAGACCAGTTGCCATTAAGCCATGTGCTGCAACTCCTCTTGATGAATTCCAGGGTACCCTGTGAGATGAAACACCTCCTTCTGGGAACACTGGTAGCATCAAGACAACCATGAGCAACCTTCAGGGTCTTGTCATGGAAGATCTCCCACATTACATTAGGATCAACAGTCGTACCCAAATTAGTTCCTCACACAAACTTTGTGAAGACATGTTAGAAGCAGCTTGATCTTGGAGTCTGGCCAAGTCCAGCCTCATTTTCCTAGTAGGTGGTAGCCTATTGGACCTAAGTTAGATCTTCAGAGTAGCAACAACAAGTCTGTGGTCATAATTCACAAACTGGGCACTTCTGTAGACCCTTTAGTTTTGCACGAATGTCCAGCATCTACCCACGAGGATGTGATCGATCTCCTTCATCGCACCACCAGTATTGGAGTACCAAGTCCAATGATGTGGCTCAGGGTACTAAAACCAGGATCCAGCAATTCGCAGCACCTCACCTTTTTCAAAGTCAAGGAAGGTGGAGCCACTTTCACCATGGTCACCAGACCCATGGGGACCGAGACAATCCTCATAGCCAGTCCTGTCAGGGTTGCATTGAAATCACCCATGACCAAAGGAGTGTCACGAGCACCCATCAACTACTGAGCGAAGTTGTGAATGAAATATCTCCCTCACTGAGACATCACTCACTGCAGTTGACGTATACACCAAGAAAACAGACAAGGCACCCAGGGAGTGCTGTAATCTAAGTCTCATAATACACTCATTGAAAAGAGTGACATCAGACACCATCGGAAGAAGCCAATCCGCTACAGCAACAGCTACTCGACGAGTATGATAGTCATCAGAGCGACCAGACCAATAAAAGGTGTATCCACCTACAGAGATCTGGCCAGTCCCAGGTCTGCGCACCTCAAAGAGTGCCGCCACTGAAATGTGGAGTTTACGTAGCTCCTCTGACAGTAGAGGAAGATAATCATCATGTTAGATAAAGAAGACTTTTCACGCACTTACCCGGATGGGCCAGCTCAAATTGGGACCTGAGTGCTGCCGTGCAGCAGGCAACGCCTCAGCACCACACCAGTTCTGGTTCCCAACAGGCCCGACCCCATTGGCTCTCTGATAGTTTCAACTCTTCCAGGGATGGAGTTCCCAAGGGCTTTCCCCCATCCCCTTCATGATGCAATCATCATCCCTATGGACGGCTGCAGCAGAGCTACTTCCACGGAGAGCAAAAATGAGTCCTTTCCGTCATCTCACAGCTTTATGAAGTTTTTTTATGGTGGATGGACTGCCAATCCTGCCACCAACCACCATGATTTTCCTGCAAGTTGAAGGACCACTTGCAGGGCCAGATGCAGTTTAACATCATACCCAGGACATGGCTTTAGTATTTATTTAATTAATTTGAAATTTGCTACTCAGTTCCATTCTGTTTGTGTATCCCCCATGATTCCTCATTCCTATTTTATTTTTTGATCTTTTACTAGATATGTACTTGAAAAATATTGTTGCTTTTTGTTTTGGCTTCAACAGTGTTTTCTTTCAGGTTCTCTTTCAACATTTGACCCCATCATATTGACTCTCTCAATTCCCCAACATTTTCCATTTTTCTCACAACTATATACACTATATACTGTACTATTCACCAGTTTCTTCCATCTTCATTGACATTACCCTGCACGCTTTGCCATCACTGAGAGTAGTCAATGGATCAGTGTCTATAAACATGGAGACACTTGTGAGGTCTAACTCACCTTATTGACCACTCAGTTCTTCTGAACGATGTCTGTTGATGCCACCTCTGGTGGAAATTAAACCACCAGAGTGGTCCAGTTCGTTTGTACATCCTAGCTAGGGGAACAAACTTCCCACCTCCATTCAGAATTCTGACTCCAACAATGTGTTTAAGAGGTGCTTGAAAACTCTCTTGTTCAGTAAATTTATGTCTAACTGATATTAGCTGTTAGGTGTTATTATCCTTTGAGGAGAGGACCGGGGGAGTGGACATATCGCCAGTAGTACTTCCCCCCGGGACATGAGAGGGCAGTCCCCCTGGAAGTGCTGCCAGAAGAGGAGCCAGATTCCCATGCAGCACTTCCACCCATGCCCGGAAGTGCTGCCGGAATTTGATCAAGGAGCACCTGGAGCACTTCTGGGTGCAGTATAAAAGAGGCCGCCTTACTCCAGCAAGTGAGCCAGAGTTGTGTGGAAGAGGATGGAGCTTGCAAGGGAGGAGTAGAGGCAGCAGAAGGAGAGAAAGAGAAAGAGAGAACTCTGAGTCTTTACTGGTGATTGGTGCACTGTGTGTTGTGCAAGAACAAAATAAGCGTGTGTGTTCTGGACATTGTTGGTCAGTGTGTCTGTCTGTAGCTGGGCTAATCTTCTACACTAGGAATTGTATCTAACTTTTATTTATATCCTGATGTCTTCACTCAAAAGCCACAAACAGGTACTCGAATATATTGACATCTTTTTTTAAGCCGCTTTGAACAAATCCTTATGTCATACATCATGAAGACTTTTGAGAGGCTGGTCCTAAAACAGCTAAGACCCCTGGTTTCAGAACATCTGGATTCTCTGCAGTTTGCCTATCAGACATACACAGGTGTAGAAGATGCTCTGATCTACATGCTCCACAGAGCCTGTCATGCCATGAAGCCTTGGAGACCAGTCACCATTCAGGGGGAGGATGTGGAAGCAGTGCAGAACTACAATAACCTGGAGATACATCCCCCCTAGGAGGTGCTCTCTTGGAATACTTTTAGTCACAGGCTCATTCCACCATGGTGTGCTTTTCTGCCCACTAAAATCAGGCATTTGAATGCTTCCTACTAACAAACTCTTCAAGTTCATTTTGAAATGTTTGCACAATATACATTTAATTATTTATCGATTGATTGATGGATGGATGGATGTATTGACTGATTGATCGACCGGTTGATCGATTAGCTGTATTATTGGTCCTGTGAGTCTGTATCCTTGTTTTTTATGTTTCTGCTTCTGTATACATTGAAATTTCTCCTTGGGACGAATGCACTTTATCTAATCTAATTTCTAGGTTGTAGTGAGAAAGTAGCAATATACTGTAGATACTTCCAATAGGTCTGACCGGACATTTGTGGTGCAAGAGAATATGTGTTTTCTGAAGGTAATGGACTGATCACATGCAAACTCATAATAAAAGTGCACAATGCATCAAACCTTCCAATCCTCCCTTAGCCTGACTGCAGCTCATCTCCATGTGACGTGTGCTAAAGTCCCAAAGCCTTCTTTGTTCCTGGAGCGTTTGCATTATCCAAACTAATAAAATAAAGTCGCCCAATTCCTGAAGCAATCTAACAGGCACAATTCAGAAATACAGAATAGTTTAACACCAAAAGCAACATTCTTACTTTTTCTATATTTACTTGACTAAAAGTAAAAAACTAAACTGTAACATAATTAGAGTTCACATCAGCTCTGTGTGTATTAGTACGTGTCTTTAGGAATTTATCCAGGCTCAGCATTTTGAACTCTAAGGAAACACTTGCTTATTCAAGCTAATCACAGTTCAGTGTAGAAAAACTTAAGTCAGTCGTTCTTCTCTTTCATGCAGAAGAATCTACTTTGACTTCTTGTCTTCGATTCTGCAAATACCTTTGATGAACTGTAAAACTGACTAATTCTCTTTTTAACCTCTTTCACTTGAGACTATAAGGGAGCTTGCATAATCCAGATCAGTTTAGTCAGAGCTGCTCTTCATCAAGGTCTTTCTCTTTTAAGTATCTCTTTTATACTGCGTATCATGTATTAGATGTCCCATTTGAACAGGATTTATACTCCATTTGCCTAAATACATGCAAAGTATGTGGCAGACAAGGTTGTTTAAATGCACATTGCTTTGCCTTGTCAGCTAAATGCACACAACAGTTACAGTTCCTAAAAACATATTTGAACCTTTCATCCACCTTCCCTTTTTGCAGAACTGAGTACATACCATAGAAACAAGCAGATTATTGTACTAAAGTGAGAAAAATAGCCAAGTGGATAGTGAGAGATGAATAAACACAAAAAACTAACTAATCATTTCAAATCAAACCCTTGTGAACGCTGGCCCGGACACAGACAGACGGACATCATAGTTTCACCACACACCGTTTATTTACAATATTTACAGTTTTCAATTATGTGCACTCACACACCCCAGTGCCTCCAGCACCGATTCCTCAATGTCCAGGCCACACTCTTCCAGTCTTTGTGCCTTTCTCCTGGCTGCCTCCCGTCCTCGCTCTAGCTCCGTCTTCCTTCCTCCCGACTCTCGCCACGACTGCTGGGAGGCGGCCTTTTATGGGAACCGGATGGGCTCCAGCTGCTTCCCGGCACTCCTCCGCAGACACGCCCTTGTGTGGCGGAAGTGCCAGCTGCGCACCCAGAAGCCGTCCGGGTGTCCCCTGTCGTTTTCCCCCCAGCACTTCCTGGTGTGGCGGAAGTGCTGGACTCCAGCGCTGCTATGTCCTTCTCGTGGCCTGAAAACCAAAACTGTACACAATACAGGTCTCACCAGGGTGTTATAACTAGGCAGACTTAACAGCATCTTATGTTCCCAGGCAAAGTAGTTCACTGAGGCTATTATGGTCACTTGACCCTAGTGGTTCAATGACCTCTACACCTTTCTTCTGACTGCCTCCTTCCTCCTCCAGATGTTGCCACTCTTCCACCCGACTCTTGTCAATGACTGGAGGGAGGCGGCCCCTTTTATGGGAACCCGGATGGGCTCCAGCTGCTTCCCGGCACTCCTCCGCAGACACGCCCTTGTGTGGCGGAAGTGCCAGCTGCGCACCCAGAAGCCGTCCGGGTGTCCCCTGTCGTTTTCCCCCCAGCACTTCCTGGTGTGGCGGAAGTGCTGGACTCCAGCGCTGCTATGTCCTTCTCGTGGCCTGAAAACCAAAACTGTACACAATACAGGTCTCACCAGGGTGTTATAACTAGGCAGACTTAACAGCATCTTATGTTCCCAGGCAAAGTAGTTCACTGAGGCTATTATGGTCACTTGACCCTAGTGGTTCAATGACCTCTACACCTTTCTTCTGACTGCCTCCTTCCTCCTCCAGATGTTGCCACTCTTCCACCCGACTCTTGTCAATGACTGGAGGGAGGCGGCCCCTTTTATAGGAACCTGGATGGGCTCCAGCTGCTTCCCGGCGATCTCCCGCGGACACACCCCCGTGTGGCGGAAGTGCCAGCTGCGCACCTGGAAGCTGTCTGGGTGTGGCGGAAGTGCCGGGCTCCTGGGATAATCAGGCACTGGGGCGCCGCCTGGCGGTGGCCACGGGTCCCTACAGGGCTGGGCTTCCACGCCCTCTACCCGAGGCCTCCAGTATAACCAGGACGGACGCCCCTTCTCGGTCTGGAGGAGGCACAAGTCCTCCTCTGGTCCTCCTTGGCGTCCCGGCCGGGGACCACACTCTTTATAAAAATGTATTGACTTTTCAGCATGCCTTATGAAATCTAACTTTTCAGATATCCGAGGGAATTAGCATGTATGTAAAAAATGTTGCTGTCTATAGTATTAAACCTATAGGCTGCTCCTAAAAAACCCAATCCCATGATAACTGCACTTAAGTCAAGAGGTGCAATGAAAAATCTGTTAAATAATAAAGGTACACTGGAGAGTATAAGGGAAAAAGCAACAGGTCAAAGGTTAATATAGCAAGCAGTCCAGCCTGGATCTCATGGGCATTGGCAGGTCACTCAGTTAAGCATAAAAACTTGACTAATCTCATTCGGCTACCCTTTAATATCCTCTCGTTTCCACTCCCGCCCCCAAACTGGAGGCGACAAGGTCCTTTTAAGCATGGACACAAGGGCAATTTCAGTTTGACTCCTGTTTCACTGGGAAGAACTTCTTAATCCCAAATAAATAATCAGACCACACACCAACAGTGTCACCTATCAGCCCCCTGACAGCATAGTTGTCCTCCTTGTGGTACGAAGCCCAGTAACCCTTGCAGAAGGTTAAACTACAATAGCAGTATATTGTAAGATACTGTAGCTGTAACAGCTATGGCATATTGGTACTGCCACAAAACAAGTTGAAAGCCTGGAACAGTATTATAGCTAATCTCCAGTCAGTCATCTGTTTAACTGACATCCTGCCCACATTTCTCCCCCTGTTGTCCTTTAAATGTGTCTTGGGCTCAATTATAAGTCATCAATTTATAATTTTGTGTTTGCCACAATGCAGATTCACTCTGTATAACATCTGCAAGATAAGACCATATCTGGTAGAGTATGCAGTAAAACTCTGGTCCAGGCAGCCAGGCTGGTTTGCTGCAACCTCTAACTAGAAGGGGTACCTGGATGTGCTACCAAGCCACTGCAGATGACTCAACCAGACAAGACAGCTACATGTTGATCTTCTTTTCTTCACTCCAATGACTCCCTGTAGCACCACATGTTAAGTTCAAATCCTTGATGCTGGACCTATGTATATGGAGGCACTCATTAGTTCCTATGCTTCTTTCTGCCCACTGAGATCTCATCTAATGAACAGCGTCTGATGATACCCCCTTTGCATGGCATCAAATCTTAATCCAGACCCTCTTCATGTGTAGCTCTTAGCTGGTGGATCAAGCTGCCCACTTCTATCCAAACTGCTAAATTTCACATTGCATTTAAGAAAGGTTTAAAGACTCTATTGTTCTGAGAATATCTGTCTAATTGAGCATGATTTTTCCAACAGGTTCATGTAACTAAGGAGAGATTAAGTAGTCATGTGTCATTCTGTTATGTTTAGAGTTTCATTTGTAATGATCAATATTGGAACCTTTGTATAAAGAGACAAGATAAACAGAGGAAGAATTGGGGCACCATGTAATGTATAGGATTGTTTCCAAAGAAAAAAAAAAATACGTCAAAAAGCAAGATTCCTGAAGTAACATCAAAATGACGTAGGTTTGGTCTTAGTAATGTAGAGAGGAGCCTCCCTTCATCTGGTTAGATGGAGGTCTGGTGGTCAGGTAATTTCACATACAGAGATGGTAGCAGAAATGGCATTACCATTCCTCAGATTAGGGTTAGGCAAAACGGACATTGAGATGGAGGCAGGGCTACATCCACATCCTTCCCTGTAATATAAGATGACGACCCCCGATTAACACTCCAAGAACTCATATTTGACACCTTATTCTGTAAAACCTGTTTCAAATCAGTGTCCCAGACTGATGTTTACTTGAAATGTTGATCTCTTTTGTAAGTTGCTTTGGATAGAAGTATCTGCTAAGTGAGTAAACATAAATGTGAACGTAAACACCTTATTCCTGTAAGATTCTGGTTTCAAGAAAGGAATTGTGTTGGAGTGTGGTGGCTTGTGATGTCAGTTATGCTGTGACTATTTAAGATGGCGATTTATAGGGACCAGAATCCAAGATTCTGGATTAAACATCAAAAAATGTTGAAAAATCTTGCTAGCTATTAAGGAGAAAGGAATATTAGACAAAGGTGAACTTTTAAAACTGATGATTTTGGACATTTATTTTTGGGTTATATTTTATCTTGTGATAATGTATATATACATTTTTTTCTTTTTTGCTGTCCTGGTTTGACATCTATCTGTTTCTATGACAAGCATTTTTTAGACCCCTTTGTGCCTCATTTCCCATAAACAATTTTTTTTATATGTCGTATTCACAACAGAGACTAAGTGCAGTTGTAACACTTACTTATTTATTCGTTTTTTTAATTTATTTTCGGCTTTCTGCCTGACGCTCTTCTGTTGTTTTTCAGATTATCTGGGCTGACAAAACATCATAGCAGTAATCCACATTCTTATTTTCTAATGGTACATGCAAATAGGCACAAAGCTTTGATATGGCATATGTGCGGGAGGGGGCATGTGACCTTTAAAAGTTAAGCTGTACAAAAGAATAAAACATAAAATATATGCAGAATGGGATGGTAAATGATGCAGAGTCAACTAATGTTCTAGAGGCAACAGTGAGAATAAATAAAAGCTCAGCATGAGGTGTTAAATGTGAATCAGTTTCTAACAATAATGGTTAGTCTGAGTGCCTAACTGAATAGACTATCTTCTAAAGAGAAAACAAAACATTCAATGAGCAATAAAAGAAAAACAGGAAAACCAGGCTGATACAAAACAAACATGCAGCAGTACAGCAAGAAAAGTGTGCTTAATAGTCACATACTGTATGTTAACAAACACAAAGGACGATAAGATTTTCTGTGTGTCATAAAATTTTTTCTTCTTTTGCATGATGTTTTTTTTTTTTGAATTTTCATGAAATTCACTTGCACTGTGGAATTGCTTGTGCTATACTTCACACTAAAACCTTTGCCATCTCAGTACCTGCATGGTTTAGGAAACAATGAAAAAATAAGTGTGCCTTGTTTTTCTACAAATGAACACATTATTTCCTTTAAAATTGACTTAAAATATGAAAGAATTTGCCAACTATCTAACCTCCGAGAGTCATATGCAGCTCAAGCAATGCCACTTCCCATTAATTTTATTCTTGTATTTTGTCACATTTTTATTGTCTCTTTTAGCCCTTTTGAATATGTTCTATTATACTGTACCATCATGTTTTTCTTTCCTTGCTCATTAGGCTTTTTACCATGCTAGAGCTTCAATCTGATAGTGTTTTGTACCATTGCTGATAGCATGTGCTGTGTCTCTATCAATGTTAACACTAGCCATACTCATTGGCATTTTCATAAAGGTTTTTTACTTCTAGTAGTTGTGCTACAGAGAATTCACCCCTTGTAATCCCCCTCTAACATATCTAATGAACAGGTGACCTGATATTAGTTACCTAAGACAGTGGTCATTTTTTACCACTGTAGCTACAAGGATGCACCACTGAGCCCTTAACCACAGACACAGCAATACCTAACACAATTCCAGGTTAAAATAAAGGAATCTTAATTGACAAAACATCTTCTCCCCAAGAACACCAGCACAAACATTCCACTCACAATTCTCAGTTTCTCCTCCAAGAGAGCACTGCTCACTGCCTCCCAACTCTGACTTGATTTAGGTGAGGTGGTGGGCCCTCTTTTAAACTAGACTCTGGGAATTGTTTTCAGTCTCCTGCTCAAGTCATATAGACACACTTCCAGGTCATGTGGAAACCAGGGCAGCCCTTCCCTGGGAGTGCCCTAAGGTTTCCTAAGACCCGGAATCGGTGTGTTTTGGGACTGTTACTCCCATGACACCCTGTGTGTTTCCAGATTGGTATTATCCCTGAGGAACACTGCCACCTATTGTTTGGATGAATGAACTGTTCCCGGCATTCCGGTTTACTTAGATAGATAGATAGATAGATAGATAGATAGATAGATAGATAGATAGATAGATAGATAGATAGATAGATACTTTATTAATCCCCAAGGGGAAATTCACATACTCCAGCTGCAGCATACTGATAAAAAAAAAATATTAAACTAAAGAGTGATAAAAATGCAGGTATAACAGACAATAACTTTATATAATGTTAACGTTTACCCCCCCAGGTGGAATTGAAGAGTCGCATAGTGTGAGGGAGGAACAATCCCTCTTCTTTGCGCCCTCTCCCCAGCACACCACCGCGTAGAAGAGTGCGCTCGCCACAATCGTCTGATAGAACATCTGCAGCATCTTATTGCAGATGTTGAAGGACATCATCCTTCTAAGGAACTATAGTCGTCTCTGTCCTCTCTTGCACAGAGCATCAGTATTGGCAGTCCAGTTCAATTTATCATCCAGCTGTACTCCCAGGTATTTACAGTATAGGTCTGCACTCTCTGCACACAGTCACCTCTGATGATCACGGGGTCCATGAGAGGCCTGGGCCTCCTAAAATCCACTACCAGCTCCTTGGTTTTGCTGGTGTTAAATCCTTGATTATGTTCCTATACTCCTCCTCCTGCCCACTCCTGATGCAGCCCACAATAGTACTGTCGTCAGTGAACTTTTGCACATGGTAGGACTCCGAGTTGTATTTGAAGTCCGATGTACTCGTATATAGGCTGAACAGGACTGGAGAAAGCACAGTCCCCTGCGCCACTCCTGTGCTGCTGACCACAATGTCAGACCTGCAGTTCCCGAGATGCACATACTGAGGTCTGTCTGTAAGATAGTTCACAATCCATGCCACCAGGTATGAATCTACTCCCATCTCTGTCAGCCTGTCCCTAAGGAGCATAGGTTGGATGGTGTTGAAGGCACTAGAGAAGTCCAGAAACATAATTCTTACTGCACCACTGCCTCTGTCCAAGTAGGAGAGTGTAGCATGTAGATGATGGCATCCTCCGCTCCCACCTTCTCCTGGTATGCAAGCTGCAGCGGGTCGAGGGTGTGGTGGACCTGTGGCCTCAGGTGGTGAGGCATCAGCCGCTCCATGGTCTTAAGCACATGTGACGTCAGGGAGACAGGCCTGAAGTCATTCAGCTCACCAGGACGTGATACCTTTTGGACTGGGGTGATGCAAGATGTTTTCCAAAGCCTCAGGACTCTTCCCTGTTCCAGGCTCAGGTTGAAGATGTGCTGTAGAGGACTCCCCAGCTCCAACGCACAGGCCTTCAGCAGTCGTGGTGATACTCTATTTGGACCTACTGCTTTGCTGGCACAAAGTCTCCTCAGCTCTCTGCTTACCTGGGCTGCTGTAATTGTGGGTAGGGGGAAACTCTCTCCTATGCTGGTATTAGCAGAAGGATGGGTGTAGGAAGCAGTACTCTGAGGTGAGAGTGAGAGTGGGTTAGGGTGGTCAAACCTGTTAAAGAAGTTGTTCATCAGGTTTGCTTTCTCCACATCTCTCTCGATGGAGGCACCCTACTTTGAGCTGCAGCCAGTGATGATCTTCATCCCATCCCATACTTCCTTCATGCTGTTATTCTGTAACTTTTGCTCCAGTTTCCTCCTGTACTGCTCCTTCGCCACCCTGAGCTGGACTCAGAGTTACTTCTGCACATGCTTGAACCCATGCTGATCACCTCCTTTTAAAGCCCTTTTCTTCTGGTTCAAAAGGCCCTTGATGTCACTTGTAATCCATGGCTTGTTGTTAGCATAGCAGCATACTGTTCTTACTGGAACTACAATGTCCATACAGAAGTTGATGTAGTCAGTAGCGCAGTCAACAGCCTCCTCAATGTTCTCACTATGTGACCCCTGCAGGATATCCCAGTCTGTAGTTCCAAAGCAGTTTCTCAGAGCCTGCTCTGCCTCAGGGGACCACTTCCTGAATGAGCGTGTGGTTGTAGGTAGCTCCCTCACTCTTGGTTTGTAGTGAGGCTAAAGCAGAACCAGGTTATGATCTGCTTTCTGAAGCGCAGGCAGCGGGGTGGCGCCGTATGTGTCCTTAATGTTTGCATACAATAGGTCAATAATTCTATTTTCCGGGGTGTTACAGCCCACGTACTGGGAGAAGTCAGGTAAGGTTTTGTCCAGAATCACATGGCTAAAATCTCCAGAGATTAGCACAAGCGCCTTGGGGTGCTGTGTGTGTAGGCAAGTAGTAGGGACTCAGATTTACGGGCAACAGTTTGATGTCCCTGCAGCAATTGGAGATTTTGACGTTTACATGTCCAGGATTGCACCACCTTCTTTTCACATAGAGAGAGAGCCCTCCTTTCCGCCTCCCACAGGTATTTGCATTTGAGAAGAGAAATAGAATAGTAGAGGGTTAGTAATAAATTATTAATACTGTATCATATTACTTACGGTATGTTTTAATACTAATGACTAACAACATAAATGCGTTATGAACAGCTAATCAGCAGCTCTAGTCAGGGTATGCTAAATTGAAATACTGAGTCTTCAGCCAGGATTTAAAGGCTGAGACCGAAGGGGCATCTCTTATAGTAGCAGGCAGACCATTCCACAGTTTAGAGGCCCTGTAACTAAAAACTCAACTTCCCACTGCTATTTTATTAATCCTTGGAATTATAAGCAGATACTGGAATCTTAAGATCTTAACGTGTGCTCAGGTTTGTAAGTAATGTTAAGATCAGATTGGCCATTTAAGGCTTTACATGTTAAAAGGAAGATTTTCAAATCTGCCCTAAACTTAACTAGGAGCCAGTGAACTGGAGTTATGTGCATGTTTTTCTTGTAATAATTCTTGCAACAGCATTTTGAATTAACTGAAAGCTGTATACAGAAAAACGTGAACATCCAGTGAGAACTGAATTGCAGTAGTCAGTCCTAATAGAAATAAATGCATAAATTCATTTCTCAGCATTTAGAAAACACCTTAAGTTCCCAACATTTTTAAGATGGATGAATGGTAAACGTAAATGACATGTTGTCGCAGGTGCTGTGTGTGCTCTCTGGCATTCAGTATTACAGCGACAGTGTAGGAGTTGAAGTGAGTTTAAAACGATTGGCAGCTAGAATCATGAAGATATAAAGTACAAAATATTCACTTGATGTAAATGATGTGTCACACTCTGTCAAAAGGACTGCCAATAAGAGAGATGATAATAGAGAGCAACAGAAGATGCAGATTTCAGTACTCGCAATACCCAAATGAAAATAATTGCCTTCCAACATTAGTAGATACACAGATGAGGCTGCACAACATCCACCTTCTGACTGCATGTCTAAATAAATAATTAAAGAAATTTAACACTGTCTAGCTGCAAACATGTCATGACAAAATAGCCAGATCGTTTTAACATGTTGTATATCCATAGACCACAATGCCTATTTAAACTCTCTTTGCTGTTGTTATGTCATACAGTGCTGCAATAGTTAAAATGACAGAAAGATATCGTAGCAGATAGACACACTTATCGAGCGTGTAGAGGCCAGTAGCTGCAGTGGTCTACATGTCTGTATGTCTGTCTGTCTCCACTGTTGCGGCACACATTAGGCTTCAGTTACTTGTGCTACTGAGCTCCTGAATGGAAAGCAGAATTTCAGCTTTTTATTTTCTCTCAACGTCACATATTTTGTTCAGTATCTTTTGCTTTCTCCCTGAAACCCTGGCAGGAAAAATTGGGGCTAGTGTTTTAGGAAGAAGCCCTGTGGGTGTAGCCTTTACAGCACAGGATTTTGCCGCCATTCACTACAGACTTTTTAACTTTTTTCTCCTCAAATGTGTATTCTTATTTGAGAATCAAGTCTGGCCCTGCAAGGCTAACTGATATGTGACAGACAATATGAATTACGCAGCTGCAGAAAAGTGCACAGATCAACATAGAAGTGCTTTTGACCTCAAAAATCATTGAAGGAATTCAAAAAACTATTTTTAGTGAGTTCTGTATTTCACAGTTGCCAAAACAGCTATGACACCAATTGTGTTGTATTTTTGCAAAACCTGCCTGTTTCACTAATCATTATCCACTGCATGCCACAACCCACTCATATCTGTTCATTGTATTGTTGAGGCATCTGCTGAGAGAGAACTGACTTTGGAGGATTCATGCAAACTCCTGATACACAGGGTGCAAGGCTGAGAAAAATCCAGACATAAGTGAACTTCCTTTAGTCAACAAATTTGTTTACATCGATGCTGATGTACTTATGTTTTCATAGCTTTCCAAACTTTGCAATCCTTGATGTCTGAATTAGTATTAGCTGTGGCAGAGCAGGAGACCAGCAAACCTTTGGCATTTTCTAGTCCAATGATCAAGGTGCCAGTGGGGCTGGTTTTCAATCGACTGCCCGAGTGGTTTTCAGGTTTAGCCGTTTGTATCCAACTTACATGTCCAGGCCAGGTTTGTATGGGGTGCGTCACTCCAAGGCTGAGAATTATGGTTATTCATTGTAAGGTTCAGTGAGATACTGTAAATTTACAGTACTTTGTAGTATCTTGGAATTTGAGTCAGGTTCATCAGATCAGAATTGTTAAATTCAGAATCTGCAAGGAAAAAATGAAATTTTCACTTTGTGATTGTCAGTGTATGATGCTTTCAAGCCAGAGACTTATGGTTCTTGAAGCAAGAACTAAATCTGCAGAATCCATCCATCCATCCATTATCCAACCTGTTATATCCTAACTACAGGGTCACGAGAGTCTGCTGGAGGCAATCCCAGCCAACACAGGGCGCAAAGCAGGAAACAAACACCGGGCAGGGCGCCAGCCCACCACTGGACACACACACACACACTAACACCAAGCACACACCAGGGAAAATTTAACCTGCATGTCTTTGGACTGTGGGAGGAAAGCGGAGCACCCGGAGGAAACCCACGCAGACATGCAAACTCCATGCAGGGAGGACCCAGGAAGTGAACCCTGGTCTCCTTACTGTGAGGCAGCAGCGCTACCCACTGCAATCTGCAGAATTGTCATCACAAAATATTTACAGATTCACCACCCTGGGATCAATTGGGGTACCTGAAATTAGAGCTGGAAAAGGTCATCTGAATTAGAAGTCTGCTTTATGTCCTGGACAGCTTTATCACAGAGAAAAAATTGAACTGCCTTAGTCTGTTTAGATCATTCAGCCATTTTTGATTTAGCTTCAGGCCCTCAGCTTCCCACTGTCATCAGTGTGTGGCCAAACCAACAACGGCACAAATTCAATCACAGAGTCACTGTGCTCTATATAGAATAGCCTGAACATTTTAAGAAGGACTGTCACTACTCTAACAGCAAGCAGTCAATTGTTTGAACTCAACATATGGCAACAAAATCATCTCCTTCACTGCTTCGAGCACCATCCAGACCATAGTTTCAAGACTTTAAATTGCAACTTGTATATGATCTCTTTTATCATTTTACTCTGAATGTTATCCACAACCAATGTAAATGAGAATTACTTTTTGCCTTTGAATGAAAATCAACCAAATATTGTTCCTGATTCATACATATATGCATCTGTTTTCAGATTATAAGGGCACAGTGCAGTCAAGTCTATCTTGGTAGCAGCAAACAAGCCTGAATTGAGCACCACTTCATCACAGGGCACACTTACTTATACACTCATACCCACACACACACTAACACTCAGCCTCGCATGACTCTGATTTATCTGAAAATGTAAAGAAATGTTAAATCACGATACAGTCAACTATGAAGAAGTAGTTAGCTTTAAAATTCGTAAAAAAGGTAACCCTTTAGGTTAGGTACTGCAAAAATGCATCCATTACTCTAATGCAACAAGACCTTAAGAGAGGCAATAACACTTATAAAACATCAGTAGATCGGCTATTTATCTCTGTGCAGTGTGGCATATTGACTTGATGGTAAAATTATTTATTTGTTTATTTGTTTTCTGTAGGCTCCTCTGCTCTTTTATCCTTTGACACTCCTTGGCATCCCAGGGAAGCAAACAGGAAAATTATCATCATGCAGAAGAAGCCTCAAAATGGTTTTGGATCAACAGGGGGGATCCATGGACAACATGTGCTGCTTGATCACATGTCAGGTCCTGACTAACCCTAGAGTTTTGCCTGGGTGATGGTATGTGATTGTTGAAAGACCTGAAACACCCTATGACCCCAGGTATATATGACGCGAAGGGACTAAAAAAGTTCAGTTATATGAATTGAACTTTCAACTGATAAGTTAGATGGTGCGTGTCATCCAGTCGACCAAATATCATAAAAACAGATCTCTGTCTGTGTTCAGTTTTGAAAACTCATTTCCAATTGACGTGCTGGGTCATGAAGGACGCCATATTTGTTCCTGAAAATAAACTAATAAGTTGCTGAGAAAGTGACAGGCTAATGACAAATCTGCATTAAGAGTTGACAACTGTTATAATAAAATAACATAGGCTTTTTTTGGAATAAAAGGTACTGGAAAGCTCTGCTCTATGCTTTTCTGTTTACACATTTAACTCTGATCTGGAAACAGGCACTCCATGGCATACCTAAGAGGGCATTAAATGATTAATATGATGAAGAAAGATGTAAATCTAATGTTATACTATCTCTTCTAATTTGTATTTCTAGGATTTACACTTCTGTAATGTGTCAAAGAGGAGAGACACCCTGTAAACATTCAAACGTAAGATAGTCAAATGGTGTCTGAAGCAAACCTGGTATCATGGGAAAGGCACTATATAAATAAAATGTATTATTATTATTATTATTATTATTATTATTATTATTATTATTATTATTATTATTATTATGATCTACCTCTTCCACGCCTCCATATATCTAATCAAATTCCCAATGCAGACCAGTTTTATCCAAAAAAGTCAGACAAGAAATGCTATCACTTATTTAAATTCTAGATATTTCAATGTCAATGACAATTTATTCATATAGCACATTTAAAACAACATAGGAATACTGTGGCCAAAGTGCTTTACAATAGTAGAATTAAAGAAAACAAACAAATAACATAAATAGAAATAAAATAAATGAACATAAATAAAATAAATAATAAATAGAAAGTAATGTTATATAATCACAATGAGGAAACCATCAGTATTACTGAAGGTCACAGAATGCAAGTGAACAGAAATGAGTCTTTAATCTCATTTTAAACAGTTCAATTGTAGACGACTCCTTTATGTAACGAGGTAAAGAGTTCCACAGGCGAGGAGCAGCAGCTGCAAAAGCCCTGTCCCCCTTAGTTTTACACTTGGTACAAGGGACAACCAGAGACAACTGAAAAGAAGATCTAACCACTCTGGATGGCTGGTGTAAAACACACAATTCGGATAAATAGGTAGGAGCAATCCCATGTAAAGATTTAAAAATCTTTGTAAATATGTTATGTAGATATCTTGTATTTATGTTGCTGTACAAGGAGGAGCAGAGGATCAGTACCAGAAAATGTGCAAAAAACAAAGTCAAAGCACAACATGCTGAGCGAGAATACAAGTTCAATATAATTTAGTGGGTGAGAGAAAACGGCAGATTACCATGCAAATCCTCAGCGTTCAGCTTTCTGTAAATATCACATTTTATCAGAAGTTAGCAATAAATTCACAACTTCTAACAGCTCTGGTCAGAGTAATAATGAACAGAAAAAATGATCATGATAGCCTTTGTCTGACTGCTCGCTTTCTGTTATATTTTACTTAAATTAAACAATTCAACTCCGAGAACAAAATATATTCTACTACTACTACTATGTAGATTCTATGTAGGACAGCCCAGAAACCTTCAGTATCTTTCTGAACATCGGCCTGCACTCCCTACACAAACTGTTAATCACATTCTTAGTTGTAAGCTTTGTGGCTATTTTATTACCCTTAGGCTAGCAGCATATAACAGTTTTTTATTTTTAATTTCCTTTGGACTTTTGCAAATGTTTTTCTTTTTTAATGAGAAATAGGGAGCTGCTTTTCCAATGTATAAAAATTTTAAATATGTGAAGAATATCACTTAAGTAGCTAATGCATTATGCAATGCATTGTAACACACTGCTGTTCTAAACTTTAATGAAGTTATAATGAAAATATCCCTGTACTCCTGAATTGGGTAGGATGGTTAAGAAAATGGCTGGGTATGTGGATTATGCAAAAATGAAAAAAGGATTATTTCATTCTGCGGTGGGTTGGCACCCTGCCATTGATTCCTGCCTTGTGCCCTGTGTTGGCTGGGATTGGCTCCAGCAGACCCCCGTGACCCTGTGTTCGGATTCAGCGGGTTGGAAAATGGATGGATGGATGGATTATTTCACTGTTTAATTTTGACAAAAATTTTATGTTAATGTATGTTTTCAGATGGCAGGTTTGAAACACTCCAGTTATTTTTAAGTATCACTTAGCAAGCATGGATGACACGGTGGCGCAATGGTAGCAATGCTGCCTCGCAGTAAGGAGACCCGGGTTTGCTTCCCAGGTCCTCATTGCGTGGAGTTTTCATTTTCTCCCCGTGTCTGCGTTTCCTCCCACAGTCCAAAGACATGCTGGTTAGGTGCATTGCCGATTTTTCATTGTACCTAGTGTGGTTTTGTGTGCGTGCCCTGCCCAGGGTTTGTTCCTGTGTTAGCTAGGATTGGCACCAGCAGACCCCCGTCACCCTGTGTCAGGATATAGCGGGTTGGACAATTACTGACTTAGCCTGCATTTAGGGCAACTTTTATTTTACAACTACATATTAATTCCAACATCCAAAAAAAAGTAACTAAAGAAGCAGTGGCTGCAGCTGTTTCGATAACCTTATACAACATGACATTTTCAAATCCTGCATAATCCAATTCAGTGTTATGAGGGGACCCAGAGCCTGAAATGGCAGTTTTTAACACAAGGCAGGAGTAAACGCCGGACTGGGTGCCAGTCGAGTTCAGGGCCCACAGATGCCAGTTTAGAATTGACATTGATTAACATTCTGTTGGGAGTTTAGTTTTCGGGTTAGTTTCTGCATTTTTGAAACATTATGACTTAATGTGCCAAACCAGAACTTTCCTTTGCTTTTCTTTCTTTTAAATTCTGGTGAGTGTTCAGACCAAGCATATATGTGTATATATATATATATATATATTTATCTATCCAGCTGTTTATGTATTTATTTACCGCATTTAAAGAGCTTCTGTAAAAAGCCTAATTTCCCTCTGGGACAAATAAAGCTTCTATCTATCTATCTATCTATCTATCTATCTATCTATCTATCTATCTATCTATCTATCTATCTATCTATCTATCTATCTATCTATCTATCTATCTATCTATCTATCAAGTGTTTTGTTTCAACATAAGTGTCATTTTGGCAGCCTCAACATCAGTGGTTCTCAAGTTCAAGGCTGTGGGTTCCCTGTGACTGAAGTTTTTTGTTCCAACCCATTGTAACTTTCATTGATCTCATTGTTTATTTATACAGTATGTTCTTTTTATTTATGTTCCTATTTTGCATTCTGAAAAAAAAATGATAAGAAATGAAGAAATATTTGTATTGTTTTGCTGTAGCTTTAAATTTCTTAACCGTCACTTTCATTTCAATTCACTTTTTAATTAAGAGGAGTTTGCCCTCTTAATTGTATCCAGATGTTGACAATTAATGGCAAGCATAGTGAACACCAGGGCAGTTGACACTGTTGTCTAACGGGCGGCTGTTTCAGTGTGCTCATTAGTAACTAACTGTAAAACCCGGGCCTCGGTTAGAGTGCAGCCATTGGTTAATGGGATGTATCAGAAGCGATATCAGAAGTGTGATGTAACAAAGTACTTTTCTGTGTACGATATATTTTTTTAAACCAGACACTAATATGATTAGTTCACTTGAGCAGCCTACAGTTCTTGGTCGTGTGTTGGTGTCTTTTGGCCTGCAACCCTTACAGATTTTATTTTGTTCGGTAGCTTCAGTGGATTTTTTCTTTGTTTTTTTTATTTTTTTTATTTTCCAGTCCCCCCTGGCCAACTGGCCTTATCATTGGACTCACATTTAGAGACTATGCCCACTCACAACACACAGCTATACTTCCTCATATACTTTATGTAATTGAGGTTTTCCTCTGAGCTGATGTGTATAATCCATGAATTTACAAAGGAATGCAATTTCAGTGGGCCCAATCTAAATTTTTCAGTTGCATTGCTTTGCCTGTTCCTTGTCCTTACTTGAAAATTCAGTCAGTCAGTCATTTTCCAACCCGCTATATCCTAACTACAGGGTCACGGTGGTCTGCTGAAGCCAATCCCAGCCAACATAAGGCGCAAGGCAGGAACAAACCCCAGGCAGGGCGCCAGCCCACCGCTGGGCACACACCCACACAACAAGCACACACTAGGGACAATTTAGGATGGCCAATGCACCGAACCTGCATGTCTTTGGACTGTGGGAGGAAACCCACGCAGACACGGGGAGAACAAGCAAACTCCACGCAGGGAAGACCCAGGAAGCAAACCCAGGTCTCCTTACTGTGAGGCAGCAGCGCTACCACTGTATCACCGTGCCGCCTACTTGGAAGTTATTTAATTGTATATTTTGTGAATAGTTGTTTGATTTAAAATAAGATCATTTATTTTATCAACTTATGATGTAGTCTTGAAAAGTCAAAGATCAAGACAGTACCCTCTAACAATGCAAATATGAGACACAGTATTGCACCGAGTTCCTCTCCAAGTCGTTTGTTCCCTCAGGGACCACTTAAAGTACATTGATTTTAATCAGTGTTTTCTATTTAAAATTAACTATCCTGGACACCATGCCTTTGATATGCCCCATCAGCAGTTCTCTAGGAGCCCCTTTAACTGATTATGCATAACGCATAACAATCTAACATACCCACTTCACCCATAGCTTATCCCAATAGCATCAGGCACAAGACATTAATCAATTGTGGATGGGAAGTCAGTCTGTCGCAGGGCTCACTAATGCGCACACACACATTTTCACACTCACACTGGACCGGTTTAGAATCTTCAGTTAATGTAACACACAAGTCTTTAAACCTGAAGTACCCTGAGGGAGAGCCACACAGGCATGAGGTGAATGTACAAACTGTACACATTTCTAACCCAGGATGCTGAACACATGAGGACACAGTGCTAAATACCACACCACCAGTGGCAGACGCTTTAATAGTAATACATATGTTATGGTAGGTTTCTTATATTGTACATCACATTTTAGCTCATGTGTAAATTCCTGTATTCATTTACTGTATATACAAATGAGCCACATATAATACAAACCTTGTATGTAAGTAAAAGAATATTAGATTCTACTCTTCATATTCATTACATTCAGTATTATTGCCTCCAATTATCAATAACTGATCATTTCTTTACTAATGCCAATTATATGCCAGTGACATCTATTAATCTGGCTTGCTTTTGAAAGATCACATATTTTCATTCATAATCAGTGCTAAGGTGTCTTTAATTGCTCATTAGTACAATCTGAATTGTACCCTCAGACACTGAATCTCTTTGTTGAAAAACTAATTACCTCAAAATAAATTTTGCCCTACGGCAAACCTGCTGCTGAAATGCAATTTAGAGGATGCAAAAATACTCAAAGGAAAGGCATGTAGATATAAAGAGAAAAGGCAGCAAGACTCAGAAATGCAGAGATATGTCACGGTATATTACATAAAGAAAAAGTACATTTGTGTAGAATAAAAATGGGACAAGTGAATCTCAGGAAGGTTGGCACTTTAGCTGCATGCCCACTGAATGGGGTTGTAATGCTATTTTCCCAAACCTTTCACATGAACTCAGATCACAGCCAGAATTTGCAGAACATCTCCTTTTCACAATGGAACAGCAGAAATAAGATATTTTCATAAAGGGTTAAGAAGAAAAATGTGTTGTCATGGATGTCATCTGCTAGACTGAGGGACTGTGGGAAAAAGGCCTGACAAATAATTCTGTTAAAGGATTCTGCCTTTGGGTTTTTAGTTTTTTTTTTTAATTCAGTCATTCGCTTTCTGAGTCTCTAGTACAGTGGCTTGAGCTTATCCTGACAAGGTAGGACCTAACAATAGAAGCTTTTATTTGATTCATTTATGTTATGAAAAATTTGATAATATAGTTCCCCTAAATAATAAAGAGACAATAGAAAGGTTCACTAAATTAATGATGATTTTTTTATTCACTGTGTGAATATGAATACATCAGATTCTATTCCATCCATTCATAATATGAGGCTGCCTAGTCTGGTAGCATGTGGCACAATATTGGACAAGACTTTACACTGTTTAAAAAAAGAATGTTCCATCCATCCATTATCCAATGGTTCCATTTGCGGTAAAGTACTGGCCGCTGTGGTTGCCAGAATTTTACCATAAAAAAGAAGGTGACAATATTTTTAGGTCTATGGCATAACTTTATAGTAAATAACTATTTTTTCTTTACAACACATTCCAATAGAAGTGAATGTTTAACCATAACCTGAACTCCAGGCACTGTAATAAATATAGCAATAAATAAACCATTATAAAATATTTTCAGGATCAAACACCAGTACACAGTTTGCATCAGTGAAGTAACAACAACCAATAGCAAACATGATTTTTTTATGTGCTAATTACTTTATTCAATTAAAACAAATTACTTTTTTTTTATATTCTGGTTCCATCCAAGGGCCGTGAGGTGTTCCCTAGACCAAAACAGGAGAGAATGGTATCTCCTCTGCCAGCAAACATGTATAATTTATTATTATGTCTGTTGAAAAATATTCACTGTTTAAGGAGCTTATGGCGCATTGTCTGCTGGAGATGTAAAGTTTGCTTTTGTGGTGTATGGTGTCCTACAGGTGTGCCAGCTTATCGAATACAACCAACCATAAATCAGCTTCCATAACCAAAACAAAAAAACCTTCAGCACGCAGGGAAAAAATAAGTCTGCTAACTTTGTTTAAGTTTTTTCCCTGCTGCTCAAAGGTATGCAGTTCACCACAAACAATATGGTAAAAGGGGGCGTGTCCTTATGTAAATATCGAAACTTTGGTGTTACTGAAACAGGGCTTTACATTTTACCTTCGCTACGTAACAGTTTTAAGCTGTAAAATTAACAACGATATTTTCAGTGTAACTGTAATGTATCAGTTAATGGTATGTAGCATATTTTGAAGGTAGAAAAATATTAATTTTAAAGAACTTGGATGTAAAGAATAATGAAATGTATTGTTTAAGAAATACAAGTAATTTTCAGTAGAACTTGATGTAACTTTCCAGAAAAAGTATTTAAATTTCATCCTTTACAGTATTTTTACTGTTAAATTTACTGACATTTTTTACAGTGTTCTACACTCCAGGACACACTCAGACACATTAATATTAATTCTGACAAGGCATTTTGATTTAATTTAAGTCTTAGCCTTGTGACTAAATTGCATTTTAGTTTTAGTCACATTTTAGTCATTTAATTATTGTTAGTTTTAGTCGACAAAAAGTAAATTAATTTTAGTTGTGAAAAAGTAAATTGGTTTTAGTCGACGAAAAGTAAATTAATTTTAGTTGTGAAAAAGTAAATTGGTTTTAGTCGACGAAAAGTAAATTAATTTTAGTTGTGAAAAAGTAAATTGGTTTTAGTCGACGAAAAGTAAATTAGTCAAACAGTCAATATCAGATGGATATCTTGTTAGCATATGAATATGCACAAAATATACTGTACCTCTAAACTATTATACAGTATTAATAAGTACCCTAATGAGCCAAACCACATGTAGTGATTATTGAACGTAAAATGAAGAATAGTTGTAGAAAGTATTTACTCCAAAAGATCTTGGTCAGATAACGGCAGTTCTGCTCTGTCATTACAGTTTTCTGGCCTTCAGCATGCCTTAGTTATGCTGCTATTAGATTTTACCAAAAAAGGCTATACCAAGAGGCACACATTTAATCTTTTTCACAGAAAAATACAAGGTCTTTCAACAAAAAAGAACCTTTCAGCAAATATGATTTAACCATTTTAATGTAGAAAATGTATCTTTCAAACAGCACAAAGCTATGGCAGTAAATGCTTCTTCTCTTTCAAAAACTATGAGAGTGAGAGCACAACAGCAGTTTAAAACACTAAAGATAACAGCAGATTTAAAACTGTCATTTAAGTAAAGTAGTATTGCCATTCATAAATATCAAAATACAATGCAGGACATTGATAGAGATCACCCCAGTATAACAATAAATAGGGTAATGTTAGAATCTTGGGGGGCATTTCAGCATAGAGTTTATAAAGAATGACCTCATCATGGACTATCTAATTTATCTGACCATGTGCTCATTTTAAATGTATTAACTGGTGTTTTTTCTCAAGTAACTTAAAATACTAAAAATAAAAATGTAAACATCAGTACATCTATACCTTTGAATAGAGAATTCCAAAATAATTTAGGATTCTTAAATTTAAACAAACCCTTAAAAGCACTTTTTGTAACAAACTACTTTTAAAATCTGGTTTGTCAGAGAATCCCTCTGTTAGGTTTGCAACATTTGCTATCGTACGATTTACATTTACATCATTAGCTTGTTAAAAAAACTCACTAAAGAGTAAACATGTAATGGATGAGTCCAATTTTTTAGATTAACCCAATGTTTCAGAACTCAGTTTCAGTTACCTGTAGTCAATTAATTGTAATTTTTGTCGTACTGTACATGTTCGTATCGTATTAATTGGGGAATGGGTTTAAAGCACTGAAATCCTAAATACATTTTATGTTAGTATTAACAAATGGAGAAGCTCATTTCATCGATGATATGGACAAACCAAATTGCCACTTCGTCTGAAATTTTCCTTGATTTTTAATTGCTACGATTGTTGTCATCACGGCCACCGTGCCCATAAGTGGATGCGTCCGAGGTGGCTTCACCAGAAACTCTGAGCTCTGTCCACCAGTCACAAAATGGATGAATGTGCAAACAAACGTGTGGATGTGCTTGTTGCAATCAAAGAATGAATGAGAAGATTCTGTTCCTTTATCGGGACTGTGTAGGACACTAGATTAATGCCGCTGTCATTTCATCTGCTGTAACAAATATGTGATATTACAAGCTGAACAGTTACAACTCACATCTGAGCGCAAGTCACCGTCTAGATAACGTTACATACCTTGGCATGAATCTCAGGATGGCGAGCCTCTAGATGCCTCTTCAGGTTTGTGGCGTTCTTTCCTGTGAGCTCCATTCCACATGGCTTACACTAGGTTTTATTTTATCAATATAATTAAAGTTGGTCCAAATTTCTAACCACTTTTTTCGCCCACACAAAGTAGAGCAGAGTGGATTGGGATTCTGGCTGATGTGATGATTTTCTGATGGCGGCCAAACTAGTGTTATCCAATTACAAGCTTCCATACAACTTTTTAAAGTTGAACTACTGCATTGGGCGGCATGGTGGTGCAGTGGTAGCGCTGCTGCCTTACAGTTAGGAGACCTGGCTTCGTTTTCTGGGTCCTCCCTGCATGGAGTTTGCATGGTCTCCCCATGCCTGCATAGGTTTCCTCCGGTTGCTCCAGTTTCCTCCCGCAATCCAAAAACATGCAGGTTGGGTGAATTGGTGATCCTAAATTGTCCCTTGTGTGTGCTTGGGGTGTGTGTGTGCCCTGAAGTGCGCTGGTGCCCTGCCCAGAGTTTGTTTCCTGCCTTGTGCCCTGTGTTGGCTGGGATTGGCTCCAGCAGACCCCTGTGACCCTGTGGTTAGGATATAGTGGGTTGGATAATGGATGGAACTACTGGATTCATGCATGCTATTTGTCATGTGTAATAGAGATGTGCAAAGACCTTCATATCGCTCATTGTCCAGTTTGTCAACAATGATTTTAAAAGTTTTTATCATTAAAGGCATAGTTTTATTTAGTATTTGTTCTGCTTTTGTCACAGAAAATATTTTTCATCTCAGTTTTTATCAACAACATGAACACTGAACCACATACAGTCACATGCACTCATGACAGGCCAATTAAGAGATGACAAGCAACCATATGCGCCGATTTTTGAGAACCCACAGATCCAGACTCCATATGGACGCTATCCAGGTCTGACTCCCTTATTTAATCTATATAAATAAAATCATAAGCTGTCTATCTGTTTATGTGTTTACCAATCACGTAAAAATAGCTAAAAAGATTTTCACAAAGTTTTGAATGTGCTTTGCCAACTTATAATAATACAGTATAGGCTACACATGATGTATATGGGAGAGCGGTTGCACCAGGTCCCGGAGAGACGCAATGGCTGCAGGTTTTTGTTCCAGCCCCGTTCCTTAATGAGAAATCAATTACTGTTGATGAAACACTTATTGCTTAATTGACATTTTAATGCTTCATTTTAGTGGTCTCACAGCTGCACTCACTGTATTAATGGCTCCTTATTAGCAGTAAAATGTAAATGACAAAGCAGTCAGCAGTTCACCATCTAGCTTGTTTCCATTTGCATTTGTGTGTGTTCATCATGCACTATTTGATTCATTAAATTACTTAACAGAAAATGTGACAGACTGAAAATTATGCATTTTATATGATGATATCCTTGGAAAGGAAAAAAATCTATGATATAAGAACCTTACATTGCAGACTAACAAGCCATAAAATTAAATAAGGTCTGAGATTGGTAAGGATTGGTTTATAATTAAGGAATTGGGTTGGAATGAAAACCTGCAGCCTTTGGACGGAACGCTGCCCGATGCTGATGTGCTGATTAGTTTTTGAGCAAAATCATGCAAGACAAAGAGGCACTCTAGAGGAACCCTCAAATACCGTAATTCTGCAATTGTGAAATTTTTATCATCAATTTCCTATCATAATGGCCTATTTTATGATCAGAAAGATCAGCATCAGTGCAGTGAATAATTACTGAAATGTTATAGAATAGTTTGGGTAACTTGGTTCCGAGGGCGCAAAGCATACTGACGTTCATGCTTGAATTTTTTTTCTTCATTTTTAATTTTAAGTTTGTTGGTTATTTAGTTTCTTTATGTCTATGCATTTTTTACCCAGGGCTGCCTTACCAGCATCATAGGCCCCCAGGCAAATAAGTGCGCTGGGGCACCTGATTTGATAGCAAAACAGAAACCGTGGGCGCCTATGCTCCTGGGGACCCCGGCCAGTGCTTATTATGCCCATATGTTAAGGCAGCCGAGGGGACTGGGCAGTCTAATTGTCTGGAATCCCTACAGATTTTATTTTTTTCTCCAGCCGTCTGGAGTTATTTTTTTGTTTTTTCTGTCCACCCTGGCCATTGGACCTTACTCTTATTCTATTTTAATTAATGTTGACTTATTTTATTTTCTTATTGTGTCTTTTATTTTTCTATTCTTTATTATGTAAAGCACTTTGAGCTACTGTTTGTATGAAAATGTGCTATATAAATAAATGTTGTTGTTGTTGTTGAGTTTTACCATTTGACATACATTTTGTAGGTGGTCTCCCAAGAGGCAAGGTAACCTGCCCACCACCATCAAGGTACTGCCCTCAACTGTATAAACGCTCAAGAAAACATGCAGTCCCTTGCAGTTCATTGAGTGCACTCATGGTGTTGGTGAGTTCTGTAGAGTTTATTGTCTTGCCTTGTGATGTATTATTGGTTTTTGATCTTTTGAACTGTTTTTGCTCTTCTTTTGATTTTTTTTATTGGGACTTTGTTTGTTACAGGATTGCCTATTTCAGGCAACTCCTTTGCCTTTGCGCAACAGAGCATTTTTGTAAAAATAATTTTTATTTATAAAGATTCTGCGTTTGCCCATTTTGCTACTAGTCAAGGTTTGGTGGCTCCTACCTTTATTGGGCACTTTGAGTATTTTTGGGACGCTAGGGGTTCCTAAGCAAACAGATTCACAAAATGTCCCAAATAACTGCTAGATCTGGAAAATCGACAAACTCCTATTAGTAATGAAAATCTTTCTCTGTTTATTTTCACATAGAACCTTTTCTGAGAAATGTACAGGTTCCAAAGGGGTGTACAGTGTTGCCAAATTCCTTAAGGAACAATGTTAGAAAACCAGAAAAACTTTTCGAACTTCAAAACACCCTTTTTAGTGATTTTCACTGTGACTAAATTCAATTTGTAACACTTACACTTTTTGAAATTGTATACAGAAGGAAAGTTAGCTGTTTCACTTTTCAATACTTATTACTTATTATTAGTTTCTGGTGTTATACATAATTAATGGAGCGAGAGTTGGGTTTCCTGACAAAGATAACATATCCTTGGTTAAATGTGCTGATATAAATTTCATTGCATTGTGTACAGGTGACAATAACTGAAATGAAATGAACTGATGACACTACATTTATTATCTATAGCAAAACCTTACATTTTTGAAAAAGCCAACACCATTATATACTTACTGCACATATCAGTATTATGTGTGATAGAGATAAGCCAGGATGAAACGTGATTTTTACTACTTTCCGAGTAGCTGTTCTGGATATGGTATAAACAGAACAACTGAGAATGGCTTTTGTAGCATTTACTGTTGTATAATGTTGAACATTTATTCAAGTCCATGTTATGATGAGGTAGTGACTGCATAATTTTAGGGTCTGATGCCAGTACAGTGCTGTGATTTGTGGCAAATTTAAGTTAAATGAATACATTTTGAGTCATGTTTTAAACATTATCAAATTTTGAAACTGGTGCTGTCTTCTGTAATAATACGGAGACCGGCAGTGAACCCAATCCTCCCTGACACCTAACATCATGCTACAGCAGCACTGAAATGGCATGGGGTCTTTCAAAAAGCAAATACGTTCCCAAAATCATTTATCATTTCAAATGCTGGGCAGCACGGTGGGTGAAAGATGTGGAGGCAATAGTGATGTTAGAGCCTTTAAAGCTCCCCCCACAATTCCAGACCTCTGGGCCCAGCACCTGGTGATGGGACTTCAACTGGTTTGGCTACCTGTTTTAGCCCAGACACCCTTGTCATCCTGCAGTTTATAACCCTGCCTTACCTATCAATAAAATCCTTAGGTTGATTCTCTCCTCATCTGAATCTCTGAGACCAGTACAATTTAAGGGTCTCAGTCAAATTTCTGTTAAAAACATATTTGATCCTAATCCTATTTATTTACAGTAGGAACACGGCAAAGTATAAGAAAGTTAGGGAAACTGTCAGACATTTCTCATTCAGCAGAAATGCTACTGGCGCTTCTTTATACTAACAGTAATATGTCTGTAAAATATCTCACTGGGACTGAGACAGTCAAGTAAGAAGGTTTATTTCTTTTTAATTTTCTTGCTTTATAGTCATTCTGGTGTGTGTTCAGACAAAAATGTGTGTGTATTTTGTTATTTACTTACTTGTCTACCTATTTATGTATTTATTTATTTAAAAAGCTTCTGTGAAAAGACACATTTCCCCAGGGAACAAATAAAGTTCTATCTCTCTCTCTCTCTCTCTATCTATCTATCTATCTATCTATCTATCTATCTATCTATCTATCTATCTATCTATCTATTGTCACAAAAGGGTTCTTACCTGGCCGGGACACCCAAAGAGAACAGAGGGTGGCATAAAAAGCTTCTGGGTCAAGAGGGTGCAACCGCCCTGGACAAAAAGAGGACCACGGTAAAGGGACAAAAAGATTTTAACCCGTTGGGACCTGTGGCCACCGCCAGGGGGCATCTTAACCCTCATCAGACTGGGAGAATTGTCACTTCCGCCACACCAGGCAACATGGCGGATGTACCTGCCAGGGACGTCCGGAGTGCTTCCGGGGCAAAGGGCAGCACTTCCGCCACACCAGGAAGTGCTGCCGGAAGATCGTCACCAGGCACCTGGAGCACATCCAGGCGGGAATAAAAGGCGCCACCTCCCAGCAATCTGGGAGCTAGAGTTGGGAGATGGAGCAGGACGAAGCTCCCCTGGAGAAGACTGGCGGCCAAGGACTGAGAGAGAGAGAGAAAGAAAGAAGCCCAAAGAGGGGTGATTATTGCTGTGAGCATTGTGTGTCGTATTTGGGATTTTATTCATGTATTTGGAGGTGTGTAATAAAAATGTGACTTTTATAAAGATGTGGTTTCTGACTGGTGGTGTCCGGGCAAGTCTCACACTATCTATCTATCTATCTATCTATCTATCTATCTATCTATCTATCTATCTATCTATCTATCTATCTATCTATCTATCTATCTATCTATCTATCTATCTATCTATCTATCTAATTCTTTGATTTCTACAAAATACAGAAAATAAATTAAGTTATCTTCTTTCCAGTCTAATATACTGTACGTGTAGCCTGTACAACATAAAAATCATAATGAAAATATGTCTTACAATCCTGATACAAAGATTCTGTCAGTCTTGTAAGGAGGAGGAATCTGTTTGTTTAACAATCATACAGACTTTTCATGAGCCACTTGTGAACAGACATGTTCATCTTTTTTCTGTTTTTAACAGCCTCAAGCCTTAGAAGGACTTTGTACCTAAATTCATTTTTTGCTATCCATGTCTAGTACTTCTGCGTTCTTATCCTTAATTTGCTAATATATATGCACAGCACAATAATATTTATAATGAATTCACTTCATTATGTGATTACATTTTAATTGCATTTTCTTGCTTATTTGATTTTTGGTAACAATTAGCAAAATGTTACTAGTTTAGAAAGGCATACCTATTTATTATAGTACAATTAAATAATGGAGCATTTTGTGAGATTCCAGAACACAGAAAGGTTACTTAATAAACTAAAAACTATAAAAGAGAAGCAGTATCTTTGTTTTTTTTTACATACTTTGTTCAGGCAGCTGTCTGGCTCATTCCTTAATTTCTACACTTTTAACTTAACTCTAAAAGTTTTAAATGTTAACTTTTGCTTTTTAGGCCTTGGGTATCACACGTCCAGTTCTTACCCCAATTGGTTCTGAGACCAGGCCTCTGCAATGGACCAGGATGGCTTGTTTTCTCCACACATGCAACACGTTGCCACTCACTGTCACTATGATTACTGTTCAAACATGGAGCTGACTGGACAGCGGTGTTAAAATACGGTGGCATGGCAGCAACGACAGCAGAGTTATAGGGGACTGGAGGGCCCCATTAATGCAGAATTAACTAAACCTTAAGTTTAGAGACTTACAGTACACTTTCAGACAGAGCAGTGGTTTGATTCCTTCCCCCCTCACTATTTTTGTGGACTGAACTGTTTTTACAGAATTCTCATCGCTGTTTTTTTGGAGGGTTTTGTAATTTACTTCCAATATCACAAAGGCAGAGTGTGAGTGGAGTAATGGAGACCTCATCTGGTAAGACACCTGACCAAAAAATAGTTTTAAAGTTGATTAAGCAATCAGAACGTCAGTGGTCTGCACAAGCGTGCGTGAAGTAACACTACAAGTAATCAATTCTGCACTTTCTTTATTTTAGGCCCTGAATCAAGAATCACTTCCAAAATATTTTTCTTTAATTCCTCTTGTTATACTTTAGGTTTTTATCATGAAAACTGTCATTGTATAATAGCTTTAAAAGAGAATACAAACAAAAAATGTATTCCATTTACCTTGGAGATCTCATCTTTCATTTTTGACTCTCATCCAGTAAAGATTGAGCTTGTATACTCTAGAATTCTCAGAAATGACTTTTCTTTAAGGCTCTTTTAAAATGATTTGCTTTTATCAAGTAATAGATAGAAACATATATGTGTGTGATTGTTTATATTTTCTATTTCTGCTTGCTCTTATTTTTGTTCTTACTTGTTTTTATTATTGCCACTTTTTAAATATGATTACTTCTTTAATTAACAAAGTAAATCTTTTAAATATCATTATTTCCTTAATTAACAAAGTAAATCTTTACATGTTCTAGTTTTTGACTGCCTTACAAGGAGTGCGCCCTGCCTTGTACCCAGTGTGGCCTAGAAAGCCTCCAGCATCCTGCTGTGTGACAATACACAGCTGACAAAATGAATACATACATATAATACTTAAGGAGAGGAATTCTTTTTTTTTCTTTTTTATAGTGATTTTAATGTCCTTGTTTCATACAAGCTACTTTGGGTTATGCTCTTAAAAAGAGTCTTACACATACTGTATATGAGAAAATTACAGCAGTTAAAATCATGCAGGGTTGTTGGCTCTAACATCCTACCACTGACACGTCATCGCTGAATTTATGAAGTTTGAGCTCTCTAATAACAGAGCTAAATGTCAAGCGTAAAGCTTTACAATAGAAAAGATACCATTTGATTCTCTTGGAATTTCAAGGCATTTTCAAGACAGAACCACGATTTAGCATTTTCTAAAAACCAAATTTAAGTAAGTCTGAGGTGAGAGAACGTGGGCAGCAGCACAATACTACACACCTCAGACAGGGCCGGCACCTTTAATGCAAAAGGCTCAAGGGAGTGGGAGTCAGCTGTATACATCTTTAAACTGAACTGAATAGACGCTTTACAAAATGGATGGCCTGATAAATAACTAGGATTACTAATTCTACACGGCAGGAAATGTAATTTAAAATCAGATAAAAATTTGAGATTTGGGGTTTTGATATGCTCCTTAGTGTTACTCTGGAAAAGAAATCAAACCAAAGTGGTTCAAAAATTCTGCAGCCATTCAAGTAACTGTGGGGAACAAAATTATTCATATGCTGATGGAAAACAACCTGAATTTCAAAAGCAGCCATCCATCATGCCAAGAAGACTGTTTTTCGTTTTTTGGAAGATCAATGAATCCCCATTAAATAGGCGACTATTTCTACCTATTGAGAAAATATCCACGTATGTCAAAGCTGCCTGTTCATTAAAAGCAAAACCTTTATCCAAAGAAAGCAGATGCATCAATAGCAAAAAGACAGCATGAACCAATTTATCGTCCAAAGACATGAGAAAAATGACATATTCTTCAACAATTATTTCTCCTCAAGTGGTATTTCTAAGGCTGGCAGGATCCTGTTTGGGCCTCCTATAGAGCTGGCGTATGAGTTACAGGTGTTAAGAAAAGAAAATGATAATTAGGTATAAAGAATGTAATGTAAAAGAAAATAAACTGGGCAGCAGAGATTAACCCTCCTGGATGAGCATTATGTGGATCCAGGGGAGACTTTTTCAAATATTCTGGCACATAATTAGATTAATGGAGAACTCTAGATTGGCTCGGTGTGAGTTGGCACTTAAGTGTGCATTTGTTCTGTGATGGGCTGGAGTCCCAAAAAGCCGAAATGTGCTTATGCACACAAAAATCCAGATGCAGGAATCTCCATCTTCCACGTTCTTCCGCTACATAAATCCCGGTCAGCATGAAAAGTTACGCTCATGCACGCACTTCATGTAACGCCCCAAATCCTCCCAGAATTATGCCTCTTTGAATATGCAAATCAATATAAATCGCCCTTAAGCTCAGCCTTCTGTGAAAAGACAATGGGAAAAGCACGGGGGAAAATATAAGAATTTCAGCGAATACCAAGTGGAGGCAAAGGAAAAACATACTATTTGTTCAAATAAGCCGTGGTATAATCAACAAAAGGAAGTTGAACGAGTGACATAACGTTTTGGAGAAACTTGAAAGCTCACGTTCACAAAGTCGCACAGTGCCAGAAATAAAAAAGAAATCACATATCAAAGTCGCCATGAAAAGGCACATTGTAACCCACTGTCTGAGTGTCATATGAAAGCTTATTAGGGTACAGAGAAAAAAAAGGCACACGGTGGGGAAAAAGCACAAAATGTCAACTTCAATCTCGAAATTTCCACTTTAATCACGTAGTTTATTTTGTCATTAAAGTAGAACATCATAAACGTCATCTTAAAATCGTTTAATTAACCAGTTTCTCAAATCACATCGTAATTAAAGTATAGCACGTTAAATGCTTTGTTTTGTATTTGATTTTCTATGTGCTCTATGTGTGTGAATCACTACTTGCTTCTTAAACTGGCCTTCTTCCTCCGACAGGACACAGAATCCATTACATTCATGATATTACAGCTCTCTGAATAACTAAAATACTGAGATGTATACGTAATATCATTTTCATGATGATAGGAGTTAAAGCATGTTATTAAACATGGGTTTCGCGGCACAGTGATTGTACGCGACCTTCGATGAAATTATTTATTGGCAGCAATACTCATGGGCAGCTCTAGGCTTGTGGCGGCCCTGGGCAGAGAAAGAATCGGTGGGCCCTCTGCCCGCCAATGTCAATATGGTATCTTATGCATGGTGGATGGACACAAGCGTTTAACTTTTGTCGAAATTTGCCGCTGCGTTTTTAGCTGTGTCGTTATTTTCTCTTTCTGTTTTATATTCAATATATATTTTCGTGGCTGCCCCTGCAGTCCTTGCTTTTCTTTCTCCAAGTAACCGATTGCCACACAATCAGCTCTGTAATAGACATTAAGCCATTTGTAAGCTTAGAGCGCCGATTCTTCAAAACGTTTAAGGAACATTGAAATATCTTCGTAGTACATGTTTAATTGTTCTATCCTTCACGCCAGTCCCAGTGAAGAATATAGATTATTTAAATGAAGTTTCCGGTCAGCTGCTGATGTGATTCACACTCAGATACAGTGATATAAATACTCCGAGTGGTGCAGTGAGAGTAATATGGAAAAAGATGATATGCTGTGGCAACTCCTAATGGGAGGAGCTGAAAGAAGAAGAAGAAGAAGAAGAAGAAGAAGAAGAAGAAGAAGAAGAAGAAGAAGAAGGTGCAGTGAGAGTAACAATGCTAAAGCAGTTATAGTATTTGGAATACTATGGCTGTTCCCTGGACCATTATATTGTTACAAGTAACAATAGTACAATAGTACAATATGTGGTTAGTTTCGGTGTATTTATAAAGCCGTGTCAGGAAAATAAGCAGTAATCACACAGGAACAGTAGCATTGCTTTGACGCTGGGTGACTCCAGTCTGCAAAACCAAGCGGAGAACTTGCATACGACAAGGTATGAGGTACCGTGGGAAAGTGCGTGGCTTTCCGCCAAGTGTAGGTTTTACACATCGTGATTTGAACAGGTTAGGTGGATTGGCGATTCTAAAATGTTTGTGTGTGTCCTGCGGTGGGTTGGCACCCTGCCCGGGATTGGTTCCTGCCTTGTGCCCTGTGTTGGCTGGGATTGGCTCCAGCAGACCCCCGTGACCCTGTGTTCGGATTCAGCGGATTGGATAATGGATGGATGGATTTGAACGTGGAAAAGTTCTTACGCAACATTTCTGTGCGTACACACCGTTTATATACAGTATGAGGCCCCTGGTGACTGGCTTGAGAATTGAGGCTGGCTTCCTGTAGTTGTGAGGCAGCAGTGTCAACCAGTACACCTCAAGGGAATAACTGAATAGAAATTTAGTGGTTATCCTGAAACTAGTCTAGAGTGAAAGCATAACCAACTTTGAAAGCTGAGCACTGATGGATATAATTGAGAGACAATTTCTTTTGTGATCAAGATTGCATTTGATAAGTGAAAAACACAAATTACTGTATAATTACAAGCAATTGTAAAATACGCTATTTTTAGAGGAATAAAACACCAGACCCCTTTGTATTATTGTATAAGGGTTTTTAGGGTGATCCTATCCTAAAATATTCGATATTTTTATTTCCATGCCCAGATTCTTTGTTGTATAGGCTCACAGATGTGTCCTCCACCTTAGTGCTACTTCTCATATTCTTACACTTACTATACCTGGCGTGGAAGGTGATACAGATGCAGTCCACTTGAGACTAAGATTATGGAACATCTTCACCCAGAACTGAGTTCTTCTCCTATTAGAGGATGTCTCCTCTTTTCTCTTTACCCTAAATGGCAAGACAGAGCAACAAGGAAAGCAAGAGGAGCAACAACAACAACAACAACATTTATTTATATATATATAGTACGTTCTCATACAAATGATGTAGCTCAAAGTGCTTTACAAGGTGAAGAAAGAAAAAAAGAAAAAATATAAAAATAAGGCAATACTAAATAACAAAGAATAAAGTAAAGTCCGATGGCCAGAAAAAAGAAAAAAAAAATTTGCAAGGCAATGAGACCGCCCAGCCCCCTCTAGGCATTCTACCTAACATAAATGATCTCAATCAGTCCTCATGGTTTTCAGGCTTCACGTGGAAGAACTTGATGATGATGACCATGTGGATATCTGGCATTCAATCCAAGAATGTAGGGATTACATGGTGCATTGATTGGCGAAGATCACCACCATAGAAAACTGGTAAAAGAACAGCAGAGAAAGTAGGGGTTAGTGCAGATTGCCTAGCCATGATAAAAACGATAAGTAAATGCATATACAGAATATCAGGGATACACTAAAATGAAGCTATGAGAAAGACATGTTAAAATAATGGGTTTTTAGCAGTTTTTTTTAAAGTTCTCCACTGTATTAGCCTGGCGAATTTCTATCGGTAAACTAAACTCCAGATTTTAGGTGTATAACAGCAAAAGGCTGACTCACCCCTACTTTTATGTTTAGCTCTTGGAATTATAAGTAGACAAGACATTCATCTGAAGATATAAGGTCATGACTTGGAGTGTAAGGTGAAAGATATTCCAAAATACAGGATGGAACGAGATTATTTAAGTCTTTGTAAACCATAAGCAGTATTTTAAAGTCAATTCTAAATGGAAAGGGTAACCAATGTAACAACATCAAAACTAGGGAGATGTGCTTGGATTTTCTTTTCCTAGTTAAGATTCTAAGGAGGGTGAAAAGGACCTGTGTTGATTGGCTAGACAGAGGGACCGAGCTGGGAAAGATGTGCAGCAGGTAAGGGTGATAAAGAATAAAGATGGAAACGTACTCACCAGTGAGGAGAGTGTGTTGAGCAGATGGAAATAGTACTTTGAGAGGCTGAAGAATGAAGAGAACGAGAGAGAGAAGAGGTTGGATGATGTGGAGATAGTGAATCAGGAAGTGCAAAGGATTAACAAGGATGAGGTAAGGACAGCTATGAAGAGGATGAAAAATGGAAAGGCTGTTGGTCCAGATGACATACCTATGGAAGCATGGAGGTGTTTAAGAGAGATGACAGTGGAGTTTTTATCTAGATTGTTTAATGGAATCTTGGAAAGTGAGAGGATGCCTGAAGAGTGGAGAAGAAGTGTACTGGTGCCGATATTTAAGAATAAGGTGGATGTGCAGGACTGCAGTAACTACAGGGGGATAAAATTGATGAGCCACAGCATGAAGTTATGGAAAAGAGTAGTGGAAGCTAGGTTAAGAAGTGAGGTGATGATTAGTGAGCAGCAGTATGGTTTCATGCCAAGAAAGAGCACCACAGATGTAATGTTTGATCTGAGGGTGTTGATGGAGAAGCATAGAGAAGGCCAAAAGAAGTTGCATTGCATCTTTGTGGACCTGGAGAAAGCATATGACAGGGTGCCATGAGAGGAGCTGTGGTATTGTATGAGGAAGCCGGGAGTGGCAGAGAAGTACGTAAGCGTTGTACGGGATTTGTACGAGGAAAGCGTGACAGTGGTGAGGTCTGCGGTAGTAGTGACGGATGCATTAAAGTTGGAGGTGGGATTACATCAGGGATCGGCTCTGAGCCCTTTCTTATTTGCAATGGTGATGGATAGGCTGACAGACGAGATTAGACAGGAGTCCCCATGGACTATGATGTTTGCTGATGACATTGTGATCTGTAACGATAGTAGGGAGCAGGTTGAGGAGACCCTGGAGAGGTGGAGATATGCTCTAGAGAGGAGATGAATGAAGGTCAGTAGGAACAAGACAGAATACATGTATGTAAATGAGAGGGAGGTCAGTGGAATGGTGAGGATGCAGGGAGTAGAGTTGGCGAAGGTGGATGAGTTTAAATACTTGGGATCAACAGTACAGAGTAATGGGGATTGTGGAAAAGAGGTCAAAAAGAGAGTGCAGGCAGGGTGGAACGGGTGGAGAAGAGTGTCAAGAGAAATTTGTGACAGACGGATATCAGCAAGAGTGAAAGGGAAGGTCTACAAGATGGTAGTGAGACCAGCTATGTTATATGGGTTGTAGACGGTGGCACTGACCAGAAAGCAGGAGTCCGAGCTGGAGGTGGCAGATTTAAAGATGCTAAGATTTGCACTGATTGTGACGAGGATGGATAGGATTAGAAATGAGTACATTAGACTTGGACGGTTGGGAGACAAAGTCAGAGTGGCGAGATTGCGTTGGTTTGGACATGTGCAGAAGAGAGATGCTGGGTATATTGGGAGAAGGTTGCTAAGGATAGAGCTGCCAGGGAAGAGGAAAATAGGTAGGCCTAAGTGAAGAATGTGGTGAGAGAGGGCATTCAGGTGATGGGTGTAACAGAACAAGATGCAGAGGACAAAAAGAAATGGAAGAAGATGATCTGCTGTGGCAACCCCTAACGTAAGCAGCCGAAAGAAGAAGAAGAAGTTAAGATTCTGTCAGCTGCATTTTACACTAGTTGCACTTTTTTGGCTAGTCCTGAGAGGAGTGCCTTGTAGGAATCTAGTCGACTGAAAACAATAGTGTGAACTAATTTTTCAGCATCTTGCAAAGTTATAAGGAGTCTAATTTTTGCTATATTTCTTAAGTGAAAAAATGCTGTCCTGGTAATCTGATTAATATGATTTAAAATTCAGGTCATTCAATAATTACCCCTAAATTCTTCACCTCTTTCTTAACTTTTAAGCCAAATGGATCAAGTTTATTTCTAATACTTTCACTATATCCATTTTTGCCAATCACTAAGGTTTCTCCTTATTTAGTTTGAGAAAATTACTATTCATCCATTCAGGAACACAAGTAAGACATTTTGATAGTCTGGGTCATCAGGAGTTATTGAAAAATACAGTTGAGTGCTGTCAGCACAGCTGTGGTAGCTCACATTATGCTTTGTGATAATCTGACCTAATGGAAGCATGTAGATCGAAAAGAGCAGTGGACCCAGGATAGATCCTTGTGGAGCACCATATAGAATATCATGTCTTTGAAGCATAATTACCACAAGTAACAAAGAATTTTCTACCTGTCAAGTAAGACTCAAACCAATTTAAGACACTGCCAGAGAGGCCCATCTGCTGTCTAAGGCAATCAGCTTCATTCAGTCATTGTAGATTTTAACATTCTTAAATATGCTTACTATTCCAAAAAAGCAAAAGGCATTAACATCAAATGGGTGTGGCAAATAAATTAATTAAACCTGGAATATTTCAGGAGCCGTCAAACACAATTCTGGCCGACACGCCCAATGTGTTTAGTGGCTTTGAGCCTCTTAGAGTCACAATGCTGTGTCTTCTTTATGGGTCTTCATGGTTCTTCCTTCTTCTCCTTCTTCTCCTCCTTCTTCAATTCAGTTATACTTTCACTTTAAGTGAAGACTTTTTAAAGATTGTTAGAGCCAAGAGCAGCATGTATGGCTCCTTTCTGCCCAATGACATTGTTATAGTCCATATCAGTACATGTTCACAAGGATAATGAATGGGTTGAGAGCTTCACTTTTATGCTTGTAGAAAGTCAAGAAAGTTAACAGTTTAACATTCTACTACACTACCCTTTTTACACTGGCGAGTTTCATTTTTACTAGTTTAGCCTTCGGTCAGGTTTCCCTGCTAGCGCTTCCTTTTTTCCTGTGGTTAGACAAGCTACTTTACTGAGATCAAAACTTCAAGCAAGAAAAGTACACTTACAGTTAAAACTTACAGTTTTAAATATCATAAAATATTGTCTATAATCCTTCTTAACTTTATAAAGAAAATGAAATGTAACATAAATAAATCACATTCCTCTAACTTTGCCTGAACAAAATTCTGAGAGGAAGAGAAACTTACTGCAGATCACAGCCTCCCTCAATAAAACTTCAGACAAATCGTGTAAAGCTTTGACAACTTAAAATACATCAGCTGGATACATCATTGACCTATACAGCATATAGTTCTAATAACATAAGATTAAGAAAAGGCTTTCCAGAAATTCAGAGATACCGCAGTGGGGAATTTCCAGTAAGAGGCAAATGCTAATTTAGTAGCAACTGTACCTAAAAAAGAGTAGCCTCTGCTGGAAACAGGGAAGAGATTAATCAGAGCAGGAAAATCCTAAAAAAAGAAAAAGCTGAAGAGAAAAAGAACACATAAAAGAAACTTACAGTTAATCATAAAACCAAAACCACATTGCCTTTCAAAAACATGTGAAAGAATCTGACTAGAGATTTGGAAGAGCCTAAAAAACTTGAGTATTTACCAGAAAGATCTGGCCAAACACCTACATGAAGTTAAGTACAAGTGATGCATACATTTAAATTGGGCATTTGCTTGGTTTCTTTGATGCTAAAATAATATTCTTAAATGTGACATTCCGGACAAGAAGAGTGAAGGAAGGAAGGAAGGAAGAAAGGAAGATCACACTCACAAACCAGCTGAATTGGCAGTGGCTTTAAATGGCTTTAAACACGGTTGCATTCAATGCAGAAACAGGTGTTGTTGTAGATAATGAAGACTGAATAAATGACAGCAAAAGATTGAAAGGAAAAGGAAAGGACAGAGAAAGAACAAGATATGTAAGAACAAAACTAAGTTGGAAGCAGAATAACTGAGGACTCAAATTTGATAGACAGGAACAATCAGAGCCCAGATTTATCAAAAATATTGTCAAGCTTGGTGTTAATGCACTGATCTTAGACTGGGAAAAAATTGGAATTGGGCCCTATTAGTAAGAATGGACTGTGAAATATGGGGGTAAGGGAATGTAGTGTCAAGCATTGGTCACAAAGTTGCACAGGAAAGTACAGGAGGATTTCCAAGGAGTAGAAACTTTTTTGCTATTCAGGCAGATACAAACACAAGTCTCTTTCAGAAGCCACACAAGGAACAGCTGTTTTATTTTTTTTATCCAGCCTCTGGAGTTTTTTTTTTTGTTTTTTCTGTCCACCCTGGCCATCGGACCTTACTTATTCTATGTTAATTAATGTTGACTTATTTTTATTTTTTATTGTGTCTTCTATTTTTCTATTCTTCATTTTGTAAAGCACTCTTTTGTATGAAAATGTGCTATAGAAATAAATGTTGTTGTTGTTGTTGTTAAACTTGATACCTTGGTCCTGACTCCTGATCAAAAGAACACAAAGATTTCCTCTTCATGGGGGTACAGCAGCTCGGAAGCAGCGAACAGAGCAGAGGGAGTCTGGGGGATGAGTCAGGAGAGTGAGACCTCAAGATGGCCGCAGCTTGGTCTTTTAAATGTTTGAAGAACTGCGCAAAGAGTACGTCACGCGGCAAGCCAGCAAGCCTCCAGCTGATCCTGTAAAGAGGAGCTGTATAAGTGTGTTTGTTTCCCTTTGAAAAACTGTTTAAAAGGAGGTTTCTGAAGGGCAGCCTTGTCCCCCCCCCTGCAGCAGCGTTCACAGTAGGCTTAGATAAGGCCCTAAAAGTTTCTCCACCTTTCACTATATAATAAGAACATTGAAATCCAAAGTGTTAATGGGACCGTATTAGGTGGTGAGCTGCTGGCTTATTTGTGATTTGAATCTCATTGGTAATTGGCAGTTGGTTAAGAAAACAACAAGCAATTAAAATCAAGTACTTCAGCTGTTTAAAGGTAAAAGAAGCAACTGAGGATTGAGAATCTTAACTAGCAAGTTAACAAAAATGAATCACATTGTTACAGTGCTTTTGACTTTATAAATTTTTCTCTGAGACTTGTTAGTTTGAAATGTTGTAGAACTCAGTTATTCTATTATCACCCGCATGCACCTCAGAAACAGTTTGAAGGCTTGGGTGATGGTAATTCTCTGCCAAGACAGGAGGTGGTACTGTGAACAAATGACCTCACTTCTTCCCCTTCAGCAGAAAGGATGATTGGCACCATTCACTCTGATGTCACCTCCGGAGTTCGTGTATAGAGACCCATCTCTTAATCTCGAAACATCTTAAATATGGAAGTGTCGCTATCCTATATAGGCTACCCTAGACAGAAGTCAGGACAACTCGATTTGGCATTATAACACCCATTCACTTGGCATTTATTGTTGAGAATTATATGGGGTTGACCACCTCAAAAATCTGAAATTTGTGCTGTTTTTCTATTTACATATACATATACTGCTTTTGGTATAATGCAGGATTAGTTATTTTAGAGTCATATTTTGGAAATACCGTAACATCTTAAGTGCCACCATTTTCAGCAGTCATTACTGTAAAGTGACAAGATTTAAAGCGGTGACATGTCTCTCTTTGCCCAAGTTTGCGAAAACAATCCAAAACCTTTCAGAAGTGCTTCTTTTTAATTCTTTCTAGTAATAACAATTTTTTGACTAGCTTCTCTAAGACTTTGACTTTGGTTTGCATATTGAGCTTGTAAAAAGATGAGGCACAACACGCCTAAAGAGTAGGGGCACTGGATGGTGATCCCCATATATTATGAAGTAAACATGCACTTGAAAAATCAGTAGTGGAAAAAAAGATGTCTTTTCAGATGCGAGTCCATTAATGAGACCGAGCTCCACTTGTGGTAGGGGCCATTATGAAGGTTTTGTCCCGGAAGGGGAGAGGCTTCTTGAAGAACCGGGTGTGCCTTCATGGGTCATTGACTCTCAGATCCTCTGGTTTGAAGATAAAAGAGAAAAAGTAGTTAAAGAAAGCACTTTCTTACATCAAGGAGCGGTGTTAACAATCAGTGCCCAAGCCATGAGAATGCCCCCTTTAACATATGTGTGACAGGCTTTAAATGTAATTATTTTACTCCTGGTTTTGACCCTGGCTAGCCCTTATGTCCATGACAGAACACACATACATGTTGCTTGAACAATAATTATAGGGCTGAAACAAAAACCTCTAGCTGGTGCCAAACCACTGGAGTAAACTGAAGTCACTGTCATGTTCGTTGAGCCATCTTGTGTTGATATACAGTGCATCCGGAAAATATTCACAGCGCATCACTTTTTCCACATTTTGTTATGTTACAGCCTTATTCCAAAATGGATTAAATTCATTTTTTTCCTCAGAATTCTACACACAACATCCCATAATGACAACGTGAAAAAAGGTTACTTGAGATTTTAGCAAATTTATTAAAAATAAAAAAATTGAGAAAGCACATGTACATAAGTATTCACAGTCTTTGCCATGAAGCTCCAAATTGAGCTCAGGTGCAACATGTTTGCCCTGATCATCCTTGAGATGTTTCTGCAGCTTAATTGGAGTCCACCTGTGGTAAATTCAGTTGATTGGACATGATTTGGAAAGGCACACACCTGTCTATATAAGGTCCCACAGTTGACAGTTCATGTCAGAGCACAAACCAAGCATGAAGTCAAAGGAATTGTCTGTAGACCTCTGAGACAGGATTGTCTCGAGGCACAAATCTGGGGAAGGTTACAGAAAAATTTCTGCTGCTTTGAAGGTCCCAATGAGCACAGTGGCCTCCATCATCCGTAAGTGGAAGAAGTTCGAAACCACCAGGACTCTTCCTAGAGCTGGCTGGCCATCTGAACTGAGCGATCGGAGGAGAAGGGCCTTAGTCAGGAGGTGACCAAGAACCCGATGGTCACTCTGTCTGAGCTCCAGAGGTCCTCTTTGGAGAGAGGAGAACCTTCCAGAAGGACAACCATCTCTGCAGCAATCCACCAATCAGGCCTGTATGGTAGAGTGGCCAGACGGAAGCCACTCTTTAGCAAAAGGCACATGGCAGCCCGCCTGGAGTTTGCCAAAAGGCACCTGAAGGACTCTACAGACCATGAGAAACAAAATTTTCTGGTCTGATGAGACAAAGATTGAACTCTTTGGTGTGAATGCCAGGCGTCACGTTTGGAGGAAACCAGGCACCGCTCATCACCAGGAGCCTCATGTATAAACGGTGCGTACGCACAGAAATGTTGCGTAAGAACTTTTCCACGTTCAAATCGCGATGTATAAAACCTACACTTGGCGTATAGCCACGCACTTTTCCACGGTACCTCATGTCTTGTCGTACGCAAGTTCTCCGGTCGGTTTTGCAAACTGGCGGCACCCAGCGTCAAAGCAATGGTACTGTTCTTGTGTGATTACTCATTATTTTCATGACGCGGCTTTATAAATACACAGAAACTAACCGCATATTGTTTATTAGTGTAATGCATCTGATTGTAATTAACTTGTTACAATATAATGGTCCAGGGAACAGCCATAGTATTCCAAATACCATAACTGCTTTAGCGTTGTTACTCCCACTTCTCCTTCTTCTTCTTCTTCTTCTTTCAGCTCCTCCCGTTAGGAGTTGCCACAGCGGATCATCTTTTTCCATATTACTCTCACTGCACGACTCGGAGTATTTATATCACTGTATCTGAGTGTGAATCACAGCAGCAGCTGATCGGAAAGAGAATTATCGGTATACAGCTTTAAGGACACGCTGTCTCAGCCACTGCAAAATGTTTTAAAGCCTTTCCTGTACGGACCTCGCGGTTCAGAAACAGTTTAATCCCAAGAACTTTAAATGCACTCAATCAATTGCTCCTTGTAGAACGGTTTGTACTTATAAGTACAATCACCCCACTGTAAACTTGCACTACAGTTATAATATCTCACAACCTGGGCCACTTTATAAAGCGTATTTACATATGATGCGATATCATTTTAAGGTGAAATGCAGCAAAATATGTTTGTTAAATTATACACATAAAACTTTAACTTCATTTAAATAATCTATATTCTTCACTGGGAGTGTCGTGAAGGATAGAATAATTAAACATGTACTACGAAGATATTTCAATGTTCTTTAAGCGTTTTGAAGAATCGGCTAAGCTTACAGATGGCTTAACTCTATTACAGAGCTGATTGTATGGCGATCGGTTACTTGGGAAAGAAAAGCAAGGACTCTTGGGCGCTACGCCAATATATATTGAATATAAAACAGAAAGAAAATAACAACACAGCTAAAAGCAGCGACAAATTTGACAAAAGATAAATGCTTGTCATGAGCACGAGGCTCATGAAACACATGTTTAATAATGTGCTTTAGCTCCTATCATCATGAAAATGACATCACGTATACATCTCAGTATTTTAGTTATTCAGAGAGCTGTAATATCACAAATGTAATGGACTCTGTGTCCAGTTGGAGGAAGAGAGCCAGTTTAAGAAGCAAGTAGTGATTCACACACATAGATCACATACAGTAGAAGATCAAATACAAAACAAAGCATTTAACGTGCTACTTTAATTACGATGTAATTTTGAGAAACTGGTTAATTAAACGATTTTAAGATGAAGTTTATAATGTTCTACTAAATGACAAAATAAACTACGTGATTAAAGTGGAAAATTCGAGATTAAAGTTGACATTTCGTGCTTTTTCCCCACCGTGTGCCTTTTTTCTCTGTACCCTAATAAACTTTCATATGACACTCAGACAGTGGGCTTACAACTCTTCTTTTCACGGCAACTTTGATATGTGACTTCTTTTTTATTTCCGGCACTGTGCGATTTTGTGAATGTGAGCTTTCAAGTTTCTCCAACACGCTATGTCACTCGATCAACTTCATTTTGTTGATTATACCACGGTTTATTTGAACAAATAGTATGTTTTTCCTTTGCCTCCACTTGGTATTCGCTGAAATTCTTATATTTTCCCCCGTGCTTTTCCCATTGTCTTTTCACAGAAGGCTGCGCTTAAGGGCGATTTATATTGATTTGCATATTCAAATAGGCGTAATTCTGGGAGGATTTGGGGCGTTACATAATGCGCGTGCATGAGCGTTAGTTTTCACGCTGATCGGGATTTATGTAGCGGAAAACGTGGAAGTTAGATACGCACAGATTCCTGCATCTGGATTTTTCTGTGTGTAAGCACATTTCGGCTTTTGTGCTTACGCCATGTTATAGTGCGAGTTCTACGCACGGCGTTATATATGAGGCCCCAGGCCATTACCAACCCTACAGTGAATCATGGTGGTGGCAGCATCATGCTGTGGGGATGTTTTTCAGCGGCAGGAACTGGGAGACTAGTCAGGATAAAGGGAAAGATGACTGCTGCAATGTACAGAGACATGCTGGATGAAAACCTGCTCCAGAGGGCTCTTGACCTCAGACTGGGGCGATGGTTCATCTTTCAGCAGGACAACGACCCTAATCACATAGCCAAGATATCAAAGGAGTGGCTTCAGGACAACTCTGTGAATGTCCTTGAGTGGCCCAGCCAGAGCCCAGACTTGAATCCGATTGAACATCTCTGGAGAGATCTTAAAATGGCTGTGCACCGACACTTCCCATCCAACCTGATGGAGCTTGAGAGGTGCTGCAAAGAGGAATGGGCGAAACTGGCCAAGGATAGGTGTGTCAAGCTTGTGGCATCATATTCAAAAAGACGTGAGACTATAATTGCTGCCAAAGGTGCATCGACAAAGTATTGAGCAAAGGCTGTGAATATTTATGTACATGTGATTTCTCAGTATTTTTATTGTTAATAAATTTGCAAAAACCTGAAGTAAACTTTTTTCACGTTGTCATTATGGGGTGTTGTGTGTAGAATTCTGAGGAAAAAATGAATTTAATCCATTTTGGAATATTCTGTAACATAACAAAATGTGGAAAAAGTGATGCGCTGTGAATACTTTCCGGAAGCACTGTACATTCTGTAACATGATATGGTATCAAGCTGGAAGTATTAATTAAAAAAGGATGTGATGGGTGCTCTTTTGTCAGGTGGCATGACAAAAGTGCGCTGAACAAAATGTGTGTGGACAAAAACACGCTATCAAAAGCATGGTTTGGCCAATGCATGCAAGAAAAATGCACGCAGTGACAAATACATGTAGACAGTAAACCATCCTTTGGGTTAGTTTTATGCACTGCACAAATATTATTTTTTATAAAATAATATAAATAAAATGTGATTGTAACATAACAAAACTCTGTTCACATTATACAAATGAAGAGGGTTCACAAAACCATGCAAATAAAATTACAACTGTTCTGTGCAGTTTAATGAACCATATTATGTGCAATTCTTCTCAAAAGTAGCACCCGTGCACATGTTAGTATTAACTGCAGCAGGTGGCGATTAACTCGGACATATCTTGATTTGAATGTAGGAGTGGGCAGTTTGGCGAAAAAATAATTGTCATGTTATAATTAGAAATTGTAACGGTTTTGATAAATACTGGCATAATGAATTTGTATAAGCTTTTCAGACTGAGGTATATTTTTTGAACAAATAACACATACAGTATATTAATGATTAATTGTATAAACAGGTATACTTCAAAAACATTGTTAACACTCTGCTACTCAAATGGATTCAATGGCAGATGCTTTCCCTGATCTCTCTTTCTGGTTCAAGTTGCTGGCTTTAAACATGCATACATTGTCAAACACATTTAATCCAACGCAGAGCGGAGCTGTCCAGAGAAAGCATCAACTTATCAAACAGGGCGAACCACACAGTACTCAGGGCAATATCCTTAAAAGCACAGGTCCATCTATTACATGCAGTTCACATACACAAAAAAAAAATTACTTTTAAAGTGATAGTGCAGTGAGAAGTCAAGCAACATGAAACCTTTTATTGGCTAACTGAAAAGATTACAATAATGCAAGCTTTGCCTGAAGAAGGGTCCTGAGTTGCCTCAAAAGCTTGAATATTGTAATCTTTTTAGTTAGCCAGTAAAAGGTGTCATTTTGCTTGACTTCTCACTACATTCATAACGGCTAACATGGTACAACACCCTAGTACTACAGGTGATAATACAGGTGCAATAACAAACCATATCCATCCATCCATTTTCCAACCCGTTGAATCCGAACACAGGGTCACGGGGGTCTGCTGAAGCCAATCCCAGCCAACACTGGACGTAAGGCAGGAACCAATCCTGGGCAGGGCGCCAACCCACCGCAGACAAACCATATTTACCGTTTTTTTGCTTGTGCAAAGGCTGTTATTGCACGCAGATCGCAATACACAAAGACATTACCTTTAAGACATTATTACACTGACATGTTTTGTGTATCCATGAATTCATTCTCTTAATGACAATCTCTGGCTCTGCATGCCACAGCAGAAACTGAGTTTTGTCAAATAAGGAGTGGAATCTGACTGCAGTCTTCTGCTGTTGTAGCTCATCTGCTTCAAGATCTGACATGTTGTGCATTCAGAGATATCATTCTACATACCTCTGTTGTAGAGAGCTGAAGGAGTCTTGAAATGCTCCTCTCCTCTGACGTCTCTCATTAATAAGGTGTTTTCACCCTCAGAGCTCTCACTGAATGTTTTTTATCACACCATTCTCTGTAAACTCTGGAGGCTGTTGTGAGTGAAAATCTCAGGAGAGAAGCTGTTTCTGAAATGGGGCCAGAAGCCATCTTACTCAAAATAAAAAAGCTTTTTTTTATAAATGAAAGGGAACTGTTGAAAGCCACATAATAAAACATATGAATAATAGAAATGATAGAAAAAATATTAAAGCTCTTCCTGCATCTACCTTTTTGCCATTGTAACCTATTTCTCTGACTGCTCTCTTGCTTTCCTGATCAATCTCCTATCACAGTACAGTTGTAGCCTTTATTTATATAAACTTATCAAGTCATGGACAGTGACATGCAGTGATATCCCCAGGAATTTGGCCATAATGCAATGCAAGTTGAGGTCAGGAGCACGCACTGATACAGTGCATTGCTGCACCCACCACACAACAAACCAACTCAGGATCCAGATTAGGACCTGAGTGCAGCCATGCAACGAGTGATACATCAGCACCACACTCGTTCAGATGGAGTGGAACAGTGTGAGGTTTTTTATGATGGCTGGAGTGCCAATTCTGCCACCAACCCCCAAGTGTTTCCCTACAAGTTGGAGGGCGTACGTGCAGGGATGGATGCAGATTAACGTCATATCGTAAGGGCCAGCTCCTGTTCGGATGATAATAACGTTGCAAATTACAGCGCATTTATGGGAGGTAATGTGGCCTGTTTATCAAATCCTGGAGTGTATACTGTACTATAAAGTATATATTCTTTATTCAATTGTTTAGTGTTCTAGCTAGGGCATTGCCAGTTCACTGTTCACCAATTACCAGATGTGTATATCCTGAGCAAGTCATTTAAATTTATGAACTGTAACTGCTAACCAGAATTAGCTGCCATCCCAGCCAGGATGAGTAGGAGACCCTTACCAGGACAGTAGGACAAAATATGGGAACAGTGGAGGAAAGCTCCTAAAATTGGATATTTTCACCCCCCATTCGCTAGATGGCAGTATCCCATGACCATGGTAGCCATGTGGAATCAGGCAGGGCATGATGGGAATTGTAGTGCTGAGAGTCAGCCCTGCTGGGTCCCATGTGAGTCACTAGGGACTACTTTTCAGGACCTTCCTCCTGACCTGGAAGTGCTTCCTTTGGGCAATGCCCTGGCACTAGAAGTACTCTCGGGTCTGACATAAAAGGAAGCCACCTGGCCTCCTCCAGTGAGTCAGAGCTGGGAGGAAGGAAGGCAACACTCTCTGGAGGGAGGTGGATGGTCAGAGGCAAGCCAGAAGGAAAAAGAAGAAGACTATTGTGTTTAGTGGTGCTTGTGTGATCTGAAAGAAACCAGTTGTAAGGTATTTTGTAATAAACACCTCTGTTTTTAACCCATGACTAGCTGTGTGTTAGTTGTTTCCAGGGTTTGGGGCTCAGTGGGGTCCCAGAGTTGAATGGCTTACTCACTCACTCATCAACAAATACACTATTTCCCATTTAGTTAAAAAGCTGAAATCTGGCAGAATTCCACACCTAGATATTGATATATTGAAAGGACATTTTGAAATATATCAATATCTAGGGGTAATATAACAGAAACACTAAACCGATAGATAAAACTTCTATTTGCCCCCAAGGGGAAATCTGGCATTTTACAGAAGCTCTTTAAATAAATACATTTATAAATAGATAGATAAATAAATATATACACACACACACTCTGGTCTGAACACACACACCAGAATGACTAAAAGGGAAGAAAATTTTAAAAAGAAAACTTCTGACTTGACTGTCACAGTCACAGTGAGACATTATGCAGACGTATTGCTGTTGGTATAAAGGAGCCCCATTGCGTTTCCTGACACACTTCTGCTGAATAATTTGTTGCTTGAAAGTTCTCTGTGTTGGTGCATCAGAGAGAGGATGTGCAGCATTGTTCATAATGGCACTCAGTTTTGTTTTAATTCTCTCTTGTGCTACAATCTTCAAGAGGCCCAGTGTGCTTCCTATAACTGAGCTTGCCCGTTTAATTAGCTTGTTGATTCGGTGGGCTTCTTTTGAAGTGATGTTACCAGCCCAGCACACCACAGTGTAGAAAATTGCACTGGCCATCACCGAGTTATAGAAGATGTGAAGGATGTCACTTCCCATATTACAGGAAAGCAGTATCCTAAGTGTCTTCTCTGCCCTTTCTTATATAGTTCCTCTGTGCTCTGACACCAGTCCAACCTGTCATTAATGTGGACCACCAAGTACTTGTAGAAGCGGACCACCTCTACATTCACTCATTGAATAATGACCTGACATAGACACTCTTTGGTGCAGCAAAAGTCGATAACCAGTTTCTTGATTTTGCTGAAGTTTAGTTTCAGATAATTCTCTTTGCACCAAGAAACAAACTTCTCTACTTGACTCATCTCCTCTATCTCATCCCCTTCATCAATGCACCCCATAAGTGCAGAATCATCTGAAAATTTCAGCAAGTGACATGACCTGGTGTTATATTTATAGTCTGAGGTATACAGAGTAAAGGAGTCAGGACTGTTCCTTGTGGTGTTCCAGTGTTGCTCACATCCATGTCAGAAACACAGTCCTTGAGTCTCACAGACTGCAAAATCAAACTAATCCTCACAGTGCTGTCAGCTTTATCCAGGTGAGAATAATCCTCGTGGAGCAGATAAATAATTGCATCCTCCACTCCAGTTTTTGTCCATTAGGCAAACAGCAGTGGGTCCAGGTGGTCTACCACAAGTGGACTCATAAACTCCAGGGCCAGCTTCATAAAGGTCCATGATGTGACACCTAAAACTCGACTGTAGTCATTAGGTGAAGAGGTGCCTTTCTTCTTCGGAACAGGAGTTCCCTAAAATCTAAAAAAATTCTTTGACAAATATGATTAAAATTCAGTGACGTTATAGAAAAAAATAAAATTAGACAACTTGTGTTATTACTATTATGCTAACATATGTGCTGCAATTAGACGTGGCCTTATGCAAATGAAGGATGCAGCAGAAACGACTGACGGCCAAGTGAGCAACAGCACTAGCCAAAGGGTGGACGGGTGACTGGACAGAAAAAAGAGACATGATCATGTTTAGTGTGTAAAGTCAGGCATGAAATGGAAGGAGAAAGTTCAGCAATGTTCAAACAAAATGCAAAGCTTAATGATTAGCAAGCATACTATAAAGCTCCAGTGAGGGTGCCTGATGCTATGGCTGTGCCCATTGGTGTTGGTTAGCTAGTAGCAAAAACTGCAAGAGAGATAAGTAGAGAAGGAAGTGGTGTCCTCTGGTCCAAGACAAGCCTGGACGAATGCAGACAGTTTAAACTCCACGGGTTCCCGATGATCTACTCCATTGTAATTTCCCGGCTTTGAGCAGGGTAAATTTAAGGGTAAATGTCGCACAAACATTAGGAAGTTTTTCTTTACACAAAGAACGATAGACACTTGGAATAAGCTACCAAGTAGTGTGGTAGACAGTAAGACTTTAGGGACTTTCAGAACTAGACGATGTTTTTTTGGAAGAAATAAGTGGACAGGACTGGCAACCTTTATTGGGCTGAATGGCCTGTTATAGTCTAGACTGTTCTAATGTTCTAATGTTCTAATGCCCCCCACCACAGAACTCTCCAAAATTCTCTAAATACAGATTTGCATCTGCGGTCTTTAAAGAGGGACCCCAAATTGTTTAAGGAGCCTCACCCACAGTTACTTTTTTCCACTTCAAGCACTAGAGAAAACAACCCCAAAAGTAAAAACATTCAATTTATTACATGGGCTGCCGGTAAATGTCATTGCTGCTTGTAATAAGTTAAAGTAAAATGTGATGAGTTACAATTTTTTTGTCTGCCTATGGCTATGGAAAAAAAATACAAACTTGAACATACAACTGTTGAAAAACACAGAAAGAAATACACAATTGAAAATCATAAAGATCTAATAATGACAATAATATATACTCAGAGTAAGGAGACCAGGGCTTGCATCCTGGGTCCTCCCTGAGTCGAGTTTGGATGTTCTGCCCGTGTCTGTGTGAGTTTCCTCCCAAAAACATTAGATAGATAGATAGATAGATAGATAGATAGATAGATAGATAGATAGATAGATAGATAGATAGATAGATACTTTATTAATCCCAAGTCGAAATTCATATACTTGGGATTAATAAAGTATCTATCTATCTGTTAGGTGAAATAGTGATACTAAATTAGTCCTAATGTGTATGTGTGTGTGTGTGTGTGCTTGTGGATTGGCACCCTGCTTAGGGTTTGTTCCTGCTTTGTGCCCTTTGTGCCACCCTCATGATGCTGTTCTGGATTAAGCAGGTTAGAAAATGATGTGATAATTCAAAAGTGTGCACGTTCCTGTAAAATTGTGTTTTGCAATGACTATTAACAAAAGCCAAGTCACAAGGAAAGGCAAAATTTGATCTAATGCAGGAATGTTTTCCTCACTGACAATTGTGTAAAACCTGTTCAACAGTAAGCAGCTCCTGTGACCTGTTACTATTATTATCACTTATTATTTGGTTGACACCTTTATCCAGGTTAACATCTGAGATACAATTGGTTGCATATCTTTTGCTTTTCCAACTGCAGCACTGGCAGGTGAAGTGACTTGCTTAAGTCAGTAGTGAGTTTTGAACCCACAACCTCCGGGTGTGTTAAACAGATCACTGCACTATCTGACAATAATACAAGCCCTTGACAAAAAAAAAATCCAAATATTGTTTACAAAAAAGCACTTAGATAGTTATCTAGTACTTCTGATGCACCCAATTAATCGATAGCACTATAACTAAAGCCTACTCTTACGAAATTTCCTGCACAAAACCAGGAGACAGCTATTTATTGATATATCTCTTGTGGGGTACAGCCCGGACACAGACAGGCAGACATGTTGGTTCACCACACACGTTTATTATACCAAATATTTACAGTGCACAACCCAATGCCGCAGCACCAATCACCCCGTCAAGTCCTGGCCGCACAACAATGCCTTCTAGTCTTCAGACCGCCTCCACTCCTCTCCACTTCCACCTGACTCTCGCCATCAAATGAAGGGAGGCTGCCCCTTTTATGCACCCCCGGATGGGCTCCAGTTGCTTCCTGAGGAACCTCCGCCGACACACCCCCGTGTGGCGGAAGCACCAGCTGTGTAGCCAGAAGTCTTCCCGGGTGTCCTTGCTAATCTTTCCTCCAGCACTTAATGGTGTGGCGGAAGTGCTGAGGTCCAGGGCTCCCAAGGCATTGGGGTGACCCCTGGCAATGACCACGGGCTCCTACAGGGTTGGGCTTCCAAGCCCTCTACCCATGGCCCCCAACACAACCAGGGTGGTTGCCCCCTCGTGGTCTGGAGGAGGCGCAAGCCCTCCTCTGGTCCTCCTGGGCATCCCGGCTAGGTACCACCCCCAGCCATCCGCCACACTCTCTATTATAAAAAGAAATCCTGGAAAGCAAAAGCAAGGCGACAATACGTGATCTTCTCGGAAGTTCTGGAAAGATATTTAAAAGACTCTCAACACATATAAAGCGTATAAGGACAAAACTGAGAATAGAGACCCAAAGGAGTTAGAGAGAAAAAAAGGCAGATAACAGATTATGAAACCAGTAAAATTCGAAAGTATTGCAGCGTCCCAGCCAGGTTGCAGCCTTTTTGGTTTTAAGTGACTTTTCAGTCCGATTGAGGGAGGGCAGAGAAAACACTGAAGACTGATAGCGGGGTATTGATTGATGCGGTAAGGAGGGGCGAGACACAGGGAATGAGGGATTGGAGAGGGTGCTAGAAAGTTGTGTTTGGGGTTATGAAGTCAGCGATTGTTCAAGTAAAACATTTGTGACACTTTATCATGTCAGTTGTTACAGTATCAAAGAAAAGATAGAAAAGATCTCATTACCGCAGAACAAAAGGTGATTAATCCTCAGAACCAGGTATAATTGAAAACAGAGCAGGACAAATCGAGGTCAGAAATAAAAGGCAAGGAGTACACAACAAAGTCTTTTCACATTCGCATCATCCTTATGCACAAAACATGGATTTACACAATAATAAACCATACGCTATGAGAATCTGTGGTCCCGCAACAGTTAAAGCAACGACAAGTTGAATTTCAAAGAATACACAATTCGGTCAGGTGTATATTTATTATCACAGGGAAGCGATGCAAATTTTAACAGGCAAAAAGAAAGGTAATGTACATATTCTGAGAATAACATTACACACCAAAGGAGATGTGATATGCCATTCGTATTAAAATGTTTACAGTTTACCGTGAGAATAGCTTCTGCTATGACAATCAATAAATCACAGGGACAAGCATTAGAAAAAGTCGGATTATTTATTAGAGAAACAGAAACAATATTCACTCACGCACAGTTATATGTTGCGTTGTCACAATGTGTCTCCAAAAAATATTGTTTTAATGAAGCTTTAAAGTAAAAGTGCAAATAATGAAATTGAAACAATTCCAAAGAACAAAAAAATTTAAATTGTATATCTGATTAAACAAATACAGGGGTTGGTGAGCGAAGCGAGCAGGGGGTGAAGCCCCCTAGTACTGTATATGGAAATATTGTCCTTAGTCCTGTCTGATTTCTGAAGTTGTTTTGATGAAAACTGTTAGCTCAACTAATAAATATTAATAGTTTCTAAGGTCCGAGTAACTCTTTCATGTATGCGTTTTAGAGAGTCCGTCGCTCATAGCACTGATGCAGTTCTTCTTCAAGTAAAACCATTGTAGAACGTCACAGGTGAAGTATTCTTCAGGACATTCTCTTTCCAGGTCCTTTATAAGGCAACAAACAGGCACAAGACTTAAGATAACTTTGACTCGCTTCTGCTTAAAAGGTGGGGAATCTCAAGGTGCAGCACAACGAACCTCGACATAACCAAAAATGATCGGGAATGAACTCCTCCTGCTCTGAGCCAGAAGTACTAAGTATATCTGGAACATTTAATTTCTATTTAATTAATCTTTGTTCCTTAATTAATCTTCTTTATTAGATTATATTAGATAAACTGTATTAATCAAAAGAGGAAATTTAGATTTTACACTGAATCAGTCAATATTTGACATCATTGGGCTACACAGCATGCTTCAAAGAGCACACTATCAGAAGGTGCTATACAAAACAGGCAAATATAATTTAAAGATGAGAGAGATACCAAAAAAAGAAATAAGCAAAATTGATAACAACATGTCGTCACATAAAAAGGTTCTCCGCAAAAAGAATACAGCAAGTAATCAGGACCATGCTTATCACTGAGAACAGGGTCTGCTGTGCTTTCAAGGTGCGTTTATCATATTTACCCGGCATCGCCAGTAAACCAGGACATGGTTGAGCAGTCATATGCATAATCCTTTGCACTCCATTTACAAGCCCTGATAAAACTGTGTCAAGAGGAGTTAACATTCAAAGGACGTGCACTGCTTTTATATTCCTCTATGTGGGTAACGTGTTACATAATTTTCTTCAATTAAATGAAAAGGATCTGACCAAACTTTGAGTTCAAAATCCAAAGAATACGTTCTGCAAGAGCACAAACACACCTGATGTTTACCAAGAACCTCACCTTATTCACTTAAACCATTTTCCCAATAAACCCCTGGGTGTGACCTAAAGGAAATAATGAGATACACACAAAGATTTCCTGTGGTGTAATAGGCAGGAAAATGCAGCTTTTGCTGCTCTGTAGTACCTTTGCTCTAAATGAAAACCCCTGGATCATCTCTGGGACTATCCTGCATCTTGACTCAATCTCTTGCATTACCTAAACACAAGGATTGCAGATTTGAGTAAATGGCACATGAGCAGAGGTAGCCAAGTTATTCCCGTAGAGCACTAGAATCCCCAGGTTTACATTCCTGCTGAGTCTGTTATTACTGGATGCTACTTCAGAATTAAAAATACACTGGCTTTAACTGACTTCTGACTTGCAGCTGTATTATTTATAGAGCATCGCTTATGCAGAACACTAAGATGAAACATACCAGGCAAGCAAAAGAAGCACAAGATAAAACTGAATTAATTAGTCCATTTAGAACATTGCTTACTTAAAATTGTGTTGGGTAATTAAAACAGAAGTTGGTATTCAGATAATTGGCCACTTTATTAAGCAATCTGCTTGTACTTGCCAACTTGTATTATTATTTGTTACACAGAAGCTGCTTATTTTTCTCTATAGGATTCCTCTCTTATCTAAGGTCATATTAAGATCATTAAAAGCCCCCGGAGCTATTGTTCTTTGGAGCCCAGCTCCCCACGCTGCGCCTATGCCACACACAAACACACCAGAGGCTGCCTGTCACTATGGTCAAAGTTTCCTAGGTTTAATATAAGTACACATTTTAAAAAACATATATTCTACTAACAGGGGTAAATAGTCGCATATGGGTATTAATTTACATCTTTATTAAAAACCATCTTGACAATTCTTGTATTTCTACAGCAGCACATTTTACACAGGACACAATGGTTAAATGTGCATAATGTTAATGATTTTACAGAAGAGCAGTGCAGGTAAGGAACGTCAGTCGCTTGTCAGAGCTCAGTATACAAATGAATACACTTAAAGCAGTCGTTCTTCAGATTATCAATAAGAGTGCAATATAAAATCAGGGAACCTACCTTCGACAAATTGGAATGCCTTTTCTTTAGGATTTTGAGGAAATCTAGGACTGTGCATGTTATAATTTGATATTTTGCCATGATTTGTTTGCATTTCTGTTAATTGATCTCGTTTGAAATGCATTGTTCTTTTTACAGACCTCTAAGTGAAATTTTCTCGTGGTAATCCTGCCTGCCTTGTATGTTTTGATTTGAGTGCTGTTCAATTAATTTAGCATTAGACATTCAAATTATCTACAGTTCCATTTTGTGACACCCTTGCTTTGACATCCTGTTTTGGAAGTTGCCCCATCGGTACTTATCCCCGTGTCACACTTTATTTACCATCCAAGTGTATGGATTTCAAAACTAAAAAAAAAAAAAAAAGAAAAAAACTTTGGCATGTGCTTATGATAAGTTGATTCTTCAGACAGTTTCAAAGTTGCAATTAGTATACAGTAGCTATGTATAGCTTATTACAAATAAATAAATCGTTATTTATCTGTTATTTTAACAAAACAGAATGTGATGGTGGGGCAATGTCTCCTCACTGATTTGATGGCCTGCAAGTCAGAGGGCTTGAACTGGCACTACACACACTACACCAGGGGTCACCAACCTTTTTGAAACTGAGAGCTACTTCAAGGGTACTGAGTAATACGAAAGGCTATTTGTTTGATACATACCTCTAAATAACATAAAGTTGCACGGTTCACCTTTAATAATATCTCTCTACTATAAAAAAAATCTTGGGATGAGACAAGACTTTTTTTCCTGCAACGAGACGTGATCTTATAAAGCGAGACAGAGAGACACTTTCACATCCCTCAAGACAGTCAAGTCACATCATACTTACAACCTTTGGAAGCAAGTCCCGTGAGATGGTGACTTTTGCAAGTCACAACCTACTTACAACCATTTTCAAACAAGACCACGGTCATCTAACCTCTCAGCTGTTGGAATGCTTTTGGCAGACGCACTTCCTGTGCTCTCAGCTCTTAAAAATTTTATACACTCTAGATGACACGTCAACGACTAAGCGAAGAAGAAAGAGCAGTGTGTCGAAAAGAGACCCAAAAGCATTGGAGAGAAAAGAATGTAAAAAAGAAAGCAAAAAAGAATAAAACTAATTTACAGTGAACCCTCGTTTATCACGGTTAATCCGTTCCAGACTCTACCGTGATAAATGAATTTTCGGGAAGTAGGATTCTTTATTTATAAATCGAATATTTTCGCAGTTAGAGTATAGAAAACCTGTTTACGACCTTCTAAATAAGTTTTTTAACATTATTAGAGCCCTCTAGACATGAAATAACACCCTTTAGTCACCATTACACTTGTATTACCCAATATATTAGACAAAATAAGAGAAAATAAGACATATTAGACGTTACAAATATCATATTACTAGGCGCACTCGCCTTTTAAGGTGACCGACTTTTATCCTCAATTTTTGTGCGCTCCATGTGTACATTAGGCATGTAAGTGTAGAGAATGAGAACATCAAAGTGCCCATTCATAACATCTCCCGAGAACCTACCTTTTTTTTTTTTTATCCCCTCAAGTGTCTGTCCAAAGTCGTACAATGTCAGCCCGAATCTGTACCGCTAAAGATGGAGTTTCATGCACTAAATAAGCTATAGATGAGAATAAGCAAGCACCATCTCCCCTGATATTTACTACGCGGTGAGGCATTTGTACTCCATCAACATTAATTATTTCCAGAGACATAATTTTGTGTATTTTTCCAGCGCATCGCGCACAAAAGCAAGGGAACGATGAGAGCACCAGAACTCCGCTCACATCGCGTTGCTTCGTACCTCAAGCCGCAAGTAGTAAGTCTGTAATAAGCGGAATACCGCTACGCTTTGCACTCACGGGACGGAAGGACAATCACGACCTCTTTTATATAGTAGATTATTGTACTGTACATTTAATTGCACACAAACACACACAGTTGTTACACACAACCACTAACCTATGAAGGCACGACCTCAGTAGGAGAGTCTTCAGGTGGTGCAGTATCTTCAGCAGGTGCGTTGTTGTCTTCTTACGCTGAAGGAGTACTAGGAGTAGGCAGTGGGTGTCTGGTTGCGCGGCTGAAGAACATCTTGATAGGTAGTTGCTGGCGCTGTCTTTTCATATGCGTGAGGAGGCTTTTGTAGGGTATTGCTATCTTTAATCATATCCAAGAGTTTCACCTTCTCCTGGATAGTAAGCATCTTCCTCCGGCGCTTAGTTTTATTGTCAGAAGGCTTAGAAAAAGCAGCACATTTAGGAGCCATCGTAAGGCTTAGATAAAAGTTCTCAGAAAGCGCATTCGTAGTGACGTAAGCGTGTATGAGAAAAAAATCGCGATAGAGTGAAGCCGCGAAAGTCGAAGCGTGATATAGTGAGGGATCACTGTATGTGCAAATTCTGAAAATAAGGAAAGTAATAATCAGCCTGTCCCACGAGACTAGACTTTGGGCCATGAGATTTAACAAAAAGATATAGCAGGAAAAAGACTAAGTAGAACGTCGTAAAGAATTCAAAAACGTTGGCGCGATACACATGCAGAGCAAATTAGAGATAATGGAAGTAGGAAAATTCAAAAGTCTCAAAAAAAGATCGCATTAGCGCAAACAAATGGAAATTATTACTCAGTGAAATAATGGAACAGCGAAAAGAGTTTGAATAGTGTTTAAGGATGTTTGGGGGAGAAGAGGGACAAGGCAGTGAGACAAAAAGACAACTGCTGTACAGACTTTTAAATGTTTGAAGTGTCGTGCAAGATGCAGATCACGCGGCATGGCAGCAGCAGCAAGCCAGCAGCTGATCGAGCAAAGAGGAGGTCAAAAAAACTGTATTTGTTTCCCATTATATCACCTTTTAAGAGGGGGTTTCGAAGGAGCGACCGCATCTCCTTGGGGTGTGTTCAGCCCCCTTTTCACAACGGTGCATAGCGCTACTCTGGGGGGAAGGTGTTGGCGAGTGAAACGAGCAGGGGGCAAAGCCCCCTAATTATTAATATACTGGAAATTTTCCTTAGCTTTTCTGCCATGTTTTTCTTTATTTTAGGGGGTAATAACTGCATCTAGCTCTACATCATAGCTGCTCCCATTTGCTTGTCTTAGCGAAGAGTGAGATGGAGGTTTGTCTTGCACACAATATTGAACTTTGACTTCAGACTACCTCCCCAATCTCCATCAATGCAAGTGTTATTGATAAAAAAAACAGCAACACAATTTAATGCAATTTTTAGAGCTCCATGGTGTCTAGTGCTATTTTTAGAACATGCCCTTATGGGCAACTCACACGGTCCCTGTGGGCGACCCGGTGCCCGTGGGCACCATGTTGGCTACCTCTGCACTACACACTACACAAAACACATACCCACAGCTGTTGTGGGAAAGAAAGATCAGACGACCAAAATGAAGAGGTTGCCAGCAGAAAGCATAAGTAAGTACAGTGTAAAAGAGATATAAGATAGACACATAAAGATTTGGGGTTTCCGGCCCCGTATACTGTAAAATTATCCACAGTAATCACAAAAGAAAGTCACGGTCAAAACAATACATGTAACAGTATATTGCTGACAACAAAGATGGTGTCGAAGGAGTTTTTATGGAGGTGGGGCCGGAAGTGGAGGAATGCTGAGAAGAAGCCGTGGTGGATGATGGGATTGCTGACGTCATTGGTGGCGGACAGAGGAAGGGCGAAAGTAGCGTACTGCGGGAAGGAGGTAGGCTCATGGCGGCGGGTGCGTCTTTTTTTCTGTAAGAGAAGAGAGAAAGGTTAGTACCCCGCCACTCCCTCCTGGCGTATAGCTTCGCGATCGAATTAAGGTCCGTCCGCGGTCCCCTACTCGTGCGTGAGTGAGAACAGAAAGAAAAAAACTGAGCAAAAGTAGATGAACGTTCACCGCAAACCTAGTTGCAAACACTTACGTGTTCATGTGGTAAAATGTGAAGGCTTAAAATAGGCACTCTGCATCTGTTCAGAGAAGGACGTAGGATGTGTAAGTTGATATCACTTGCTCTTAGGAAATCCGGTAAACCTTGAGTAATAATTGGCTAGGCAAAAGGACCAGCAGTATAAAATTGGCAGCCAAGGGTCATCTTTTGACTGGACTTCGGGCTTGTAGACACTTCTTTACTTCTGGCTTGGTGGAGCAGAGAAAAAAGTACTTAAGTTTTATATATTACTAGCTAAATACCTGCGCTTCGCAGCGGAGAAGTAGTGTGTTAAAGAAATAATGAAAAAGAAAAGGAAACATTTTGAAAATAACGTAACATGATTGTCAATGTAACTGTTTTGTCACTGTTATGAGTGTTGCTGTCATATATATATATTGTGACAGATAGGGGGCGCTATCGCTCCCTTGAACCCCTGTCCACGACTCCAGACACCAGGTAAAAGTCCAAACGTTGACTTTATTAATCGTCCACAGTGCACAAAGAACCCTCTCCTCCACTATACTATGTCTTTGGGGCAACTCCATACTGCAGGGAGGGCTCCATCTGGCGGCCTGGGGGTATTGGCCGGGATGACAAGCCAGCCACATCTCACAGTACTCCTCCCCCAGCGGAAAACCATGGTTTTGCGCGCTTTGTCCCCCGAGGGACATCTTCCCCCAAGGAGATCCAAAGACCTGGTCCCTGGCGATGTAGTTGCCACTCCCATGTGAACCTAGGAGGAACATTATATAAATAAATGTTATGTTTTTCTGTCCTCCTAGGACAACCTCTCCACTCGTGTCCCGGTCTGCAGCATTCATAGCACAGCCGTGGTCCCCTTGGTAGTCTCTCTCTGTGGGACTTGAAGCACCTGGGTACTTCTGGCGCCACCCCCTTCTCCGCTGAGGAGAATTCCCCCGCCGCCTTTGTGCCCATATGGCCCTTTTCCGACTTGTCAGGAGACCCTGGTTTTAATTTAAAGGTATCCTGTTTCATCTGGGGCTTGTTCACAATCTGGGTCTCTCTATTAAACAAAGAAAGCCCTTTTACTGTCTGCACCTCTTTATTTTTACAAATGACCGGTGGCGCCGTCTTTAGGACCGCCTCGCTCCGGGAGCCAGCACTATCCAGTTGCCCCGGCTCGATCGATCCTTCCTCCGACCGCTCTGTCATCGTACCGACCTCACTTGTAGGGTACGTCGTGTATTGGCACCCACTATTCATTAAAAGCGGGCCCGGATTACACTGCGTCCCTATTACTTGCTTTACGGTACCGGCTTGGCTCATCTGTAACGCCGCATTCGTCATCGCAAGAGACTCCGCACCAAATTGCCGCACATAGGCCCTCACCTTCTCCAACGGCTCTCTGGCTGCTGCTCTCAACTCCTCAATAATCTTCTCAATGGTCATCAGGACCTGTAGGAAACTACTTACGGGCTTGATTAAGAGTTCGAGTTCCCACAAGTCAATACTATTATTTACTTCGGCCGGCTCACTTCCCTGTTTGTCTTACCTGCCGACCGAGAGCCAATGAGCACGTCCTCTTCTGGCACGTGCTCAGGAGTGTCTCGCGGAGGATTCTGAGATTTGGAGTTCTCTGAGGGTCGGGTTGCCTCCTTCGGCAAACTGCGGTCTGTCTTTATTATTTTTGTGACATTCCGATCAGCCATTTCCCGACCCTCCTTACCTTTCCGTGGGGGGAGCGGTGCCTCAGTCGCCTCTCCCTTCCCCTTCGGAATGTCCAAGTTCGTTACTTCGGGCTTGAAGGTGCAAACAGCGGGACGCGGACCACCTCGTTCCCAGAAAGCACCGGGTTTGCTGGCGTGTCCCTCGTCGGCTGCCGTCATGCGGAAGTCGTCTCCCAGGTGCTTTGGCTTTGACAAGAGCGTGCCATCCTCGTCGGGGCAGTTTCCTTTTTCCCGCGGAGCCTCCAGGGGATCATCTCCGAGGTACATGCACGGGACAAAGTGAGTTACTACAAACGGATTGTCAATAACGTTCCCAGCACGTACCTCAGAGCGATCGCTGGTTCCTGGAGGTTTCTCCTGACTTGTAAGGCCGCTCTGTGACTCCTCCCGAGCGTCAGCCATTGCACACAAGGTTCTCCCGCTGGCGTTGTCGCTCTGCTTGCCCTTCCCAAAGTCCTGGCCTCACGATGCCTTGCTTCGGGCCGCCTTCATCCTCTCTGCTCCTGCCTTGTCCTACTTCCACCCGACTCCAGCCTCGAATGTATGAAGGACGGCACCTTTTATAGAGTGCCCGGATGAGCAGCAGGTGTTCCCGGCATTCCTCCGTTGGCCACGCCCCAGCGTGGCGGAAGTGCCAGCTGTCCTCCTGACAGCCCTTTGGGTAACACCAAAGGTCTTCCCCCCAGCACTTCCTGGTGTGGCGGAAGTGCTGGGGCAACAAGTCTCCAAGACATCGGGGCACCTCCTGGCGGTGACCACAGGCCCCTACAGGTAAGGGCTTCCATGCCCTTGACCCGTGGCCCCCAAAGCAACCCGGAAGGCAAACCCCACGTGATCCAGGCAGGGCTCTGACCCTCTTCCGGTCCCTCCTGGCGTCCCGGCCGGGTCATGGCCCCTGGCATCCCTGACAACATATACACATATACTGTATATATATACACATACATCCACATATATACATATATATATATATATATCAACATATCTACATATATACACACATACATATACACACATATATATATATATATATATATATATATATATATATATATATATATATATATATATATATATATATATATATATATATATATATATATATATATATATATATATATATACCCTTTAGCGAGCAGCTGTTGCTGAGGGTGCCAGAATCCATCGAGGAAGAAAAATGAAAAACATTATTTGTACAAAATCTTCATTTATCTATCCATTCCTAAATAATTAAATGGGCAGTCTATTTCGTATCAGTGCAAAACGCTGCTTGTTAAAACGGATGACTTCCACTCTTACGTGCACTTAGTGCTGCGTGGGTATTATGAACTATCGTATCTGTTCAAGTTCTATTTAGATTTTAAATATAAGTATTTTTTATTTAGTCGACAGAAATATCTTTGGTAGGAATGTAAGTTAAATTTAGTCATCATTGCATAAATTTTTCTTCACCATAGAAAAGTGAAGACTAAATTCAACTAACATTCCTACCGAAGATATTTCTGTCGACTAAATAGAACCTACTTATATCCAAATATAACTTGAAAAAATATAGTTTTTCGAATCTGATTGCACTTTTTAGATCAACTTGACGCACACCACATCGAGTCTGCGTGCTATTGTGCTCTCGCCTGCCTATCTCAATAAGTCACTGTTGCTTCGCTTACTTTTTTACCGTTCATTTAATCATGGCTAGTCACGAAAAAATTAGAAAATGGGAGGGGGATTACACTGAGTATGGCTTTACCAAAACAATTATTGATGGCGAATAAAGTATCCATTATTCATAAAGCTTCAATTGGTGATCTGTTTTTCTGCATTAACCTCATATTTTTTCATACTTCTTCTCAAACCAAGGGGATGCGAAATCTGCATCGTCCGTCACAGGGGGTGCGAGGGTAAAATGAATCGGGAAGCACTGATATACTGTATATGTATGTGTGTATGATATATGTATATATATATATATATATATATATATATATATATATATATGTTGAAATAGTTTTACTGTTAAATAATGCAAAGAGTACTTGACACGTGTTTCGCCCTAATTCTGGGCTCTTCAGGCGTACACACTCACTGCACCTCCTCTCGGGAATCGAACCTTGGACATCAGTGCTAAAGGCAAAGCCTCTCGCGTTGCACCACGGCGTGTGGTTCATTTATTTGACAATATGTAGATCGTGGTATATATATATTATCATTATTTCTTTTAATCAGGTTCGTATTTGGAGGATGTGTTGTGTTCAAGTCACATTCCATGTTTGTCAGCCGTTGTAAAGATATCAGGTTTCATTCATCGATTCCTTTCTTACTGCATCAATAAACAGCTCGTGTTCCTCTTTATTGGAGACATCACACACTGCATGCACGGGTTTTTTTTTTTACACTGTCTTCCTTTAGCTGGACATTGACTTTTTCCACCGTGTGCTTTGTTACCGCAGTAGTTGCACTTATGAATATGCTTGTATGCATCACCCGGCTCTTAAAAGTTTCTCTCGCAGTTTTGATGAGTTTGTGCCAAACACCACTTTGACCATCTCATCTTCGTTTCCATAAGCACAGCCCTAAACCCGCGAATATTTAGCGGTAGAGTGTTCCTATTGGATTGCCGCTGACGGAAGGCCTTATATGGGCAGGCACTCAATTACGTGGGAGGCGTGACGATGAGAGACGCAACTCCGCCTCACATAATGACGGAGCCGCAGGCTATGGCCGGTATATATGTACATAAGTAGGTTCCAGTTATGACTGTTATGCATAGAATTTCAAAATGAAACCTACCTAACTTTTGTAAGTAAGCTGTAAGGAATGAGCCTGCCAAATTTCAGCCTTCTACCTACACGGGAAGTTGGAGAATTAGTGATGAGTCAGTGAGTCAGTCAGTCAGTCAGTGAGTGAGCGAGTCAGTCAGTCAGTCAGTCAGTCAGTCAGTGAGGGCTTTGCCTTTTATTAGTATAGATATACTACTGAAGAAACTGATTAGTAATTTACATCTAATTTGTATATATTTGTATGTTTTTGTGGGTGCTCATTTTGTCATTATTGTCTTTGTGCATAATTTTTCATTCATTAGACACTTTCTGGGAATGACACAAATCTCTAAGATTTCAATATCTTCTCATGTTCTTTTTCCTGTTGCTCTAGTCGCCCGTCAATGCATCTTGTCGAAAGACAATCTTGTTTACCTCATAGTGGAATTTTGGTCATTAAGTTACTAACTTAAAAAATAAAGAATTATTTATTTTTAATTTATAACCTCACCTTTGTTATGATATTTTTATTTAATTCTGTGTTTCCTTGGGATTATACATCAGAATCTTACATTAATTTGACAGTTTTGACACCCAAGGACATCAAATCCAATATTTGTTTTTGTTCCAAGTTAGTTTTAAGATTATTAAATTCTTCATAATTGCTATCTTTTTCTGGCTTCATTGCCATGATGTGGTGGCCAGTTGTTGAGGGGTGTGTGTTGAAAATAATGACCTGTTACTCACACGTGCAATGGAATAATGGTGTGCAGAGTACCCTTCCTGGCCATATAAGATTACAGATAAAACCCGAGAGTTAGCACATGCATTTTATTGTTCAACGTTCAGCATACTAATCTTGGGCCTTGGGACTGTTGGAATTGAAATTACTTTTTTGTTTGAGCTAAGGTGAAAGATAGGGTGAATCATGTTTAGAAGTTTGGCTTGGATTTTTAGACCACATTTCCAATTCTGGTCTCATATATTCCTGCCTGATTCCTGGTTCTTTCTTGACAGGGCAACCTCAACATTATTTTGTTTCTTGATTCTTTTACTGGAGCCACTTTTTTGTTGTTTTTTTTTTATTGCCACAGTCACTTTATTTACAACTGCTATGGCCATTGCTAGTCACATGATATAGAAGTCACATGATACTGAATATTATGTCATCACATCCTTTCTATTTAAGATGGAAACACATACTGTACACTTGTTACAGTTTTAGCTTGATACAAGCCCAGCCCTAAACATTTAAAGTTTATAGATCCTTGGGCCAATATAGTTACACAATTTACTTTGATAAACTCATTAATGAGTAGACTCACTATAGAAAATGGTGAGTCAACATTATAGTAAACAGAATATCTCATGAGATACAGATGTTATTGCCTAAACCATACAAGAAACCACTTCAATGCAGAAATATACAAGAGATATTCAATATCTACAGCTTCTCTACAAAACGTTTCACTCTGGGCTTTGTTTGGCATTGCCACTCTGCGCTCGTCTGTACTAACTGATGACCATGCTGATAGTTGCTGTTTCACCCTGAATTGCCTCTTGACTCATCTCCTGATCCTCACATTCCGCCACCTCTCACTACTATCCCTGGTCTTCCTATGAGGTGCAAAACCTTGTCTGTATTAACTCAGTCCATCATGCAATCTACAACCTTTAAATAAAAATAACATAGTCCCATCTTCTTAAATACAGTGACTATTCAATCCAACTAGAACATGGGTGTTGAACTCCAGTCCTGGAGAGTCGCAGTGGCTGCAGGCTTTCATTCTAACCATCTTCTTAATTAGTGACCAGTTTTTGCTGCTAATTAACTTCTTTCATCTTAATTTTAATTAACTTGACTCAGGCCCCTTTAGTTCTTTCTTTTTCCTTAATTAGCAGCCAAACAATAATGAGATAAAAAATGAGCTGCCACATGACCACCTGTGCCCATCACACAATATCTGAAAATAAAGGTGAAGGTCTCAGTATGGTTGATCTCTCAGGTCACCAAAACATCTTGATGGTGCTCAAAAACAAGCTTAATTTACAGAATGAATGGGATTCTCATTAAAAATCTAGTTGGAGTGAAATTGGTTGGAGTTTGAAGCCTCAATTTAGCTGGTCATCTGTTGTCTTGTTTCTCATGTCTGTTTGGCTACCATTTAATGAAGAAAACTGAGCCCTGAATCTTTAAAAGCAGGGCTAGTAAAATGAAGGGAGAAAGAATTTAATTAGCAGTGAAAACTGGTCACTGATTAGGAAAATAGTTAGAATGAAAACCTGCAGTCACTGCGGCCCTCCAGGACTGGAGTTTGACACCCCTGAACTAGAATGTTGTCAAAACTTAACGCCGTTTTTCTTACAGTCTACTGTAGGTCTACTATAGGCCTATGAGCACAAATGAGAGACATAAAGATAACCACAAAAACTACATTAGACCATCTCAAACAAGATCATTTTCATTTTTTATATTTAAAAGATTGCAAGACAACAAGAGTAGTTACAAGAAACAAAACAAGTTTGGTGAAAAGCATTGATTTATAAAGTTAAACAAATACTGAGTTTGGCAAACATTAGGCCTACTTCTTTTATTGACCTAAAAAGCAATAAAGGACACAGTACATAAAGATACATGTACATCCTGGATGTATAACTTAAAAACAAAGCAAGCACAAATTCTCCTGCCCTCTCTTCTCTCTTATTTCCCAAGTCGATAATAGTTTGTTTCCTTGTCTGAAACTCCTCCCACAAACACTTGTGGTCCAATCATTATAGGGCAATTCAGCAGGCTGGCAAATAGAACAGAGCTCTCAGACAAGTGAAGTGCTTAAATAAAGCAGAGTACACAGTAGCCTGAAAGAGCTGGAATTCAGAGTTGGCCGTAACAACATCCAGGCATCCTTACTTTGGACTGAAGAACTGTCAACTACAAATCTTTTTCATTCTCTCTCTAATGTTACTAAAAGGCACTTCCAAGAAGACTTCAGTGCTATTACTTGTCTTACTTGATTCACATTTGGTGTTTTGATTAAGTCACTTCTTCTTGGTTTCCTCTTCCTGTGTTTTGACCTTTTTACCAAGCTCATTGTGCTTTATAGTCCCAGTCTTTATTATTTCTCATGGAACACCTGTAGGTCTGTGGCTCAGGAAAAGGTGGCCATTTTAATAAATAAATAATTCATTGGCTGGCTCGATCTCTGTGGGTGTGTATACTCATGCATCTGGGTTGGGTGGTGAGACACACCTACACATCTGTCTCAATTACTTCATTAGTTTCCAGCAATGCATTACTGACATGCTGCGCCCAAAGAGGCATACAAAAAATGGGCATGGGAAAAGAATAAACAGATTGAGAGAAGCAAAAGAAAAACAGAATTGGAGAAAGGGAAAGAAAAGGGATGATTGAAAGGGGAGGTTAAAGAAGGCAGAGTGAGCCAGTGCAAGTGAATGAGAGAGAGAGAGTAGGCAGACAACATGGAGGAAAGTCTTATTAGGAGCAACTTGGCACAAAAGGCTGGAGAGAGGTAGCGTGGCGTGGAATGGAAGGCTCAGTGAGGCGTCTTGTTGGTGGAGCCATGGACTGCAGGGATGTGAGCCTGGCAGTGGGAGTATCTGTCCAGGAGCTAGAGATGGCTACAGGGGCTTGAGCTTAGGAGCAGTGTGGAAGGTGAGTTGAACTACCAGTTAGTCGCCTCCTTGGCTGCAAGATCCCACTTATAGTTAAGCCAAGGAGATGTCAGCTTCTAAAGGGTTGCACCAGGGCTCATGTTTTTATGGACAGTAGTTTTAACCTCATTTTTACTGGATTATTTAAAGGATTGTTTAATCTCCACCATCACTTTGTTTTATTGGATAATTTATTTATTATGGAACATTTTTTCACTGCACGCTTGAACACTATTTAGGTTTTTGATGGTTTTAATAGAAGCACTTGGCACATATATGTACCTACCCCTTGCATTGTGTGTTGTGTCCTCATCTGCCAGGCTTACCCCTCGGGTACATTATCTGCAATAGCGTGGGCCCAACCTGCTCTGTCACAACACTCTGCTTCAAAGAGTGCTTAATAGTATGAGTGTCACTTTCATTAATATCCACTATTTTAACTCTTTACTGCTTTTACGAGGACTGATTTATATGGGCATGGGTAATGTTTAAAATTGCCCAGAAAGTCACAAGTTACTTCTCTGCAATCAAAATTAAGAAACAGCAAGGTTAATTTATTTTTTCAGTCATATTAGAAATATACAACTACCCGACATTCATGTTATTGTAAATAAATAATATAAGTTGTGGACTGGGACCCGGACACAGGCAGACGGACAACATGTTACACCCAACACACTGTTTATTTTCAATATATTTACAATAATTACGTGCAGTCTCAAACCCCAGTGCCTCAAGCACCGATTCCCCCAATGTCCAGGCCTCACAGTTTCTCTGCCTTTCTCCTGGCTGCCTCTAGTCCTCCCTCCAGCTCCGTCCTCTTCCACCCGACTTCTGCCGATGACTGGAGGGAGGCGGCCCCTTAAGTAGGAACCCGGATGGGCTCCAGCTGCTTCCCGGCACTCCCCTTTGGACACACCCCTGTGTGGCGGAAGTGCCGGCTGTGCACCCGGAAGCCGTCCGGGTGTCTCCTGTCTTCTTCCCCCCCAGCACTTCCTGGTGTGGTGGAAGTGCTGGGCTCCAGGGTTCCTCAGGCACCGGGGCGCCACCTGCCGGTGGCCACGGGTTCCTACAGGGCTGGGCTTCCAAGCCCTGTACCCGAGGCCCCCAACATAACCAGGACGGACGCCCCCTCGCGATCTGGAGGAGGCACAAGCCCACAAAGTATATAATTCAAGCACAATGAATTCCATTCCAAGTGGCTTCATTTTCATTTTATATGACTTTGCTATTTCTTAATTTTAATTGATTGTATAATTGTAGGTGGTCTTTTGTTTGAGGCAGTTTGTAGGAAGAGCTGTTTCTCTTCTGAAGTCAGGAACTAGTCAGTGAGAAAAAAAGTCCATGACTATGACTAAGCCCCTAACCATACTGACTGCTCTATTTAACACTCACTGACTTTGAATCAGCAGCCTGACAAAATTCTGGCCAGGTCTTGGTGAGAATCCTGCACTGAAAGCTGCATGAGTCTTGTCTCAGGGCTTTAGCTTCCCTCTCATCATTCAAAACTAAACATGGAGGATTTTCCATTTGGGAGTGTTAACTGTGCTTGGTTCTGATTCTGTGCTTCCAATTTCCACCAATGGTCCGTTCAGGTATGTTACAAACACCCAGAGTACATGGAGTGTCACACAGTCACAGGGATTCATGAGGTAGATCATGCACCAATTCTCATTTTAAAAGCTTTCCCTGCCTGACTGCCATGAGTTTAAACCCCAATAAGTTTATTAAATCCAGGCGTTAACTTAACAATGCAGTTATGTATTGAATGGGAAGCATCCATCCAAGTATTCTCTTAACTTACTTGCTCAGATGAAATTTATAAAGAGTCAGAAGGTAACCTTTTAATAGTGGTCAGAAGAAATAAACAGCTCAAAGTAGGACCCAGGAATGTTGGAGCTACATTTAAAAGCTCATATCAAGGCAGTTGATGCAAACATTTGAAAAAACATTGAAGTCTTCAGGGAAATCATTCGGACACCGCACATGACACCCCAGCTTGGTTATGAAGGCCTAAGGCAGTAATGTGAGATGTGACACTGTACAGAAGGGATTTGACTCATAAACTCTTCAGTTTAAGGAGTGCATCATTCTGTCTGCAGTGACCTTCACCATTTGAAATCAAATTCATTTAAGAATAATTAAAACACTCTAATTTCAATATTTCTATATCATGTTTTTGTTCTCAGATTCAATATAACAGATGATTGGCTTCTTAGAAACATTCCAAATTGCAACTGAAAAAGTGCCAATTATAATTAACAAATGCAAATTACTTCCAAACATAATTAAATTATCTCAGAACAAGAATTTCAAGTTGAGGTTTGAAGGTCTTCGGCACACTGCATTCAACCTTCCTGCTGGGCAACTGCTTTAATGTGAAGGATTATCAAGTATCCATGTGAAGAAATGTTTTCTACAATTGTCATGAAGTCTTCTCTTAACCTGCTTCCCTTTGGGCCTGCTTTGTTGTTATTATAATAACGGAACTGTATAAGTTTATTAGCTATTATTATTTATATGTTTTATTATTAATTACAATAATAAATTAATAAAAATTCTTACATCTGGCACTGCCGTGAGTGGCAGCCATTCCAGCACCTCCATGTATGACTTTATCTTTCTACCTTTTTTCTCTATTTTTCTCTATTTCACTGATCATTTCTACCACTTTCTTTTATGTGGACTCATTCCCTGGACACTTTTTACTACTTGTACTACTTTTTGTGAATTTCCCCTTGGGATTAATAAAGTATCTATCTATCTATCTATCTATCTATCTATCTATCTATCTATCTATCTATCTATCTATCTATGTGCAGATGACAGACAGCTTAGCCATCTACATCACCAATGACCTTATTTCGCTCAGCTAGTGAGGTTCTTTGATGGTCCACTTAAACCACCAGATTCAACCACCATCTCAGGTGGTTTGAGAAGTGAGAAAGCTCTATATAAATTTAAAGAATTATTATTATTATTATTACATTCAATCTCACTTGAATTGCTTATATTAAAATCAGTTTTTCATGACCTCAACATAATTATTTTTTCTGGTGTCTTTCTTCTAATATGGAGACAAAAACTGTACATAGAGTAGTATTCCTGGTTATATTACTGCCACTATTATACAACACACAGTTTAAATGTTTTGGATTTTCAGTCCAAGTTTAAAATGGATAAGCGTAATTACTGAATATTTAATTTGCCATTTATACAAACAGTATCTAAAGCTCTATACATTTTGTCATCTGGTCTATGTTCGGCTTTTATATTTGTATTCCAAATATTTATATTCTGGCAATTTGCTTCACGTTTGGAATTGAATTGACCAAGTTAAGTTTTACTACCGTTATGTTTTCCTTGATTAATCCAATGCCTTCTAGTCATATTATCACAGGAAGTGAAGATGTAAATATGGTGGTGATCAGACCTTGGTTGGATACAAGTATATTTGTACTTATTAGTGTAGATAGCCTTCAAACCAATCAGGCCTTAGCAATAGGATTTAGTTTTTTTGCTTACAACCCTTTTCAATATTTGATTTCTGCTTTGTCTTGTCTTATTGGATTCCGGTTTCTCGCTTTACTCTGCCAGTATTCAGACCTTTGCTTGTCTTAACCACAACTATTTGCCACTGTCACACACGTGCGCTTAGGAAGCAGTCAACATATCCTCAGGTGAGTGAAGAAGTAACAGATTGGGGGTTGTACTGTGGTAATGATGCCTCTCTCTCTGACATTACAGAAACAAAGATGACAAATAGTACAATGCCTGCACCAATATAGATATATTAAAATGGCGACTCAACCACTTCCTCTACAACGTCACTTCCGGCTCTCTTCAGATGACATCACTTCCGGCTCCGCATGATGATGTCACTTCCGGTTCCCTCCTGATGACGTCAATTCCGGTGCAGCGTAAGACGTCACTTCCGGTCCCCTCCCGATGACGTAATTTCCTTTAAGACTCATTTCCGACCGCCATTTTCATGTGTTATAAAAAGCCATCACAAATGAATAATGATGGTCGAATGTTTGATCTTTTCGACATATTTGACCAACGCAATTGCTTCAGCAATACACGGCACTTATTCCCCAACACTTCAACTTTGTTTTGTAACTTTAATTTATCACACCACTAATAATCTGTTGGTTTCTCTTGCTCACAAAAACATTTAGACCTTATTGTCCTTAACCCATTCATATTATCAATTAGTGCAATTTAAAAGTTAATAATAAAACCCTTACACAAACAGAAACACTTTATGTGTTGCTATTAAATGCTCATGTACACACATTTTAAAAAGTACATTGAAAATGGCCACAAACTTCATGAGCTACAGATCCACTTCTTACAATTTATGATGTCACTCTAACTAAACTGCCTACACTGTCTTTGGAGTTTTACAGTGGTGGGAAATGAGCCATGAAACAAGTCCTGTGGGTGCAGGTGAACAGCTTCTCGCTATTGTAGACAATATGTTTTGAGATGAAACCTCCATTCATTTGGACAAGTGATGAGTGAAATGATTCACGCAAAATTAAATTTTCAGCAGAATTCATTGTTTTGCTTTGTAAAAAAACAAAACAAACTGTGAAACAGTGTTTCACTTCAAGCAAAATGTGTGCTCTTGACACATTCTGAAAGGTTTTTAGTTCCTTTCTGGAAGCATTTACATGTTGTGACCAGTCGAACAGACCGAGGATGGCAAAACAATAGTTAGTGGTGTCAACTGGGCAATCTATTTGATGAAATGAGAAAAAATAAAAAGATTCATGTCTTTGGCACTCGATTTAGAGAGGCTCTCTTTGCCTGTAATGTAGCACGTCAGCAGGTGCTCTGTCTCCATTGATGTCTTCATCCAAACTGAACACCTCCTCCCGGGGATCAACTGTTTTTGGTGGGGGCCTCTTTTTGGGTCTTGTGGGCAGGGCTAGCCATCATGCTTAAACACCTTGTTGCAACTGAGGTGACAGAGAAAAAGTGATTAGCCCCCTCATGTCCCACAGTGGTACTGCTGACTGTCTCGAAGCCTAGAAGGTGGCTGTCATGTTTCAGCCAGCATTATTCCCTGTGCTAGGGTTCAAAGTGGTATTTCTTGTTATATTCTCTAATTTTATACCATTTATTTGTATTTATGTTTCTTTTATTTATTATGTACATTTTTCATTGTGTTTATTCGTAAGAGGTAAAGACCTAGATTATGTTTTTTGTCGGTGGCTCCCCAAGGGGCGGGGCCACCTGTCAGTCACCAAGAGGAATGATGGAATAAATGAGGAATAAATCACCCTATTTATGTGAGGGCCTTCCATAGTTCCTGGTTCATTGTGAATGCACTAGGGAGTGGAGTGTTTCGTGTGTTTACTGCGCCATATGCTATTGCTTGTATGTTTTTCTGGATTTTTCAAAACTTTGGATTGTGTATTGGAAATATGTTTTTGGATTTTTGAACCTGTGCTTTGTTTTTTGGATTCTGTTTTGGAACTTTGTTTGCTGTGATTTCCTTGCCTTTTCTGGCAATTACTTTGTGCTTTTCTGAGCTTCATCTATTGCATAGCCTTTTGTAAAAATAAACCATTTTTTAATAAAGATTTTCCTTGGCCCTTTCTTGCATCTAGTCGAGGTTTGACAGTCAAAGGGGGGCAATTCTTTTATAAATATTTGTGTGTTTAAATAAATAAATAAAAATCACAAAGCTCATTTTCTGTCTTGTGTAAGCATTTTGTTGAGATGTCAGTTATGTGTTGTGGTTGTTCAGACAGCACAATCCCCACTTTGCTATGATGACAATCTGGGAGATTGAAATCTTAAAAAATCATATTAATTATAATGGTGTGCATAACACACTTGCAGAAAAGAACACAGGTGAACACAGAAGTGTGAAAGAGGCTTTAGGGGGCAATATCTTTCCTTTAAAATCCCCAAGAAACTCTCTTTAGGGAGTTTTGCAAATGAAAAGTTAATTTATAATGTCAGCTTTGCAAAGCTGCCTACAGATGAAACATATGTACATACTTACTTCACTTATCGCTATGTACGACAGTTTCATTAAATCTTTTAGAGCAAAAATTAGGATGCCTTATACAATGGTAGTATAAATATCTGTCTCAACAATTGGAGAAATAAACACAGTAAACAAAACTCAGAAGTTGAACAGAGCGGCAGATAAACCATAAAAAAATGTAGAAAATATAAATAATCATTTACGCTAGTTCCTTGAAGTGTATTTGTCGTATTTATTTGGCCAGAAGGCCGCACTATTCAGCAATTGATTATTGGAAAGGAGTAAACATCCTAGCAGCTTGACAAGCATGTAGTTTTACAAATAAATAACTGTTTCTAAATTTCAAAGAATGTCAAGAAACATGTGTTTTAATAAGCAGGTTCAACTGTTATTTTTTAAGTTCTATGAGCAGCTTCTAAACAATTTCAGCATATTAAACACATATAATAAAGAAAAGTAATAGAACTGCAGTATAAGTAAAATATATCCTAAGCCCACAATCTTACCTAGTTCAGTCCATCCACCCATTGATCACTCCGTCAGGTGTTGGGATGTCTTTCATCCAGTTCTGGGTCTATCGTGGCAGTAATGAGTACAAGCATGGACTTATCCCTGGTGAGCTGCCAGTTCGTCACATGCATTCAAACTGCCCTGAACATTAGGATGGATTGAGTTTTTATATTTAATAACAAAGTTTAAGAGAGTTATTTCTTTAAAAGAAAAAGCATAATAATACATTTTATTTATTTAGTGCCTTTCCCATGCTCAAGACGCTTCATAGAGTCTCAGAAAGAACAGCAGGGTACATATATATGAAACATTGGAAGCAAATAACATCCGCATAGAACACTAGGAACAGATACATACAGGGTATACAAAGCAATAAATAGTATAAAACACAATGCTAGAAGAAAAACCTGGACAAATAACATCATTTGTTATATAACACACACACAAAAATTATCCTGAGCATGTGGACAGAGAGGAAAACTGAAAGGAGTAGAATGTTAGGTTAGGTTAAGTTAAAAGCCGTTCTGAACAGTTGAATTTTAAGCTGTGTTATAGACGGCCAGGGACCTTGCCCCAAAGGAAGGCCTGGAGAAGCAGGGGACCGGGACAGGGGCAATTCCTACCCCGGGACTCAAGAGTTCAGCCCTCCAGGATTGCATGGGAACCACAGAGCTGGTAAGCTCAACCTTGTGGGGACCAGTGGCCACCGCCAGGGGGTGAGTGGATGGTTCAGAAGCCATGGAAGGTCATCAGGAAGCACCTGGAGCATATCAGGGTGCATTATAAAAGGGGCTACCTCACTCCACTCAGGGAGCCGGAGTTGGGAGGCAGAGGACAGAGCAGAAAAGTGAGACTGAGTTGTTGTATCTAAATGGTGCACTGTGAGGTGCTGTAAAGGAAAGAACTGAAAATAAAAAGCCTGTGTCGGGCTACAGTATGTCCTCTATCATTGTCACAGCTGTTTTTTAAAATAATGCATTGAGTCAGCTGATGTAATTAATTTCAGGAAGTCATTCCAAAGTCTGGGTGCTATACAGCTGAAGGTCCTGTGACCCATAGAGTGCAAGTTAGTGTGGGGCACAACAAGATTGCCAGAAATAGACGACTTTAGGGGGCCAAGAGGAGCATAGCAATGGAACAGGTAACTGATGTAGTCCGGTGTGAGGCCATTTAAAGCTTTGTAGGCTATTAACAGAATTTTATTTTCATCATGAAAGACGCAGGGAGCCAGTGAAGACGAGGCAGGATGGCTGTTATGTGCTTGCTGTTGTGGGTCCATGTAAGGACTTTTGCAGCAAAGCTTTGAATCAACTGGAACGAACTGTGATATAAGGTTAGAAGCAGCACCTGCAGTAGGAAGTTACACTAATCGATGCAGGATGTGATAAAAGCATAGACAAGTCTTTCAATACTAGAAAAGGAGAGAAAAGAGCAAACACAGGATAAGTTATAAAGATGGAAATAAAAAAGTTTCTTAATGTGGTTTATGTGGGTGAAATTATCTTATTTTCAGTTACTGAGGGTCAACACACTAAGTTTGGGAGTGCTGGGAGATCATACCAGTGGAAGCAGTCAGAAGGTAAAATCAACTATAATAAAAAGAAATGGCCAACAAAAAAAACGGTGTGAAAATATGGAGAAAAGACAGGACAGAGTAAAGAAAATAAGAGATGCAAAACAAACACATACTCAAAGAAACCTTCATGGGATCTAAATGCTACAGGCTTCTTGGGCTCACCTCTTAGCTTTTTCTAAATTAATAAGAAACATGTAAATCACAGATATGGTCAGCCCTACTCGCCATACATTTATATTCATATCAGACAATTCTCAACATCACTCCCATTCAATTCAAATAGCCACTGTACTGTATGTGAACCACTAACCAATATAAAGTAGTCCATCAAATACTGAGGCAACAAAAAGTTTACCTGAGGTCCAGCTTCATTTCAGCACAGCATTGATATCCTTCTTATCAAATTCTGAAAAAGCGTTGGACAGAAAATGTTTTTTTTTTTCTAATTTTGAGAACCATTTTTTCTCCCATTATATTATGGAGTGTGGATAAGGATTATTTTAGCTGAGTAACATAAGACGTTAAGTGAGCACTGTGTAGTTGAAAATATCACAACAGATTTTATGTGATACAGTGTTATCTCATGTGGCATCTAAATAATTATATTAGAATCACGGTTCACCTTCTATTGCAGAAGTCTACTCCAAAAAAAATAGTAACCACATATAAAAATGGAAAAAGGTATGGAAGAAGAAGAAGAAGAAATTGTAAATCCAAACTCTGACAAACAAGAAATATTTTTTTTATAATATCATTCAAGTTTATGACATTCTCAAAACAAATGTCCAAGGAAGGCTGGCATTAGATGATATTATTGACAGTCGAGGTCTATCCTGGATATATTTTGTATAATCTTAGTCAAGATAGGTGGGAGCAATGTACAACTTGTAACTGAATTGCTTTGCTCAAACTGATTAAGAGTATATCTTCTGTATTTACTTTGGGGTATCATTGGTGAGACTACAAATATTTCCATTGTAGTATGACATGTAAACCATGCTTGAACTTCCACATCTACATGATAATGTGAAAGGGCAGAAGTTGGAGGATCAAGAATATGCTAATGTTCCAGGAAGTGCTGGCCTAGATACAACTGTCAAAATGTAATTTGAATACAGAGTATCATATGCGGTACTCCGGTTTCCTCCCACAGTCCAAAGACATACAGGTTAGGTGCATTGCCGATTCTAAATTGTCCCTAGTGTGTGCTTGGTATGTGTGTGCGCGTGCCCAGTGGTGGGCTAGCGCCCTGCCCAGGCTTTGTTTCCTGCCTTACGCCCTGTGTTGGCTGGGATTGGCTCCAACAGACCCCCGTGACCCTGTAGTTAGGATATAGTGGGTTGGTTAATGGATGGATGGATGTTTATTAGTTTAATGCATCTGATTGTAATTAACCTGTAACAATATAATGGTCCACAGAATGGCCAAACTATTCCAAATACCATAGCTGCTTTAGCGTTGTTACTCTCACTGCAGCTTCTTCTTCTTCTTTCAGCTGCTCCCATTAGGGGTTGCCATAGCGGGTCATCTTTTTCCATATTACTCTCACTGCACCACTCGGAGCAGCTGATCGGAAAGAGAATAATCGGTATACAGCATCTAGCACACGCTGCCTCAACCATGCTGTCTATTGAACTGTTCTCACATGGCAAACGCTTCAAAACCTTTCCTGTACGGACCTCGCGGTTCAGAAACAGTTTCATCCCAAGAACTCTAAACGCACTTAGTCAGTCCATCAATTGCTCCTTGTAGAACTGTTAGTACTTATTAGTACAATCACCTCACTGTAAACTTGAACTACAGTTATAAAATTGCGCAACCTGAGCCACTTTATAAAGCACGTATTTAAATATAATAATGATATCATTTTTAAGATGAAATGCAGCAAAATATGTTTATTATATTATACAAATAAAACTTTAACTTCATTTAAAGAATCTGTATTGTTAATAATTAAACATGTTAGTTGTTCCTGTCTCTCACTGTATGCTTGCTGGGACTGGCGTGACACTGGAAAGATAGACTTATTAAACATGTACTACAAAGATATTTCAATGTTCCTTAAAAGTTTTGAAGAATTAGCGTTCTAAGCTTACAGATGGCTTAACGTCTATTACAGAGCTGATTATGTGGCAATTGGGTATTTGGAGAAAGAAAAGTAAGGACAGGAATTGGGGGCTAGTACATTTGAGAGAGACAGTACTGCTGCAATAAATTATTTCATCAAAGGTCACGCATAATCACTGTGCCACCGTGTTTCCATGTTTAATAACATGCTTTAACTCCTATCATCATGAAAATTATATCAAGTATACATCTCAGTGTTTTAATTATTCAGTGAGCTGTAATATCACGAATGTAATGGATTTTATGTCCTGTCGGAGGAAGAGAAAGCCCAGAAGCACGTAATGATTCACACACATAGAGCACATAGAAGATCAAATACAAAACAAAGCATTTAACGTGTTACTTTAGTTACAAAGGGGTTTGAGAAACTATTAAATTAAATGATTTTAAGATGAAGTTTATGATGTTATGCTTTAATGACAAAATAAACTACGTGATTAAAGTGGAAATTTCGAGATTAAAGTTGACATTTCGCACTTTTTTCCCACTGTGTGCCTTTTTCTTTTCTCTGTACCCTAATAAACTTTCATATGACACTCAGACGGTGGGCTACGACTCGCTTTTTCACAGCAACTTTGATATCTGACAGCTTCTGTGTGACTTGTGAACTTGAGCTTTCGAGTTTCTCCGACACTCTGTCACTCGATCAACTTCCTTTTGTTGTTTTTACCACTGTTTAAACAAACAAATAGTACGTTTTTCATTGCCTCCACTTGGTATTCACTGAACTTCTTTTATTTCCCCCGTGCTTTTGCCATTGCCTTTTCACAGAATACTGAGCTTAAGGGCTATTTATGTATATTTGCATATTCAAAGAGGCGTAATTCTGGGAGGAGACGGGGTGGGACAGCAGGCGGTGCACATGCGCTACTTTTCACGCTGACCGGGATTCATGTAGTGGAAGAACGTGGAAGTTGGCTTTCGTACAGATTTATGCATCTGGATTTTTTTGTGTGTACGCGTGCATTTCCGCTTTTGTGATTACGCCATGTTATAGTGTGAATTCTAAGCAGCCGTTATGTATGAGACCCCTGGGCTGTGGCTAAAAATTCTATACATAAAAGTTATGAACTTTTACTTTCATGGTTAATAATTAAAAAAAAACTATTTTCTTCAAAGATTCAAAAACTTATAGACATTTACCTGGAGTAGTAACTTGAAGCTTAAAGTACTGCTTAGGTTTTCAAAGCAAATACATAAAACACCAAGGTGTCCAATAGCACAGATATAAAGGCTGTGGACTAAGAAGGACTTCGTTTATGGTGAAAGTTAGATTGAATATCACAATCATTAACAAATGTATAAAAATTAAATACTCGCCTTTCTTGGTTGGGTGAAGTCTAAGTCTTATGAAAACAATGCATTTGTGGAAGATCAGACAGATAATTACACACACTCTGATGGCTTTATTATCATTCAGCACTCTCTTACTACATCATTTAATTTACCAAAGTTTTTACGTTTTATATGTGATTGCCTCATATATTCAGCTTCCTGTGTTTGAATCCAGGAACTGACTGTATAGAGTTTGCACCTTCTTCCTGTGTTCAACTAGATTTTCCTCTTTCTTCTTTTATCCCGAAAAAATATGCAGGTTAGGTTAATTGACACTAAACTAGCTTGAGAATAGTTCTTTAACAATCAGCAGTAGAACTACATTACTACTGTTGACTTTTTACTTCAGGTTTTCATTTTCTTGCCTGTTTGGCATAATAAAGAAAATTCCCAATTACAACCCTATTCTCTCTTCTGCAGGCATTGAGTCATTTTTTTTTTGTCATTTTAAAGGATGTGGAAAATAGAAATAAATAACATTTGCAAGCATGGTCTTTTAAAAAAAGGCCAGTCTGTAGATCTAGTAAAAAGGAATTGATTCTCAAATAATAAAGGCAATCTGTAGGATTTTGACACTTACAAGATCGGGGAACATGGTAGTGTGAGCACAAATAAGTGTATTAATGGGGAAGAGTGAAAAGAGGAAGGGAGGAATTCTAAAGAAATTTCGCCAAACCAGTCAATAGTTGACATTCTCAGACCTACTGTATGAAGCTACTTACTCTGCCATCAAGTACATAACTTACTGTGAGTCAATGATTATTGAGTAGAGACCTGCCAAGGGGTATGTAAATAGTACGTCTTGGATCAGAAAAATCATTAAAGCATTACTTTTGGAAAAACAACATGTTCTCTGTTTACAAAGAGTTAAGAGGAAACGTGGGCTTTACACAGACTAACAAGTCCTAAGTATAGCAATATGAATTAGGCTAAGGACAGAAAATTAAGAAGGCATATCAGGAGCAAGATCTCTTTACCAAAGAACTAAATTGGTTTCATTCAAGAGCAATGATCTTGTTTCTGATTTACAGTATCTGTACATTTGCCCAATTTATCACCTGAATGGCAGCTGTCAGAGTTTTACTTATCTGTATAGACAGTTAATTCAAAATCAGATGGCATCTGCCTTGCATCTTTACTGTCTGTGTTGACCAATTTAACATGGGAAATAACTTCCATATTTTTGCTGTCACACATAGGCATCTGAGGATCACCTTCCAGACTCTAGTAAGCTGTGTAATACCACCCCAGGATGAGAGGGGGCATAGTTGCTAACTGCGTCATCTCTTTTTATCTCTGCAGTGCTGAGAAACTGTCTCTGGAGGGCAGCGCTACTCCACACCCAGAGCCCCAGTCCAACCGAGACATTCTCAGAGGAGGAAGAAGCCTCCTCATGACAGAACTTCATGGAACTCCACATGATTTACCAGCTTAGACAACTCCTTTTTCTACAGAGCTTAAATCACTAAGACAGCTCATTAGAAGCCTGTTTTCTGTTGTGCCGCCAAGCACTTGTTTCTATTTAGTATTTTTGGGCAATCGCATTAAACGGGGCAACCTGGGTGACACCACAACTTTTCTTTGGGACTCCAGCAGTCCTTCCATTTATTACACTGTATAACGTGCCTCTCACTTAATTAGACAGCGACCACAGTCCTTTTTTATGGTCAGTCACCTATCCAGATAATGGTGTCATGGCTGGACATTGTCTCTGCCTATGGCTCCTCTAAGGGCCTCTTTTTGTTTAGCCTGACACTTTGGCTTGAAGACCTGAGCCTTTGGCAGGTGAGCTACAGTTAAAGCAATGATGGGGCCATTCATTGAATTAGGAGGCGACAAGACATTAAAATAAAGAATAACATCACTAATTTGGCCGACAAAGTAAAAAATTACTTAACCGTCTGGATCAAAAAGGATTAAAGCAGAGGTTCAAAAAAAATATTACACTATAAATCATGGTAAGCACTAAATTTTCTTCAAATATGTATATAGATTTTTCAAATTTTACTTAAAAAAAAGCAAACTGATTGGCTCCTGCCACTTGTGATGTACAGTTAAATGGGTAAAACAGTCAGGAGTTATGTACTTAGCACAAATCCAAACAAAGCTTTAAGGGTCAACAGGAACACAGAGACCATTACTGTCATGTATATCTGAATGTTTTCCATTAAGGTCCAGAAGGACTAAATTACTTAATCAGAAGCAGCAGGATCAATTTGTTTTGAGTTTCTCTCATTTGAACATCTGTATTCCTTCAGAAAGACAACCAACCCACAGGGGTTGCACAAACCAGTGTGTTTCTTGGTGCCAGTCCCAAGCCCAGATAAATGGGGAAGGTTACATCAGGAAGGGCATCTGCAGTAAAATATTGGCAAATCATTATATGGACAACAAAACAGATTTCCATGCCGGATTGGTTGAGGCCTGGCTTAACAATGGCACATTAAGGAGGGAGAAAAGGACCTGTATCGATTGGCTAGACAGAGGGCCTGAGCTGGGAAAGATGAGCAGCAGGTTAGGGTGATAAAGTATAAAGATGGAAACATACTCACAAGCAAGGAGAGTGTGTTGAGCAGATGGAAGGAGTAATTTGAGAGGCTGATGAATGAAGAGAATGAGAGAGAGAGGAGGTTGGATGATGTGGAGATAGTGAATGAGGAAGTGAAACGGATTAGCAAGGAGGAAGTAAGAACAGCTATGAAAAGGATAAAGAATGGAATGGCCGTTGGTCCAGATAACATACCTGTGGAAGCATAGAGGTGTTTAGGAGAGATAGCAGTGGAGTTTTTAAACCAGATTGTTTAATGGAATCGTGGAAAGTGAGAGGATGCCTGAGGAGTGGAAAAGAAGTGTACTGGTGCCAATAATTAAGAATAAGGGGGATGTGCAGGACTGCAGTAACTACAGGGGAATAAAATTGATGAGCCATCGCATGAAGTTATGGGAGAGTAGTGGAAGCTAGGTTAAGAAGTGAGGTGATGATTAGTGAGCAGCAGGATGGTTTCATGCCAAGAAGGAGCACTGCGGATGTGATGTTTGCTCTGAGGGTGTTGATGGAGAAGTTTAGAGAAGGCCAGACGGAGTTGCATTGCGTCTTTGTGGACCTGGAGAAAGCATATGACAGGGTGCCTCGAGAGGAGCGGTGGTATTGTATGAGGAAGTCGGGAGTGGCAGAGAAGTATGTAAGAGTTGCACAGGATATGTACGAGGGAAGTGTGACTGTGGTAAAGTCTGTGGTAGGAGCGACGGATGCATTTAAGCTTGAGGTGGGATTATATCAGGGATCGACTCTGAGCCCTTTCTTATTTGCAATGGTGATGGACAGGCTGACATACGAGATTAATCAGGAGTCCCCGTGGACTATGATGTTTGCTGATGGCATTGTGATCTGTAGCAATAGCAGGCAGCAAGTTGAGGAGACCCTGGAGAGGTGGAGATATGCTATGAAGAGGAGAGGAATGAAGGTCAGTAGGAACAAGACAGAATACATGTGTGTAAATGAGAGGGAGGTCAGTGGAATGGTGGGGATGCAGGAACTAGAGTTGGCGAAGGTGGATGAGTTTAAATACTTGGGATCAACAGTACAGAGTAATGAGGATTGTGGAAGAGAGGTAAAAAGAGAGTGCAGGCAGGGTGGAATGGGTGGAGTAGAGTGTCAGGAGTTATTTGTGACAGACGGGTATCAGCAAGAGTGAAAGGGAAGGTCTACAGGATGGTAGTGAGACCAGCTATGTTATATGGGTTGGAGACGGTGGCACTGACCAGAAAGCAGGAGACAGAGCTGGAGGTGGCAGAGTTAAAGATGCTAAGATTTGCATTGGGTATGATGAGGATGGATTGGATTAGAAATGAGTACATTAGAGGGTCACCTCAAGTTGGACACAAAGTCAGAGAGGTGAGATTGTTTTGGTTTGGACATGTGCAGAGGAGAGATGCTGGGTATATTGGAAGAAGGATGTTAAGGATAAAGCTGCAAGGGAAGAGGAAAAGAGGAAGACCTAAGAGGAGGTTTATGGATGTGGTGAAAGAGGACATGAAGGTGGTGGGTGTAACAGAACAAGATGCAGACAAGAAGATATGGAAACTGATAGTCTACTGTAGCAATCCCTAATGAGAGCAGCTATAAGATGAAGAAGAAGAAGAAGAATTCCTTCAGAAAGAAGTGTAATAATTCTGTCTTTTGTTTTGACCACCCTGCTTAAACTGCCAACTGCACCATATTTTACACTGGAGATGAGAATCAGATCAGAGAATACTTGTTCATCAAAATAGTCAGGCAAGCAGAAATAATGAATTAAAAATCATTATCATTAAATCAAATAACAGCTCAAAAACCATCAGTATAAAAATTACCAAAACAAGAACATGCAGACATAGCTTTAGTGAGTAAGGGTTTGGTATGGGAGCCTCACCAGGATATCTGCAATCTTAAATATTTAAGTGGTCCACAAAATTGTGTGGATCTGACACTTTGGTATAATTTTAAGCTGCTAGATAAGCTGAATGGTCTTTCTGACATTTGTAAAATGTTAGTAAATCTTGTTTTGAGAAACTAAAACAGATTTAGCCCATTCTAGTGGCTCATTATATCAATGACAGTGTATAAATTGCATTGCTAGTTTAGCGTCAGAGGTAAAAGTGCATCACTTTGATGTAAGCTATATTGCCATCCTTGAAATACAGAGAGTAACTCATCTCTGCTAATAACAGTCTAGAGGACTGCTGTTTCAAAGCATATCAAAATAATTGCAGCTAGATCAGAGATCTTATTACTAGACACTCATGCTGTCTGGTTAGCACTGAAACTGTACCCATGGGTTCTTTAATGTCCCATCAATGTTGCAAGGAGGGAAAAAGAACATAAAAATGTAAGAAAAGTAAAAGTGTGGCAACTTAATAACTAGTCTCTGTTGTTACAGGGTACGCCATACTTCTCTACATTTTTTCACACAGATACACCAAATTCTTTTTTTAATGAAAGACCTTTAGAAAAGGGAACAAGGTCAGCCCAAATGGAAACCCTAACAATTTATCCACTGGACAAGTCTGGCTGTGGCGGGCTGGCGCCCTGCCCGGGGTTTGTTTCCTGCCTTGCGCCCTATGTTGGCTGGGATTGGTTCCAGCAGACCCCCGTGACCCTGTAGTTAGGATATAGCGGGTTGGATAATGGATGGATGGATGGATGGATGGACAAGGCTGGCTGGTGCAGTGGCTAACACTGCTGCTTTATAGCTCCAGTCCATCAAGTCTGTACATTCTTTCCTTTTACATGTGGGTTTTTCTGCAGCTACTCCAGTTTATCTCACACATAACAAAGATGTATATTTTAGGGTCATATGCTATTGTAAATTGGCCCTTGTTGGCTTGTGTTCCTGTCCAGGGGTCAGAAAAAACTTACACATGCATAAAAAGAGGCCTGAAATGTATACAACTTTCCAAGGAAAAAACATGATTTATAAAAGAATGCTTGACAGGAGAATGCACATATATTTGTGGCCACTGTGACCCATTCAAGAAAGTGAGAAATGTGACTCCCTTGATAAAGTGGAGAAATGTAGCCAAAGCAGCTAAAAGTCGACTCGTGCATATAATAATTCTTATCACCAAGCCATTATTATAATGTGCATTGACTTGACAAACATTAAACATAAAGAGTGATGAATATGACATATACTATCTATTGTTTTTGTCTTTTTGGAGGGCTAATGCTGCATATCTGCACTGAAGAACGTATAGTACTTGGGCTTTTTTTAGTTGATATCAGCTTCCTGTTGTCACTTCACAGGATTAGAAACCTTGACTTGTTGTCAATAACTGCATGAAGTAATGACAGAGGTGTGATCCACTCTCTCACTAAATCTCATAGCTGAATGTTTGACAAAACATGGCTTGCATGGTGATCCTTGAAGACTATGCAAACAATCATACATGAAGGAAATGAGCTTTTAGAGACCATCTGGATTTTTTTAACCATGATGATGACTGGCTTATGAGCCGATTTGGTCTCCCAAGAGCAATTCTCTTGGAGCTATGTGCTGAGTTGGCTTCTGTGTTAGAAAGACTGCCTGCAATTGGGTTCTTGCTGTTCACATCCAGGTTTTAACAACAGTTAGCTATCTGGCAATAGGCACCTACCAGAGGGAACTGGCGGGGAACTGACCAGCAGGTTGTAAATATTTCAGTCAAGCTCCAGCTCCATCATGCCCTTAGTGCTGGAAGCCATAAACCAAATGAGGCACTACATTCAATTTCTGTATTGTGTGGGTGATTTCATGCTAAGGCATATGTTAAAGAGTTTTTCCTCTGCAGCTGCCAGCTCTGTATCATTGGACTGCTCTGGCATGCCACAGAATAAGGCATCTCCAATTGCAGATGTCATTTGCAGATTGAAATCAGAGAGTGTAGATGTGCTTTTACCCACTCTTGTTGCACTCATACACTTCCTGTGATTCGCTTCTTCACCACTACCTTGAGATTGTTCCATTTTTGCTTTGCATCCTTGCCCACCATGACCTATTCTCTATGGGGGGAGGAGTAAAAGCTTTAGATTCATCAAAACTTTTGATCTTCAGTTTTTGATGGATCTCAACATTTTAGGGTCCCCTGATTCTGAACACATCAATATCTTGATGATGGGTCTGTGTCTGTGTGTCACAGTTTTTTGAGGACAGTCTAGAGCTAAAACGGAAGGACAGAAAAATACCACACTCGAAACTTAAGCCTGTTATAAGATGATGATGTGCTGATTGGTTTTTGAGCCAAATCGTGAAAGAGGAAGAAGTGCTCTGGAACAGGGGCCCCCAACTTCTGGAGGGCCCCAATGGCTGCAGGTTTTCATTCAACCCTTTTCTTAATTAGTGACTTGTTTTTGCTGCTAATTAACTTCTTTGGAATTAACTTTAATTGACTTGTTTTTTAAGATTTGTTCCCCTGAATTTCTTTATTGTTCCTCTGAATTGCCTAATTTCTTTCCTTAAATGGCACCCAAAAAGAAATGAGATGTGAAGTGAGGGAGCCAAAAGAAGACAAAATAGTCAGGGCCTGAAACTCCAACAAATTTCACTTCAACCAGTTGCTTAATTAGGCGCCGCGTCTTGTTGTTAATTAAACCCGTTCTTTAATTCCATAGCTTGTTGCTGCTCTCATTGTGCAATAGCAGACATTTAAGAAATTGTTGTTTTTCTCTTTTCTAACAGCTCTGTTAAAATGTTTCGTGGACCTGAGCAGATCAACATTCCTGAGATCTTCACCTTTCTTTATTTTCAGATATTGTGTGATGGACACAGTTTGCTGGTTATGTTTTGGCTCATTTTGTATCTCACTATTGTTTGACTGCTAATTAAGGAAACAAAAAAACAATTAAGGGGTCTGAGTCTTCAAGAGCAAGTCAAATAAAATTAATTCAGTAGAAGTTAATTAGCAGCAAAACAGGCCACTAATTAAGGAAAGGGTTAGAATGAAAACCTGCAGCCACTGGTGCCCTCCTGGATCGGAGTTGGGGGCCCCTGCTCTAGAGGAACCCTCAAATACAGTGATTCGGCAATTAATTATGAATTCTTCTCATAAATTGCTATAGTAATGGCCTATTTTATTATCAGAAAGTTCACCATCAGAGTGGTAAATAATTACTGAAATGTTATAGAATATCTTGGGTCCTTGGGCACAAAACCTACTGATGTTCACAGCTGGATTTTTCCTATTTCTTCTTCGCTTTTACAGCACCAGTAACATCTTGCCATTCAACCCACTTGTGCTTGGTAGTGACATTTGTACTTAGAATAAAGTGAGAAGTCAAGCAAAATGACACCTTTTTTTGGCTAACTAAAAAGATTACAATATGCAAGCTTAATCATTACTTGCAGAAAATGATTTCTAATAAAATAAACAGCAAAGCGTAACTTACATCAAACAGACACACACAAAGTCAACAAACAATTGAATAAATGCGGGTACATACAGACTCCTGAAAGTACAGCATTTTCTGCGTATCAGATACAGAAACAACTCGTGCGCACACTCATGCATAACCTGTGAGCGTAATGATGCAACAAACAGCGTGCTTAGACTTTTGTACACTATGAGAAAGCCATGTTAAAATAATGTGTTTTTAGCAGTTTTTTAAAATGCTCCACCGTATTAGCCTGGCGAATTCCTATTGGTAAACTATTCCAGATTTTAGGTACATAACAGCAGAAGGCCACCTGACAACTTCTTTTAAGTTTAGCTCTTGGAATTCTAAGCAGACACTCATTTGAAGATCTAAGATTACAATTTGGAATGTAAGGTGTAAGACAACCCGAAATACAGGATGGAGCGAGATAATTTAAGGCTGTGTAAACCATAAGCAGTATTTTAAATTCAATTATAAATGGCGCAGGTAACCAATGTAATGACATCAAAACTGGATAGATGTGCTCAGATTTTCTTTTCCTAGTTATGATTTTAGCAGCTGCCTTCTTCACTAGTTGCAACCAATCGATGTCTTTTTTGCGTGAACTAATTTTTCAGCATCTTGCAAAATTATAGGGAATCTAACTTTTGCTATATTTCTTAAGTGAAAAAATCTTGTCCTGGTAATTTGAATAATATGTGATTTAAAATTTTTTTACTTCTGTCTTGAATTTTAGGCCTAATGGATCAAGTTTATTTCTGACTAGCAAAATACCCTCGCTTTGCAGCGGCGAAGTACTGCCTTAAAATTTTTATTAAGAAGAAAATTAAACCTTTTTAAACTGAGGGAAAATATACCAATAATTATTTGTTAAGGATCTCTTTGTATGCCACGTTGTCAGTTCGGACCTCCGGTTGTAATATGACCAAGCTGTGCGCTGAGCTTACTCTTGAGCATGTAACGTACAGTTGAACATGTGAACAGTAATCTTGTTTCAAATCTCACAGCTTGGATTGCTGCTATCATAATCGGTTTGAGTGTCATGGTTTGTTTCAATTACGACAGTATTTGTAGGACTTGTGTTGAAGAGACATTCGGCATCTGTCAAGCGTTGTAAGTATACAACCAGTTTCATTGATAACTTCACATCCAGCTTTTGAGAGTTTAAACATTCATAAACATCAAAGTGTCCAATACTGAAATCATCACCTGTCAATCTAAGATGTTTAAGTGGCATTGGCGGTTGTCGAAAGGTGTAAAATATTTGGCCATTTCGGTACACTTGAAAGTGACAACCGAACAATTCAGCGCCAGCCATCAACTCACATGCAGAACCATAGGTGAAGGGCTTAAGCATTTCACTCTTCTAGTGCTCCTGTGTAGTATAATTATTTCCTGTACCATCAGTCCACACCTTGAACCTGTCCCAGTCATTCAATACATAAGACACAATGTTGCTCCAGATATCAAGAGTGAGCCTGATATGGCCGTGCAATATGTAACAAAGAGAATTGAAAAGGTAGGTGCCATCTCCGGGCATGGAAACCACTCGGTAAGTGACAGTTCTTTGATCGATGGTGATCACCTCGATAGACATGTTAATGGGGGTACGGTTGGAATGATACAGGTTGGTACCTGAACAATGTAAAGTAAGTCTAAAATACCTAAACAATAACTGTAATCGTAATAATTGAACAATAAAACAGCGGAGTAGCCATGGATTAAATAAAAATGTTGTAGTTAGCAACAGGGAGACGTCAATCCTGTGGTGAAGCAAGGAAGGGAATTTAGAGACTGGAGCGACAGACGGCCTTATATAGGCAGGCAGCCAACAACGTGGGAGGCATTGGGATGAGGGACCCAACGCCGCCTCACATGGTGACCAAGCTGCAGGCTATGGACAAATATATGTACGTAAGTAGGATTCAGTTAGCGTTGGGAACCCGCGTACCAAATTTCTTGAAGATGGGCCCATAAGTAACAAAGACCGTTGAAAAGTTCAATATGGCGGCTGACAGTGGCATCATACCACAGAAATAAGTACCAAATTTCAGCCTTCTACCTACACGGGAAGTTGGAGAATTAGTGATGTTGGAAAGTTCAATATGGCGGCTGACAGTGGCGTCATACCACCGAAATAAGTATGTACATTGGTTTCGGTTAGCGCAGGGAAGCCGCCTACCAAATTTAGTGAAGATGGGGCCATAAATAAGAAAGTTCAACATGGTGGACATTGTTGACCGTTATGACCGTTACGTGTAGAATTTCAAAATGAATCCTGCTTAACCTTTGTAAGTAAACTGTAAGGATTGAGCCTACCAAATTTCAGTCTTCTACCTACACGGGAAGTTGGAGAATTAGTGACATTGGAAACTTCAATATGGCGGCCGACAGTGGCATCATACCACTGAAATAAGTATGTACATCGGTTTCGGTTAGTGCAGGGAAGCCGCCTACCAAATTTCGTGAAGATGGGGCCATAAATAAGAAAGTTCAACATGGCGGATGTTGTCAACCGTTATGACCGTTACGAGTAGAATTTCGAAATGAAACCTGCTTAACTTTGTAAGTAAGCTGTAAGGAATGAGCCTGCCAAATTTCAGCCTTTTACCTACACAGGAAGTTGGAGAATTAGTAACGTTAGAAAGTTCAATATGGCAGCTGACAGTGGCGTCATACCACCGAAATAAGTACGTACATTGGTTTCGTTTAGCGCAGGGAAGCAGCCTACCAAATTTCGTGAAGATGGAGCCATGAATAAGAAAGTTCAGCATGGCGGACGTTGTTGACCATTATCACCGTTACGTGTAGAATTTCGAAATGAAACCTGCTTAACTTTTGTAAGTAAGCTGTATGGAATAAGCCTGCCAAATTTCAGCCTCTACCTACATGGGAAGTTGGAGAATTAGTGATGAGTGAGTGAGTGAGTGAGTGAGTGAGTTAGTGAGGGCTTTGCCTTTTATTAGTATAGATACTCTCACTATATCCATTTTTGGATTTCTGTTTTCTCCTTATTTAGTTTGAGAAAATTACTACTCATCCATTCAGAAACACAAGTAAGACATTGTTTCAGTGAACCAAGAGAGTCAGTGTCATCAGGTGCTATTGGGGAATACAGTTGTGTGTTGTCAGTATAGTTGTGGTAGCTCATGTTATGCCTTGAGATAATCTGACCTAATGGAGGCATGTACATTGAAAAGAGCAGTGGACCCAAGATAGATCCTTATGGAACACCATATAGAATATCATGTGTCTTCAAAGTATGATTACCACAGCTAACAAAGAATTTTCTACATGTTAAGTACCAATTTAATACATTACCAAAGAGGCCCAACCACTGACTAAGGCGATTTCTAAAAATATTGTGATCAATGGTATCAAATGCAGCACTCAGATCTAGGAGGATGAGAACAGATAAACGACCTCTGTCCACATTAACCCACAAGTCATTTACTACTTTAATGAGTGCAGTTTCTGTACTGTGATTTGTTCTAAAACCAGACTGAAACTTTTCAAGAATAGCATGTTTATTCAAGTGATCATTTAGCTGTGTAATGACTGCCTTTTCTTGAATTTTACAGGTTAGAAATAGGTCTATAATTGTCAGAAACAGAAGATTCGAGATTATTTTTCTTCAGAAGGGGTTTAACAATAGCTGTCTTATGATAGTGTTGAAAGACCCCCGTATTTAATGAAGAGTTTACTATGTCAAGCACGCTATCAATTAGCACATTGGATTCTTATTTGAAAAAGCTTGTTGGTATTCGGTCAAGGACGCAGGTAGAGGGTTTCAGTTGAGAAATTATTCTATATAGATTGGATGAAAGAATTTAATTTGCTTAAAATGGAATACCAGGATTTAATAGGATTGGTATTGGGGGATGTACTATATTATTTTTAATGTCATTAATTTTGTGATTATAAAATATAGTAAAAGCCTGAGATGTTTCACTGGAAGTATTTTGGAGGCATTCCATTGAGTGACCCTGGTTTAGTAAATAACCAATAGTAGAGAATAAAACTATTGGATTACCAGCATTTTTATTTATAATTTTAGAGAAGTAGCACTGCCTTTCAAGACAGATTATGTTGTTGTATTCTGTTATTTTAGCTTTCAATATTTCAACTTAGTTTTTCTCCATTTATGCTCAGCTCTCTGTCATGTTTTCTTTAAATCAGATACTCTTTGAGTCTTCCATGGTATCAGGAGCAACTATGTCAGTAGCAGAGTGAGGAAACCAATGTATAGGGTTGTTTTGCTGTTTATAAGTTCCAGGCCTCACAGCCTGGACTGGATTTATTAAGTTCAAGATTCTTTGTTGAAAGCTTCTGTTTAGCTGCAATCCACTGAACCAGCCTTAACAAGAGGAGCACTCGCCCAGGGCACCAAACACCTTACTAAACTTAGGTTTATGCAGGTGCCACATCCCAAGTGGAAGGTACAGACAGGCATAACCACATCAAGTATAATACATATTTAGTATGGCTTCTGCATTAATAAGTATGCCACTGTCAAGTTCATATCCCTTCTGTCTACTACATGCTGTATGGGGTAGAGATAGTCCTCCACAGGACCAAAAAAAAAGGGTAATGCTAGTCCTGTTATGGAACTGAAGTTACATGATGGCTGAGGCAGCCTGCAGTCAATGTTTGAGGGTGTGCAAAAGCTATCCTGTGCTCTGGGCCACTGAGCTGGGAGTTAGAGGAGGAAAGTCACATCTAATTGGTACAGAGCAAATAAATCTGAATATTTTTCATACCTGCCCAGGTTGTTGGGCATAGGTTGTCTGTGTGTACACAGATATAAAACAAATGATTTAAACTGAATATTTTGGAATATAATGTCATTGATAGATATACCGTAGGACCATAATAAATGTTACCAAGATAAATCATTCCCTCCATCAAGCCTGTTTGCTAAGCCGATAGTTATTGTAAGTTGTCCAAATTTTTACCTTCCTGTTTCTACACAAGTTGCTTCATTTACACCAGGAAGAGCAGATTCGAACTCTCTTTATCAGCTCCTGTTGTCTGTGTGCCCTGATCCACCAGTTGCACCAAACAGTTGCATGTCTCCTTTTCTATTACTAGGATAATAATTTCCCTTCTGTGACTTAATGCCCTCTTGCAGCCAAGAAGTTTTATGCTGCTGTAAGAATTATTACAAGAATTAGAAAGTACAAACACATAACTTTACTTCTTAAGTCCTTACACTGGTTCCTGTTTAAATTTAGGGCTGATTTCAAAATCCTCCTTTTAACATATAAAGCCTTAAATAGCCAAGTCTGGCTTACTTACGATTACTTGCAAACCTGAGTACATATTAAGATTTTAAGATGCCAGTGTACTTATGATTCCAAGGATTAATAAAATAACTGTGGCAGATTAAGCTTTTGGTTACAGGGCCCCAAAGCTGTGGAATGGTCAGCCTGCTACTATAAGAGATGCCCCTTCAGTCTCAGCTTTTAAATCCTGTCTGAAGTCTCACTACTTCAGTTTAGAATACCCTGACTAGAGCTGCTGATTAACTGTACAGACTGAATCTCTAGCACTAAAACATAAGTAATATAATATTTATAAACTGCACTAACCCTCCTCTGTTCTGTTTCTCTTCTCAGTATCTTCATGTGCCACTTGGTGCCACTGCCCTACTGCCACATTGTTTGCCTGCCACGGAAAAGTCATCTCAGATAAAGGAACGCTCGAACCATTGGGTAGAATATTGGCTGGCCCACAAATGACTCATCTGTAGCATGATCAACATAGGGGAAAACCATGGTCTCCAGGACTCTGACTGTTGCTGGTTTGTCTGACTCCTTAATTATAACCTGAGAGGGTTTTTACAGCTAACTGATGGACAGATATTATTGTTTTTCATTTACTGTATGTTAATTAGTTTCTACTTTGTTTTTGATGTATTTGAATAAATCAGTATCCTTATACAGTGGAACCTCGGTTCACGACCATAATTCGTTCCAAAACTCTGGTCGTAACACAATTTGGTCGTGACCCGAAGTAATTCCCCCCATAGGATTGTATGTAAATACAATTAATCCATTCCAGACCATACGAACTGTATGTAAATATATTTTCTTTAAAGATTTTTAAGCACAAAAATGGTTAATTATACCACAGAATGCATAGTGTAATAGTAAACTAATGTAAAAACATTGAATAACACTGAGACAAACACCCAGGCTCCCTGCTCAGCTGCACGGGAGCCTGCTCTCTCTCTCTCTCTCTCTGTCTCTCTCAGCTGCACGCTAGCATGTGCTCTCTCTCCTGCACCAGCTTTATTTATTTAGTTATTTATTAAAACTGGCCTTTTTGACAAGAGCTGTGGACCTGCTATACCACAGGAGGAAGCGGGGTTGAGAGGAGGTTACAGTTTTGAGTGAGAGTACCTCTGCGTGATGCACCGAGAACAATGTACAGTACAGGGGAGAGACTGAACACGTGCGGAAATCATCGGTGCGCACAAACCGAAATGGAAACTGGCTAGTTCGTATACCGAGTGTGTGGCTGTGAACAGATGCAAAAGTTTGGCAAACTTTCTAGTCGTAACCCAATTTGTACGTGTTCCGAGATGTTCGTGAAACGAGGTTCCACTGTATGTGATAATATGTATTTAGGGAGTGCTAGCATCTATTCTTGCATTTTTGTGGCGCACTGATGAGGAATACTGTGCAAAGACAAAGTACTTTGTACTATTGTATTGTATTTCTGTGGTGTTGATAGATAGATAGATAGATAGATAGATAGATAGATAGATAGATAGATAGATAGATAGATAGATAAAATTTGTTTTCCTTTTATGTCCCAAGTATAATGGCTTTTTATGTCCCAGGTATAATAGGAAATTACGATATTACATACTTTATTTTCCTATGACCATTCCTCTTCAATCATTTTTCTCACAGATCTTATATCACAAAAGATAGCCAGATGCTTACTTCATAATTCTCAGCACAGGTGCTGTCTCTTCAAAAAATAAAAATCTTTTCATAACAGTATCCTTGGAAAACAATTCAATACAGTAAATTATTACAAAGAGTGAAAAAATGAAAGTGAAGAAAAGTGAAAAGAACGTCTACTGTTTCTTTTCTCCATACCCTGACCACCTATGCACAGCTGAAGAGCCAAAAAGTCAATAACAGCCAAGAAACATGTCATCATGCCTGATGTACCAGAGACTTTTGTTCAGATAATAATAAAGATATGATCCTTGTCTCCACAGCTGCTTATTTATAGTCTGATCATGAACATTTATATACAGTATATATTAAAAAGATCATCACCTAATTCAGAAACAGTTCCCCTCACCATAATCCATTGCTTCCTGCATTTAATGCAATAGCTTCCCCCTATGCATTGCACCTGCAATTCCTACTTCTTGGAATTTGATCCTTAGTCTCTCAAAAGTTTATCAAAAGCTTTATGATAAATAATGTCATGTGACCCGCACTAGTCAAATGCTTTTGCTTCTTTGAGCATATTAGTAAACTGCATTTTCCAAAAGAAACAATCAAAAAAAATGTCACTTGTTAAAGAATGCTAGGATTGTTAGATGACCTTTACGTAAGTGAAGAAATGATGGCTAATAATATTAATATTGTTACATGGCTCTGTCGAAGAAAGCTAAAAAAATAAGTTTAAAATATTTGATATCCGTTGTCCTATGCATCCCTTCAGTGCCTTTCCTCATGTGCCAGAACCTCTCTTGCGTGGCGCTCTCTCTCTCGACCACATTCTGTAAAGCCCACATTTCAGACTCTGTCATTTCAAAGTGTTTTGCTCGTATCCTCTCCACTTTTATACTTCACACCTTTGAAGGCGACACTCAGCATGCCTTCTACACCTTTTCTTCTCCTCATGTGTCTTAACCTCTATTCCCTGGCACTTTCTCTTTCAATGGCTCCACCAAAGACAAACTGACCAATCAGATTGCTCAGAGGGACTAGAGACACACACAGACTGCAGTGTTTTATAATATAGTAGACAGATTATACCAAGATTAATGTATTTACGTTACGCGTATGTGCACTGAGACTGACTCACACTTAAAATCTCCAGGGGCCTCATGCATAACGCCGTGCATGGAATTCACACTAAAACATGGCGTACGGATAAAAGCAGAAATGTTCATATGCCCAAAAAATCCAGATGCATAAATCTGCGTGGTCACCAACTTCCATGTTCTTACGCTACATAAATCCCAGTCGGCGTGAAAAGTAATGCACGTGCACGCGCCTACTGCTACTCCCCAAACTCCTCCCGCCTCTTTGAATATGCAAATTAATATAAATAGCCCTTAAGCTTAGTGTTCTGTGAAAAGGCAATAACAAAAGCACTGGAAAAATAGAAGAATTTGAGCGAATACCAAGTGGAGGCAAGGAAAAATATAATATTTGTTGGTTTAAACAGTGGTATAAACAACAAAATAAGGTTGATAGAGTCACAGAGTGTCGGAGAAACTCAAAAGCTCAAATTCACAAGTCGCACAGTGCCCGAAATAAAAAAGAAGTTGTCAAATATCAAAGTCGCTTTGAAAAGGCGAGTCGTAGCCCACCGTCTGAGTGTCACATAAAGGCTTATTAGGGTACAGAGAAAAGAAAAAGAATAGGCACACAGTGGGAAAAAAGTTTGAAATGTCAACTTTAATCTCAAAATTCCCACTTTAATCACGTAGTTTATTTTGTCATTTACTAACTTCTAAAAAACCCATCGTAACTAAAGTAGCACGTTAAATGCTTTGTTTTGTATTTCATCTTCTATCTGCTCTGTGTGTGCGAATCACTACGTGCTTCATAAACAGGCTTTCTCTTCCTTCGACAGGACAGAGAATCCATTACATTCATGATATTACAGCTCTCTGAAAAATGTAAATGTATACTTGATGTCATTTTCATGATGATAGGAATTAAAGCATGTATTAAACATGGGAACACGGTGGCGCAGTGATAGTGATGAGCTGGCGCCTGGTCCAGAGATTGTTCGTGCCCCCTGCAAGATGCCTGCTGTGCCGTGCATGACCTTCAATGAAATAATTTATTGCAGCAGTACTGACTCTTTCAAACGTACTAACCCCTAATTCCTGTCCTTCCTTTTCTTTCTCCAAATACCCAATCGCCACACAATCAGCTCTGTAATAGACGATAAGCCATCTGTAAACTGAGAATGCCAATTCTTCAAAACTTTTAAGGTACATTGAAATATCTTCGTAGTACATATTTAATTATTCTATCCATCTATCCGTCCAGTGTTGCGCCAGCACCAACAAGAATACAGCGCAAGGCGGGAACAATCTGTGAATGGATCGCCAGCTCCTCGCTAGCGCTGCGGCACGGTGTCCTCACATGTTGAATTATTAACAATATAGATTATTTAAATGAAGTTAAAGTTTTATCTGTATAATATTATAAACATGTTTTGCTGCATTTCATCTTAAAAATGCAGCTCAATAGACAGCATGGCTGAGGCAGCGTGTGCTTAATGCTGTATACCGATAATTCTCTTTCCGATCAGCTGCTGTAGAGCTGTGATTCCCTACTCAGATACAGTGATATAAATACTCTGAGTGGTGCAGTGAGAGTAATATGGAAGAAGATGATCTGCTGTGGAACCCCTAACAACAACAACATTTATTTATATAGCACATTTTCATACAAAAAGTAGCTCAAAGTGCTTTACATAATGAAGAAAAGAAAAATAAAAGACAAAATAAGAAATTAAAATAAGACAATATTAGTTAACATAGAAAAGGAGTAAGGTCCGATGGCCAGGGTGGACAGAAAAAACAAAAAAAAACTCCAGACGGCTGGAGAAAAAAAAAAATCTGCATGGGTTCCAGGACAGATATACGAGTGCACCCATAGAGACTGACACAGCAATAGATTATTTAATAAAACAACCATTCTTTCTGAGCTGCTATACCACAACTCATGCACTCTCAGACTATGCCAATTAACCAAACAAACAAAACTTTGAGATGTTAGAGAAAAACTGAACTACCAAGAGACAAATTCGAGTACTCACAAGAGGAACATACAAACTCCACAGACAGACCCTGGATCAAGATCTGAACCCAAAACTGTAGAGCTAGAAGGAGTCAGCACCAGCTATTACCCCATTAAATATTACATTTCTGATAATCAAACTCTTACCCACCGAACAGGACGTTAGTGCGGTGTGCTAATACCTTCTCTCATCCTTTCTCTGCAGAACAAATGGTTGTCCTGAGGTTATGTTTGATGTCTATGTAGTTTGTTATGTGTTTTTAATATTATGTCATCGTCTTTCTGTAAAACCTGCTGTCAAGCCAAATTTCACTCTTGGGACAACAAGAGAGACTTGAGTCTCAGATAATCAGGAACTACATGAGTCCTGACCTTTATATCTTCTATTTACTGGCATCGCAGGTCATGATCTTTGGTTGTGGCTCACAGCAGCATGGCTAGTAATCGAACCCAAACTAAGTCCAAAATGACCGTCACACAACAAACAAAACAGCAATTAACAATTTTAAAAATTACCTTTAGCATAAAATAAGCCTTAAATATGAATTATCCATATTCTAAAAGACCCAACAAGAACAAGGAATATGAAGTAAATGTATGAAACTTCATCAACTGTTAAAGAAAAAACAGAATCATCACACACCTAGAGGCGGGATGGTGTGGCACTGCTAGCACTGCTGCCTTACAGTAAGGGGTTTGCATCCCAGGTGGTCCTGGTGTGGAGATGGCATGTTCTTCACATGGCTCTCCTCCAGGTGCTCTGGTTTCCCCCTAAAGTTCAAACATATGCTGGTTAGGTGAGCTCGCTTTGCTAAACTGGCATGTGTGTGTTTGCCCCTGTTATGGACAGATGCCCTGTCCATGGATTGTTCCTCCCTTGTACCCTGTGATTGATGGCATAGGCTCCAGCTTCCCTGGATAAGCAGGATAGGAAGATGGTTGGCTAGCACTCCTTTGCAGTCTGTTCTTTTCTTATGTACTGTAGATGCTTTTGCTCATTAAACTCCTTGTTATCCACTTTGTTAAGTTACTGCTGACGCCAATTACTTTTATTGTCAGGCTTCGTTGTATTGGCAGAAAGCCAAAAAAGGCGTTAGAAAATATGGTCAACAAGAGGCACCAGAGACCCCCAAATACCAAACATGAACGCTCAGACAAATGAATATAAAACAAAGGGTTTTATTTTTAAAACAAATACCTAGCAGGCATTAGACAATGTGGTCAACAAGGGGCACCAGAGACCCCCAAATACCAAACATGAACGCTCAGACAAATGAATATAAAACAAAGGGTTTTATTTTTTAAACAAATACCTAGCAAACAGTAATTAAATGCACAATTCTTTACTCCTCTCCATTTGCTAGTATTTTGTGTCTCCCCTCCCGGCTCTGACTTGCTTGGATGAGGCAGTGAGGTTTCTTTTATTGAAGAACCAGGAGTACTTCCTGCGCCAGGGCTTCGCCTGTTTGAAGCACTTCCAGGCCATATGGAAGTCCCAAACAGTGGAGAGTGCACCCTCCTCCAAAGGCACCCATGGACCCCAAAAGGACCACAAATCCCAGTATTCCCTGCAGGTGTCAGAATGGGTACCGAAACCCAGGGATTCTGCCATACAATGGATCAGGGGAGCATACAGGCTTGAAACTGAGCCTCCCCTGATCTCTCCATTATTTTGGCCTCCTGGTCAGTTAAAGAACTCCCAGCAATCCCGGCAGGGAAGCCAGCCCTTACATGCCATCCATTACAGCAGTCTAAGTTGAGTGCATCCTATGCTTTGCTTTCAAGGCTGGATTAGGACCCCCACAGGCCAATGAGTGTCTTAGCTCCTTAACAGCGTGTGGACGCTAGATTGTTTAATTCAGGGTGGCATTTTGTATCACTTCATCACCTCCACTCCCCCTTGATCATTCTGGCGTGTGCATACTCCATCATTTCATCAAGCTGGGAGGGGATCTTGGTTAAAAGGCCCCTTGCTGTCAAGTTACACTCACACGATGCCCTGATGGTAGGTCCATCTCTGTTGGCTTTTATCTTTGTCTGTTTAAAGAAAGTGTGGCAGGTGCTAGCCTTTCCAGATCTATGCTGGCAGTTATTTCCAAGACTGTTTCAATATTAGAAACACTGTAGATATTTTTTTGCTATATTGTCCCTCATTTTGCAGCAGATGCAGGTTAAGACTTATTGTCTACATGACTGTTAGAGTTTCTCAAAATAATCTCATTCTCTATCCATCTAGCTCTGCGGAGGAGTCACTCAGGTTGTTATTCTCGCTGCCAGCAGCTGCCCACTGTGTGGTGACGTGGATGTGAGGTGATCTCAGGATGTTGGGATTACGAGCAGCAAATTCTAATACTGAGCTAAATAAAAAAACTCCTTTTACCCAAGGCCAACATTTCTTTTACTGTAGCTTGTGATGGTGTTTGCTTCTTAACAATGAGCGTCAATCTCAGCAGTAGAACACACTGTTTTTTAACAGAGTCACTTAAGTGTGCGTCCTGGCCAGGAGAGCCACTGAGAATGCCACTGAGACACCCTGAATGATTTCCTCTGCAGAAACTATGCATTCATCTTCTACAACCAATTCAGTGTCACCATTGATGTCTGTAATTGGACATAAAGCAGTAAAAAAAAATCTAATTGGGTGCCAGTTTATTGCAGGGTACACTCATTCACACAGGTAGTCATTGATTAGTCTAATCCGAATAGGTTTAAGATGTCAGAGTATGTGCAAACTCTCCCCAGAAACAAATCTGATCCCTAACTCCCAGAGCTGTGAGACCCACAACCCGATGAGCTGATAAAAATTATGTAAAGTCGTTCTCATTGAAATTCATCATCTTTTGAATTATGAAGGATAATGTTTCCTTCAACTGATGTCTGAAAATCCTCTTCACAGAAAGTAGGTCAAAAATGTGATTTTGCCGCACTAGTAAAAGGGGAGCAACAAAGTAAATAGCTTTGTTAATATTTATGTGCCATAATTCTGCAAAGGATTAAGCAGATTTGGGAAATGGAGAGAATATGTCTGCAACATTTATAGAAAAGTATAATAGTCAATTGCATTAATGTGGCCTGTGCAAACATTCTCACTTCAAAGAAAAATGCGTGGAGGTACACATTCATGGTGTTCAGAGCATTTATATTTTTACAAATATTAAACACATCCGAATGCCACATTAAGCTGGCACACACTAATAGCATAAATAACATTTTCTAAGACATAAATTTGGAGTCGAATAAAGCAGAAGTATTCTAGAAACCCTGACACTGAATTATTTTACAGGGAGAAAGAAGATTATGCTGTTGGATAATAGCATTTCATCTGAATTGTGAAAAGTCTAAAATGCCATTTACAAGCAGTCTGAAATGAGTATGATACATGCAAATGAAATACAGAACATTTATTTATAGAGGGGACAATTTAAATGCAATTTGTCTACTGGCATGCCTAAGCTACTTCGAATCCATGGGAAATAAGTCTACATGAGGTCTTGAACCTAATATCTGACTAAAATGGTTGGGGGGAAAAAAAGCATTCGCAAATGGAAATAGAAAAAACATGGGCAATTGATACTACAATAAAGCTCCGACCACTTCCTCGGTGGGTGGCAGCAAGCCCACAAACTGCATGCACCTGTTCAAAAATAATAGCTGAAGGGAGCCTGCTGTGAATATTGTTTAGGAGCTCGCCGAGTCAGCCAAACCTGGTGGAGTTTGATTAATGTTTTTAAATAGGTGCTGGAGGCATACGGGCACTTGGCTTCATTAGCTGGGGCACATGGACTGTTTTCCATAGTAACAGGGAGAGCTGTGGGTCAAAGAGAAAGAGAAGAAGAGCACAGAGGGAATGGAAATCAAATGCTGGCTGCTGGGGGCTCTTAAGTAATGAGTGAATATGAAGTGTCATTATACCCAACCATAAATGAATGGGTCTGTCACACTACATAGACTGGATCATAGAGGTGAGCAAGACTAGCAGTGAAGACTACGTAAAACATAGAATACCATCAAGCCCCCAAGTCCTCTTACCTCTGAAGTAGTCAGAATTGAGATTACATGGCAAAGAAAAAGGCACCAGACTCAGGAAGAACCTTTCCAAGGTCCTGACAGTAAGAAATGGATTTGGTTCCCACAGCCTGATGCTCATCATTGTGCTGGAGCAGAAGACAAGATAACACAATGGAGTAGTAGTTTCTATATTTTTAACAAGATCCACAACAGTTCCTCCTTCCGTGTAACAGGTGCAGGAGAAAGATGATGGAGAGCTCATAAAGGGTAAGTTGGGTATTTTTCAAGTCTTCTTCACAGACATGGTACATATCTATTTGCCAAGTTGAATTTTGTTCCAAAGTTCCAGCGATTTCCATAAATGTTTAAAAAATATCCTGCCAGCCCTGAATGTCTGGGCTTGTGAGTTTCCTAAATAAAAATTGAGATCCAGGCCTTTAATGACTTCTTAGGCACAGTTATCAGCAGTGTGTCTGTTTGTGGAGAAAGTGTCGACCTAGTCAAGAGGTTTACTTACCTCGGCAGCAACATTCATGTCTCTGGTGACTCTTCCTATGAAGTCAGTAGACGGATTGAGAGAGCATGGGTTGTCATGAGGTTGCTGAAAATGGGGGTGTGGCGCTACCGATATCTTTGGAAAGTGTTTAGAGTCCTGGTGCTTCCTGTCTTGCTATATGGTTGTGAGACAGGGATGCTATCCAGTGACCTGAGACGAAGACTGGACTCCTTCTGTACTGTGTCTCTTCAGAGAATCCTTGGGTACCGCTGGTTTGACTTTGTGTCACTTACAGCACTACGGCCATGTGGCCCGATTCCCCAAGGGTAATCCAGCTCACAGGATCCTTATTGTTGAGGATCCGAGTGGCTGGACCAGGCCAGGAGCATGTACTGGTATAGTTCATTGCCGCACCCACCACATGATGAAACAGCTTGGGATCCCAGTTGGCAACCCCCCAGGCAGACACACAGTCCAATCCCACCCTTCGGAAATTACCTTCTACCTGCCACAGCCAGGTGTTACGTGGGTGTCCCCTTAGCCTGGTCCAGCCACTCAGGTCCTCAACAATGAGGATCCTGCGAGCCGGATCACCCTCGGAGAATCACACCACATGGCTGTAGTGCCGTAACTGACGCTCCCTCACAATGCAGGTAATGTGCCTCAGTCAGGACTCCATGAGCAACCGTTCATTCAACACAAAGTCAAATCAGTGGTACCCAAAGATTCTCTGAAGAGACACAGTTCTGGAGGAATCCAGTCCTTGTCTCAGGCCACTGGATAGCATCCATGTCTCTCCACCATATAGCAAGACAGGAAGCACCAAGACCCTAAAGACTTGGCCCTTCATCCTTTTGCATCCTTTTGCAGATATCAGGAGCACCACATACCCCTTTCCAGCGACCTCATGACCCCCCATGCTCTCCCAATCCATCTACTGATCTCACAGGAGGAGTCACCAGAGACATGAATGTCACTGCTGAGGTATGTAAACCTCTCAACAAGGTCAACACTCTCTCCGCAAACAGACTCACTGCTGATGGATGTGCCTAAGAGGTCATTAAAGGTTTTTATCCAGGACACTCTCAAGCCCAGACACTCAGACTCCTCACTCGGTCTCTCAGGAGCCCCGATCAGAACCTCCATTGACCCTCTCTGGAGGTTTGACCAGCACCTTGCATTATCCATCTAACCATTATCCAACCCGCTATATCCTACCTACCGGGTCATGAGGGTCTACTGGAGCCAATTCCAGCCAACACAGGGCGCAAGGCAGGAAATAAACACCGGGCAGGGTGCCAGCCCACCACAGGCACACACACACCCACACTAGGGACAATTTAGGATCGCCAATGCACCTAACCTGCATGTCTTTGGACTGTGGGAGGTAACCGGAGCACCCTGAGGAAACCCACGCAGACACGGGCAGAACATGCAAACTCCATCATGTCTTTACTAAAATAACTCAGGTAATGTTAGCTGTTCATGGACTGTAGCTAGCACTGTCTAGAGTAAGTGACCGTAAATATTTTTTCTGTGAAACCATTGTTCTCCCAACTTCACCTCACACTTAACAATAATATTCCTGTATTCTGGTAGATTCCAAAAAGCTATCTTTCACAAATTGATTTTACAAAAAAGAGCTGCAGAAAGAATGCTCAGCTAGAAAAGAAAATAGAGGGCATTTCGTGATATGTTTTGAGACTTTTGGTGTGATTTTGAACTTTAAAAGCCTTTTCCCATTTAGGAGCCTGTATTGGCCACGGTCTGCAGTTGCAGCTGCGTTCTGGCTGACTTGGATTGAGCCTCTTCTGGGCAGGCTAGTGAGGACCTTGGCCTGTTTTATGGTCTTTAATTTTACAAATGTCATGAAGAGAAGAGAGTGAAAAACAATGATACAGAAAGACTAAGAAACCAGATGGAATGTGTTGAGTATTTATCCATTTTAAAAGCAGCTAAAATACTCAAGAGTAAGGCCAAGAAACCATTTTAATATCAGTGAGTATGACAGTATTGTGAGTCATTTCTTGTTGGTGATAAACTAAAAAAATGAAAAGGACTGGAGGGCAAGCGAGGGAGGTGATAGAAGTCCAAAGATAGAAACTGCTTAAACTTTAAGGTCAACAAAGGGCCACAAAATATTTTTTTCTTTGAAGTTAAGAAGTCCTGCATTTTTGTTGATGTCAAGAGAGACGCACGTAAATGACATTATAACGTACAGTACAGGCCTGTAGTAGTCCTTGTCTTTCTTCTAGTCTGGGCTGTGGTTTATGATCTAGAGCATGAATATAATGGACGTTAATAGTCGCTATACATCTTAGTCAAACACATACAAGGAGCAGTTGGTTTTAAAGTGCATGAACATGCATTGGTCTTAATGCTGTGCGAAGAAAATGGGAGATTAAATGGACAAGATGTTTAAAAAAGCAATGCTAGTATATGCCTGGGGGAAATGACTGGACCATTGTAGATCAAACATGTAGATAAGTCAAAGGAAAGGATATTCAAATGTGTATGCAGTGATATAGAAGTGCAAATAGACAGCTGTAATTTTTATGTGGGTGTGTGTAGTTTAGAGAAATATTTATAATTTACAGGCTATTTAGTAGAATTAGGAAAATATTACACATCCACCCACTGTCAAACACAAGCCACAGTGGCCCAAACCTATCTCAGCAGCACTAAATCCTTGATGGGGATGCCAGATCATCACACATGATCATCATCACACACCAGACTGATTTAGAGTAATCAGTTAACATAGCATGCATGTCTTTGGGATATGGGAAGAACACTGGTGTATCCGGAGAATGTGCCAACAGTGACAAGGCTGGCAGTTGAATACCTGCATTTGAATCTATGGCTGAACATACCCATTCTTACAAGACTTTGTTTAATTTATGTTGTAGAGAAAATGCATTTGGTAAGGGAAAAGAAGATGCATTATGTAGTTGTAGATCTGGAGAAGGTATTTAACAGGGTGACGTGAGACATGGTGAGGTGAACACTGAGGTCTAGTGGACCCATTATTTAGTATCTATGGAAGTATGGGCAGGCACTGTGGCGCAGTGGGTAGTGCTGCTGCCTCACAGTTAGGAAACCCAGGTTCGCTTCCTTGTGTGGAGTCTGCATGGAGTCTGCATGTTCTCTCCATGTCTGCGTGGCTTTCCTGTGGGTACTCTGGTTTCCTCCCACAGTACAAAGACAGCCAGGTTAGGTGCATTGGCGATTCTAAATTGTCCATAGTGTGTGTGCGTGCCCTGCGGTGGGCTGGCACCCTGCCTGGAGTTTGTTTCCTGCCTTGCACCCTGTGTTGGCTGGGATTGGCTTCAGCAGACCCTTGTGACCCTTTAGTTAGGATATAGCGGGTTGGATAATAGATGGATGGGTGGATGACGGTGGTCAGGTGGATTAGGTGTTATTCCAGGGATCCATTTTGAACTTGTTGCTTTTTGTGATAGTGATGATAGTGGTGACCAGAAAATTGAGAGCCCTTGTATGCTGATTATCATTTTGAAGGCAAAAAGGGAACCAGAATTGAATGAGAATATACTGAAATGGAAAGCTATCGTGGAAGAGAATGGACTGAAGGTAAATCCAGAAAAGATTAATGTGATGATTGGAAGCAAAGGGGCAGGAGGTTTAGAAGATGTTGTTGCACAGCCATGAGGTATGTGTGGTAAAATTGCTGGGAGATACTCAGTCTATGGTACTGTTTCTTAGAAGAGGGTGTGTAAAAAATACAGTGGTGAAGGGTAGTGTGGCCCTTGTTTGTGGAAAGTGTGTGTGTATGTGTGTCTGTGAGAGACAGAGACAGTGAGAGAGAGAGGGGAGACGAATTCCGATACAGTACATGTAATTTTACATAACAGAATTGTTTTGGAGAATGTAGGAAAGTTCTGCTATTCAGGTAACATATTTAGTACAGACGGGTTGTGAGTACAGTAGTGATAGTAAGAGTGATAGGTGCATGAAGGAAATTCCGGGAGCTGTCCCACATTCTTACTTTGAGTGGAGCCTTCCTGGCATTGAAGAGTAAAGATTATCAAAGCTGTTTGACGAGTAGTATTCTGTGAGAGAGTGAAATATGACTGATGAAGACAGAATGTGGAGAAAAGGGATAAGAATGATCACGTGGTTGAGTAGAGCGTCACTTGGTGAGTGGAAAATGAATGAAGAGTTAAGAGAAAAATTTTGTGTGGAGGCAATAGTTGTGCTGAGGAGAAACAGATTAAGGTAGTTTCAGCATGGGGAGTGAAAGGCACAGAATGATTGGATGAAGAGGTGTACCGAGATGAAGGTGCAAGGGAACAAACCAAGAGCTGAACAAAACATTGTTGCCGTTGGCGGAGGTTGAAATCAAAATGATTTGAATACACAGTGTGAGACATGCCCAGACACCATCAGACAGACACCGCATCTTTATGAAAAGGTCTTTTATTTTTTCCTCCATAATTCACACAACTCAGTTCCCTGGGCCTTCTTGCCCCAATCACCTGAATACTTGGCCTTTCTCACTCTGGGCCCTTCTCACTCTGTCCCTTGGACCGCCTTTCCTCTCTCTATGGGAGCCTTGTCCTGCTCCCACTCCCGACTCTAGCTCTCCAATTGTAGGAAGGCGGGCCCTTTTATCTTCACCCGGATATGCTCCAGGTGCTCCCTCTGACGTCACTTCCTGGTGTGGCGGAAGATCACTCGGAAGCACTCCGGGCGACCCTCCATCTTCCCGGGTGAGGTGGAAGTAAATCCATCCCGGGCCTCCTAAGACTCGGGGCGCCCCCTGGCAGTGGCCACAGGTTAAAATAGGCGTAAGCCTCCTTGTTCCTCTCCTGTGGTCCTCCTATGTTCCAGGGCGGTTGCCCCCTCGTGGCCCCGAGGACATATGTGCCACTTTCCAGTCCCTCCAGGCGTACCGGCCGGGTTGTAGCCCCAGCGACTCGCCACAACAGGAAGTAACGTTATAATCCCTTGAGACTAAAGAATGCCCTCTCAATTGAACAAACCTGCTGTTGTTTACCACCACCATGACAGAGACTGAGCCAGTCTGTCATAGACAACGTCCATCACCAGCTTCTTACCAATTAGAAGATCTTACTTAAGACACATCTTCAGTTGTGTACCTCAGTGGTTATCAAGTGTTTTAATCACAATAAAATACACTCTCACAATACACTCTCTACTGAGGCCCTGATATTTCCTTGAAAGTCCAATGTATGGATTGGCCATAGATTCTCTGGTCCTTCAGCATCCTAGTAGTGGATGTTGTCCTAAAACCCCGAGAGCCAGCCTCCACTGGTCAGACCATTGCTCTCCAGCCTTGCTGTTCTGCCTCAGCTGCCAGCTCAGCATACCACAGCTTTTTTCGCTCATTTGCTTCGTCAACAGCATCCTCCAAGTACACTGTCAGCTCTACAACATAAAATGTATGCAGAGAGTTGGACCATAGTACAAAGTCTGGTCTCAATAAGGTAGAAGCTACTTCTGATGGAACTCTATCACACTGGCCTATATCAGCCAACATCTCCAAATTCCTGTCAGTTTCCAGCTGTACTATCTTGGTCATTGTGTGAAGCTTCATCTGCCCTCGTTTCCTTTCTCAGACAAATAAAATTTTTAGGGTGACACCTGATGATTTATGGGGCAATTCATTGGTTAGCTGTTGTCTTGGCTTACAGTGCTGCATAGATTAAACTTTCCTGAAAAATGAGTGTATCAAATTTCACTGAAATCAGTTGTTTCATATGGACAGGCAGAGAGACAGACAGGCAGTGACAGTAGGTGCTTCTGTATGTTATGCAAATACATCTAAAAAAGAACCCTAACCCTAACCCTAACCCTTTCAGGCCTACCAGTGGCTAAAGGATGCAGGGACACTGAGGCCGTTGGGATTGAGCCAGGATCAGAGGACAGCTGAACCTGGAGTTGGGATTGTCATGGACATTATGAAACAGAGAATACCCTAAGGAAAGAGAAGAGAAATAGACTGGAAGATAGTAGCACTGAATGTGGTGTGGTTAGTCAAACCTTAGTCGAGGGCCAGGGGAAAATGTCAAAACACAGAGAGTACAACAGAAGTATCTAATGACAGAACCCAACATAGTCAGAAGGAAACAAACAGTTTGGTTCTAACACTAGAATCTCGTTGGAAGAGCCTTTTAGCTTTCTTTAACATTAATGAGAGGAAAATTGAGAGTTGCAGTGATTGGCATAGTGATCCAAAGAGAAGACGACTAGAGATTCCTGCTGCCATCTTAAATTAATGGTGATGTGCTGATGTCACGACTACATCAGCATCAAGTTGTGTGAATAGCAACCTGGGGTTGTTTCTATCAACAAGCTGTCTGCAGTCATTTCACAGCAGCACCAAAATGGTTCTATGGAAACAAAATGGCATCAGGAATACCTCACAAAAAATTTTAAAATAATGACTTTAATAATATTTTTAGTAAACTGTATTAACTGCTCTGGGGATTTTGTCTTTTCACATGATCTTTGGGGAACAGAGTGCAGCGTCAGCCATTATACAGTACCCCTGTACCAACTTTTAGGTTAAGAGCCTTGCTCACAGGCCCAACAGAGTAGGATTTCTTCTGGCAGTAACAGAATTTGAGCCAGCAACCTTCCAGAAACCTCCACAGATCCTTAGCCTCAGAGCTACCACTCCACTTTACAAAACATCATTTACAGATTTAGGTACAGAAATTACAACTGGGTGAGTATCAGTGGTCAAGAGCTACACTGACCAGTGGAAAGCAGGAGTCAAAGGTGAAGAAAGCAGCACTTGAGATATTTTTTTTATTGTTACTTCTTCTATTAATTCTCACCTATGTTTTCTTTAATTTATAGTAAAGACATTCTTTTTTGGTATTCTTGGCATTTATTCTAGGATTGGAGATGTTTGAGTGTGCCCCTAATTATTCACAATATTCTTTTAGAGGGTCTAGGCCAGTACATGCTAAAATATATATAATACATAAATATATTTATATATAAATACATACTAAACATACAGAATTCTGGGATTTACTAAACAGTAAACTGGGTGGTAAATGCAGTCAAAATACAAAATAATTAAAAAATGCAATAATTGCTATAGTATTTAAAGACTTATTGAAAAATGTAAGTGAAAAATGGCCATTTGTTATTCAGGTAGGAACCTTATATTCATGTCTCCCAAGAATTTGTTGGTGCAACTCAGGTATGTTTGGATTTTTTATTGAAATATCTCAATAAAATGTTAAAACAAGCCTGTCAGACATTTCTGAATGAGAAATCAAGGTTTTACAAATGAGTAGAAATAATCACGAGGGGTCCCTTTTGAAAATCCCAGCTTTTTTTCTTTTATCTTTCCTTTCCCAGGTAATATTAAAGAGAAAATGGAGCAATCTTTGTTGTAGAAAACACTGCAAGCCAGAACTGAAGAGATCATGAATTATTTGTGCCCTAAAAGATTTTGTTTTTACTTTCAACTATTATTAGTAACAATAAACTAGGCAGTGTTCCAAAAGAGTACTTGAATTTATTTTTACATTATTAATGGATTTTTTACATTCATACTCATGTTTTCAAAATACCCACAGCGATGATCAACAAATCAAAGTGGAACAGTGGGAACGATAAAAACTGATGCTGACCCATAGGAAATTTTTACCACTCAAAGGTTGATCTTTGATGGCTCATGAGACTTAAAAGAGATTTGTGTTTATATTTCATTTAAGAATCAACTATGTCACAGATGTTTCTCCTAAAATACCTCAGGAGACGTAGTTTTAGACAAAAAGAAAACAAGAGATGCAACTTTGGTAGTCAAAATTGAGGATTTGGTTTGAAAAGCACATTATGATCTCTTTCTGGAGAGGTTTTTACGCATTTTGATGACTTTATATTTGGTATTAAACTGATGTCTTTATCTAAGGTGAAATACTTATTTGATATACAGTTGATTTACATTTCTTTTGTTTTATCAATTGGAGCACAGGCAGATGAAGGGACTTTCTTGTGTTCATACACTGGTGTCAGTAGTGGGATTGGAACAGACAGCTGTAGGATTTGAAGTCCAAAGTCTTAACTACTACAACACACTTCCTGCCTTTTCTTACAGAATGAGAATGACCTAATTGGAGCGCAGCAATATAAATTAGAGCAACTAATAGTATTATTCAGAAGCAAGGAGTACAGTTCGGTAATCAGAGTAAAGTGTTGTATTACCACAAACAACTGTCCATACCTTTCACCATATATTCCTGAGCATACAATGCAAATAGTGTCAAACTGCAAAAAAAAATGTCAAGACTCTACTTGGAAATTCAGACCATTGTGTGACTTTGCTGAGACCTCCACTGAAACTCAAGAGGAGACACTTTTGAGGACACCAGGGTATTTTTTTCTCAGGGGAAAAATCTGAGAAGCCTGAGACAAAATAATATGTCTCCATTTTATTTCTCTCTAATCTCATTATTGTCTAGGAGAAACCAAAGAGATATTAAGGAAATCTCCTTTTGTGATTTTTCCTTCCTATGGATTAGCAGTGGACAGTAATGTCCAGAACCTCCATGTATCATAGTAGCTTGTCAGTGAGGTCCCCATCATTTGCTTCAAATGTTGCAGTTATCATTAAAATGGGAAGCAATTCTGTTTGTCAGTTTGCCACACTGCTGTTACTCTCCAGCTAATCACATTTCCTGTAAGAGCACTTAATTCCATTTAAACAGTGGAAAGGTAGAAGAGAGTTTCATGTAAAGACCGAATGAACAGGCGTGTAAGTCTTTATTGATATGTTAGGTCACACAGATCTGAACAGATGAGGGGCCATTTAACATTAGCCAGCTTCCAGGGGACGGCAGTGCAGATTTCCATTTTCCTGTTTGTTTAATGAATTTCATGTTTAAGGAAGGTGCTGTAAGATGCGCTCAAGTGAGATTGCCCATTGTCCTTCTGTTGTACACATGCAGTGTTTGTAACTCACTCTTCATTGGCAGAGCAGAAGAACTCCATGGCTGGAATAAACTCCTACAACATTCTGACAGAAAAATTACTGAACAGAACAACAGCATTGATCTACTAAATCTGCTGGCTGCCTTAGTTTAATGAAAAAATATTGTTACTCTTAGTAACAGACAGACAGACAGACAGACTGACAGCCAGCCAGATAGATAGATAGATAGATAGATAGATAGATAGATAGATAGATAGATAGATAGATAGATAGATAGATAGATAGATAGATAGTGTGAAGTATAGGGGGGTAAACAGTCATCCTAACCCAACACAGACATGCAAAGGCAGACGCTTTAATCACATAACACTAGTTTCATTACTTTTTCCCCATTGGAACAACTCCATTCCCAGCATGACAGTACAGTTCTGTTCTTACAGTTCAAAACACCACAAGGTCCACTTATCCTTCTGACTTTCGCCTACGCTCCCTTTCAGGTAAGCTGTATCGTCTGCCTCCCTACTCTCGTACTCCATCAGTAGTGTCTAGCGACCCTTTACCAGGTCCTGGGGGTGTCACAGGTGACTCATCAGCATCATCTGGAATTACACCCAGGTGTGATGGAAATATACTGCCAGACTCCTCAGCTCCCCATGGTGGCTGCCAGGGAAACCAATAGGGCTGCATGGAAGCCTTACTCCCAATCTGCACTGGAGGAGCATGTGGTGACACCGCTGTCCAGGAGAGCTGTCTTCCAGTATCCCAGGGGACGTAATGTCCTTTCATCCTGCTGGCATCCTGGACAAACCACTGGGGCTGACCATCTAGATCAGGGGTGACCATACTTTTTTGGCTTGCGAGCTACTTTTAAAATGACCAGGTCAAAATGATCTACCTACATTAAAAATTATATATATAAATAATATTATACTATTATATAATAGTCTGACTCGCATAAATAAGTAGAGCCGAATAATGCAGTCAAGGAGCTTTTGAATTCAGCCGAGTGAAAAATGACAGCTGTCTGATTAAACTGTGATTTTAGTTCCCTCTCCTTTCTCTTTCTCAGATCGATTTTTGGAAGGACGTCAGTTTCGTAGTTTTTATGTTCGAATGTGCCTTTCCACATTTTCCGTCTTTCGAATAGCAATGATAGATTGACAGATCAGGCAAACGCATTGTGACATTGTGAGAAAAAAATCCTCTTCCAATTCCACATCCAGCCCATACCCTCCTCAAACATTTTTTTTAAATTCCTTCTTTAGTCGATATAAATTGGAAGGCTAACTAGATCACAGCCGGAGTTTTGCAGTAGTTCGTGCGTTTCATCGTGCATGCGGGATGACCTGTGTTATAGAAGAAAAGAGATCTCAGACCGGCCGCCCAGTATGTCAATCAAGTGGCAAATGTCATAGGGATAATGTATGATATGATTTTTTTTTAATGCAATGCAATCTACCAGCACTACCTTTGCGATCTACCGGTCAATCGCGATCGACGCATTGGGCACCCCTGATCTAGATCTGCTCCACAGTTTAAAATTACAAATTAAGCAATTCAGACATGATTAAAGAGCACATTACAGACTTTCATTTAAGGGTATTTGCATATATTTTGGTCATAACAGGTAGAAATGACACTTTTTTTTACACAGTCTCCCCCAAGGGCCATCTTAACAGCATTATAGGCCCCCAGGCAAAGAAGTGCACTGGGGCCCCTACCTGCACAACCACTCAGCAAGTCACAACATATATAGATTACCATGCGGCCCCTATGCTTTTGGGGCCCCCCGGTAAACTGTCCAGTGTGCCCATGTGTTAAGATGGCCCTGGTCATTCAGGGCACCATTATGTTTAGGGATATATCAATGGCAAGTACATTAAAGCAGCCATATTTACTAATTTGTTGCATATCCCTGCATGCAATGACTGCTTGAAGTCAGCGATTCATAGACATCACCAAGTGCCGAGTGTTTTCTCTGGTGACGCTCTGCCAATGCAGCCATTTTTAGCTCCTGCTTGTTACACAGGGTGGGGGGCTTGTACTCTTAAGTTTTCTCTTCGGCATATTGAAGGCATGCTCAATTAGACTTAAATCAGGTGACTGGATTGGCCATTCAAGAATTTTCCAACTAGATTCACTAGATATAGATCAGCTAAGATGTTTCTTTACACCTCAGAATTCATTGCGTGACTGCCGTCTCTAGTGACATCATCAATGAAGGTAAGTGTGCCAGTACCTGTGGCAGCCATACATGCGCATGTCATAACACACACCCCACCATTCAACAGATGAGGTGGTATGTTTTGGGTCTTGTGCAGTTCCTTTTCATCTCTCCACACGTTGCTCTTTCCATCACTCTGATACAGGTTCATCTTTGCCTCGTCTGTCCTTAGTACTGCAGGCACTTTCAAGTATTTTTTCACAAATTAATTTGACCATCCTGTGTTTGTGGGTAACTGGTGTTTTACATCTTGAAGAGTGGCCTCTGTGTTTCTGTTCATGAAATCATCTGTGGATGATCATCTCTAAAACATCCACATCTGCTTCCTGAAGACTGTTTCTGATCTGTTGGACAAGCGTTTGAGGCTTTTTCTCTACCATAGTGAGGATTCTTCTGACATCAGCAGTGGAGGTCTTCCTTGGCCTTGTCATTAGCAGTGTCTCTCTTGGCCTACCAGTCCTTTTGTAATTACTAACGTCACAAGTGTTTCTTTCTTTTTAATGTTATTCCAGACAGTTGATTTAGGTAATCCTAAGATTTTACAGATGTCTCTAATGGTTTAAATCTCAGCCTCATAATGGCTTCTTTGACTTTCATTGGCACTGCTCTTGTTGAGCAATGGCAACTACAGACTCCAAAAGTAGAAGCCTTCATATCTTATTGCTGCACTAATAAGGCAATGAAACCAACCTGAGTAATTGCTCCAAACATTATGTTGTCCTGAAATGGGAGGACAGTGTATAAAAAGTGTTATCATTTCTACTTGGCTGCGGTGGGCTGGCACCCTGCCCGGGGTTTGTTTCCTGCCTTGCACCCTGTGTTGGCTGGGATTGGCTCCAGCAGACCCCCGTTACCCTTTAGTTGGGATATAGCAGGTTGGATAAAGGATGGATGGATTTCTACTTGGTGTGGCTGAAATGTGTGCAAATGCCCTTAAAAAAAATCTGCAATGTGCTTCTTAATTACATCCGAATTGTTTAATTTGTAATTTTAAACAGTGGAGCAGAGGGATATAACATGTGTCTTTGTCCCAAACATTATGGAGGGCACGATAGATAGATAGATAGATAGATAGATAGATAGATAGATAGATAGATAGATAGATAGATAGATAGATAGATAGATAGATAGATAGATAGGAAGGCTGCACACCCACTGGTGCCTTAGCCGTTCTGATTTCCCACACAGCGAGACCCAAGGCTAACTGTATAACAAAATCATCACGCTCCTCATTTTTTTATTAATAATTGTGTATCGTATTGTGAAATGTCATATTAACAATGGCGTGTTTCCTCTATCACAGCCACGCATGACAATTGCATTTTTTAGCCTGTAGACAATGAACAAATCCCCCTGATCAATCCAGCTCTAGACAGCTGAGCGCGTGGGATAGGCAGCAATTCACCAGAGCTGCCAACTGCTGGCACAATATGTCACATCAAAGTGAAATGTTACTCTGTTAAGATAGATAGAATTTTGAAAAACTGTAACAATTTTGCAGGACTGAGTAAAAAAAAGTTAGAGAAATGTCAAAAAAAAAAAAAAAGAAAATGTCTTGTGCTTCAAGTGATCAGCGCTGATTTGGGCAACGATAATATTTTCTTTTTTACTCTCTCCTGCCTGGCCAATCTCTATAAAGATTTTCCCTTATAGGACTGAACTAGAAAAGACAGCCATGTCCAGTGATGCAAATCTCCAAGTCACACATTGTTTATTCAAATATTTTTCAGCTACAGTTCAAATCTACACAATCCTTAGGTGAAAATAGTATAACTTGACTAATCTTCCTGGGTATTTTTGTGAATGTGTTTAACCCTCCGTGCCATTATTTGTCACTTGAATTTTATTTGTATTGGCACCTACTCGTTGACATTCCTTCTCGGTGACCCCAGGACACACCTTTAACTTCTGCTCCTGTGGGTTTCCCTTCCGACTCTCCACTGGCATTTCTCTGCTATATTGAAAAAGGAAGCCCAGTCCACATGCCATGCTTTGCCAGGCTGACATATTGTGCCATTTAATTATGGTTCATGTCCAACAAAGATGTTATTTGACTAACCAAAATTTAACATAAACATTGCTTACAAAATTTCTGAATGACTGCAAAATCAATAAACACAAATTGTTCTGCAATAGTAGAGTGATAAAACAATCAGAACAGAACATCCCAGCATAATCCGGCCTATAAAATCCTAATAAGCATCCAAAATTAGCAAGTGCTGTACCCCCATTAATGGAAAACTCCATGCATTTATCATTTTGCTAATTGTAAAGAATTTATATTTGAACTGCCTTCCTTGGCAGCACTGCAGGTAAATGGAGTGGAGTGAATCGACATGGAAACAGCTCCACCAAGAGGTGCTGTGAGGCACTGCAGCAGATAGTCCCACAGTCAGTAAGTACATCCATCATTTTATTATAAATATTTCACATATGGTAAGAAACCAAAAAATAAAAACACTTCAAAGCATTTGTGATACACTAAATCAAATTTGTTTTATTTTTCTGTTTAAGTCTGAGGCAATTTCACATACCATATAAAGAATTATTTTGCACTACTTTAGTGTGCTCTTTAGTTTCCATGGCGACGAGCATTTTGTATTTTAGTCTGCAGCGATTTTTACAGCTTTCAACAGAAATATTAACCTCAATCCCTCAATTTGTATCATTACATACAACATTCCGGGGACCCAGCGCTCCACAATGTAAGATGCAGTTAACCTCCACAAGTGACACTGAAGTAATGTTGGCTTTTGGTAGTACTACCGATACTCACACTTGTGTTTTTGTTTTTGCCCACCTTGTCTAAGCTGCTAATCATTCTCAACACTGTTGATTGCTGTGTAGCAGGATTTAAACTTTAGTGTTATTCATTACAAACTTGGGCCATAAACACAATGTAACTGCACTACAAACCAGCGGCTTGCTTTAGCCTGGTTTTCACCAGTTTTTTTTGATAGCCACAGCCTAATTCCACAGGATTTAATGAAATGCAGAAACCAGCACTGGACAATGGGAATGCTGGCGGACAATCCCAGTGTGGAGGTCTCGATTGACCTAATCTGCATGTGTTTGTGATGTGCAAGGAAACAGAAGAGACAGAGAGAGGGAATGCACACACCACACAGACTGTGAATGGAGTGGGAACTGAAAGCAGGTGACGTCATCTTCAAAATCTACTCTCTATATATAAAATCCTAAGCCTAAAAGTGCAACGATTTTATGTGATGTTTTTACGTTAAGTTTTTTGTAACGCTTTAAATCGGGCTTATTTTAAAACCTACATATATATGTTTGGTATCATTCTTTTCAGAATTTATCGAACTTTAATGTGATGTTGTTAGATTTTCAGATTCTTATATTGTTTTTAAATTATAAACTAAAAAATATCAAGAACTTAATTCCCATGAGAGAAGACTTTGTGCCAAAAGATTTAACCATGCCCGGGGCCAGAAATAAAAGACAAAGAGTAGATGAGAAAGACAGCTGCTGTACAGGCTTTTAAACGTTTGAAGCTCCACACAAGATGCAGATCACGTGGCATGGCAGCGGCAGCAAGCCAGCAGCTCATCGAGCAAAGAGGAGGTAAAAAACACTATATTTGTTTCCCATCGTATCACCATTTAAGAGGGGGTTTCAGAGGAGCAACCACATCTTCTTGGGGTGAATTTAGCCCCCCTCTTCACAACACGAGTGGCAGAGACATTAAGTAGCTGGCATGTAGTGTAGGTCGGGGTTGAAGAGCGAAGCGAGCAGGGGGTGAATAATAATAATAATCCTTTATATATAATATGCTACTATGGCTTTTCATTTGTCTGTCCAGGATTTTAATTCGCCTGTAGCTCACAAACCATTTGACCGATTGACCTGAAATTTGGCACAAATATACTATTTGACGTCTACTATCCACTTTCTGGGTGATAATTGACCTCCAAGGTTATTCCTCTTTTTATTTTTATTTTATTTTATTGTAGAATCAACTCTCGGCAGCAGCCAGCAAGGCGACCATGCGATGCATGTGAACGGGCACCGTTCTCATCCCTACCACCTTCGCCGTCATTTCCCCTAACTATTTATATCTTAAATCACTCTTGAGGCAGATTGAAGGCTTAAGTGCCAGCTTAAGTGAAAAATTAAGGAAACGTACTAAGTAATTGCAGCACAAACACTGACTTAATCAGTTTTAACACATAAAGATGCCGACAAAAGAAGAGAGGAAGCGGGCCGCTAGGGTGGAGAAAAGAAGAGCTGCTCAGGAAGCAGCAAGCGCATCAACCTCTGAGCAAACAAATGCTAAATGTACAGAGAAAGAGTAGGAAAACTAAGAATGCTCAAGTCAAGTGTATTCACTGCACGTTATCGTGCAGTGCGCCGTTACTGGTAATAATAATAATAATGATAAGCAGCACAAATGATAGCCTCAAAAACAAGTTTGAAATGATGAAAATGCTCTTAGAAATGCATTCAGAAATGCAGGTCTCCTTTATCTGTATTGTAGTTGTGAGTTTTCTTCACTCCAGTTATTGCTGAAAAAGACACACAATCCCACAGGTCTCTGAATCCACAGGAAACCCTGGGCCAACGTGCATGAAAATTGAAGAAAAAAATCCTCCTGAAGGTTTACTGTAAAATGAATATGTGGTATTGCTCAAAGCGAGTTTCAGCTGGAATTTTCAGACCTAAAGACATAACTAACATATTTAGTAAGTCATTCTATACATCTGAGTGTAAACTATGTGACTCTCAAGTTAACTTTTTTTTTTCCCATGTAGTAAAATACAAATGTCACACTTCCCCTCTTCCTTGGGGTTAGAAGAAGGTCACCATCCCATTGTAATAGGCACATTGGCTGTGACCATTTCAGCTCCAATAGTTGAACACAGAAAATGGCCTTTAGACTTAGAATTGCGCACCAACATGTCCCTAAGGACTCCCATTGCTACAATGTTGCTGAAACATTCCCATCTGCTCCTCTGATGCATGATGTTTCTTGGAAAATCAAAGAAAAAAAAAAGTAATGAGGGCCCTAACACTCCCGGTCTATGAATCATGTTCATAACCAAGGTGAAGAGGATCACAGAGATGGTACAAACTGTAATGCCATAGACTTCCAGTCTATGCTATTCCAAATTTACTAATCCTGCTGAGATTCCCATATGGAACCATTTGTACCCGTCTATTATGAGATGCATCACCTAGTCTGAGACATAATACCTTACCATAGTTGTCTCAATAACCTTGTCGGGGTTGGAGCCATAGGCTTGTGCCAGATTGAACCAGAGAACTGCCAAGTGTCCCTTGGTTTCTCTGATGAGCTCAGTTTCATCAGCTCCGTAATGCTTCCGTTCTACACTGAGCTGTCTATATATTTCTATTGCTGCAGAGGATGTCAGCCAGCCATCTTGCTACTATACCAAAAAAAATCTTTCCTTCCACACTCAGCAAGAAGATAATCCTAAAATGATCAATCCTCTTAGACTCTTATTCCATTGGTCACTCTCAGGATCTTCCACATCCGCATAAATAACAAGGGACAATAGGCCTTATATGGGGCAGCAGCACCAGGACCGAGTGGAGTCTCACTGTTGCAGAGGAAGTCCAGGTTGAGATATCAGCGAGACATGCTGAGATTCTAGCTAAGATTGTGTTGTCCTCAGACACAGATGTGTATCATTGGCGTAACACTAAAGTGAGAACCGATGGGACAGGCTGAGATGGCTGAAACTTCAAAACTGTTTTGCCAGAGTCTGTGTCATATGGCCTGAAATCCTGATAAATACAATTCACGCTTTTTCTATGGTCACTTTGGCGTTTCTTGTGAAAGAGGATCTAGTTTGGAGTTTGACAGCATGAAGTGCTTGAGTTATGATTGTTGTGCACTAAACCTTCCAAATATCCCTCTCAGTTTGGAAACAGCAGCTTGTCTCCTTACTTATTAATGACAATGAAAAATAAGTGCCAAATAAAAGATGTGGTTTTAATGTGCTTAAAGAGCCTTTTCAAGACAGCCAACACTCTCACCAGCCCGTTTCACACTAGTCTAGGTTTACCACCCAGTGTGACCGGAGTTTGTCCTGCTGTCTATGTACTGTACAGTGAGTCAGAGCTTCAAAACATTGTATTCAGATTCATACAAGTCAAGTCAAGTCAAGTTGGGGAGCATGCACTGGTATAGTGTGTTGCCACACCCACTACACGACAAAATAACTCGGGATCCTGGTTGGCAACCCCCCAGGCAGATGCACGGTCCAGTCCCACACTCCAGAAATGACCCTGTATCTGCCACAGCCAGGTGTTGCGTGGGTGACCCCTTGGCCTGGTCCAGCCACTCTGGTCCCCAACAATGAGGATCTTATGAGCCGGATCACCCTAAGGGAAACACACAACATGGCCGTAGTGCTGTAACTGAAGCTCCCTTACAATGAAGGTAATGTGCCTCATTCGGGACTCCATGAGCAACCACTCATTCGACACAAAGTCAAACCAACAGTACCCAAGGATTTTCTGGAGAAACACAGTACAGAAGGAGTCCGGTCTTCATCTCAGGTCACTGGAAAGTGTCCATGTCTCACAACCATATAGTAAGACAGGAAGCCCCAGGACTCTAAAGACTTGGACCTTCATTCTTTTGCATAGATATCTGGAGTGTAACACACACCTTTCCAGTGACCTCATGACCCCCCTTGCTCTCCCAATCCATCTACTGACTTTATAAGAAGAGTCACCAGAGACATGAATGTCCCTGCCAAGGTAAGTAAACTTCTCGACAAGGTTGACACTCTCTGCAAACAGACACACTGCTGATGGCTGTGCCCATGAGGTCACTAAAGGCCTGGATCTTGGTTTTTATCCAGGACACTCACAAGCCCAGACACTCAGACTCCTCGTTTAGTCTCTCGAGTGCCCCGATCAGAGCCTCCATTGACTCCGCGAAGATCGTCAGCAAAGTCAAGATTCGTGAACAGATGCCCCACAGCTGCTAGACCCCACATCTTTGCCCTACACCCAGTTCATGAAATCATTGAACAGAGTAGGAGCAAGAACACACCCCTGACAAACCCCAGAATTAACAGGAAAAAACTCAGAGGTCCTACCTCCACTCTGCACAGCACTCACAGTACCAATGTATAGGCTGGCCATGATATCCAGCAACCTCGAGGGGATCCCGTGTACCCTCAGGATGTCCCACAGGGCAGCTCAATCAATGGTTTACGAAAATCAACAAAGGCTGCAAAGAAACTCTGATGATATTTGTGTTTGTGCTCCATGAGAACCCTCAGTGCCAGGATGTGGTTGATGGTAGACTTCTTAGGCATAAAACCAGACTGTTCCGGTCGCTGGTAGGTGAGCAAGTGATAACGGATCGTATTGAGGACGACCCTAGCAAGGACCTTACCTGGCACTGAGAGCAGTGTTATCCTCCTGTAGTTGCTGCAATCCTGGCGATCACCCTTCCCTTTCCAGATAGGGACGACAAGTCCCGTTTTCCAGTCAGTTGGGATGATGACAGTCTCCCAAATGGAAGCAAGGATTGCTTGCAATGCCAGGAGGACAGCCTTACCACCAGCCTGGAGAAGTTCTCCCTAGATACCACAGATCCCTGCAGCTTTTCCTCCCCTCAACTGGTTCACCACCTGTGCAATCTCAGTGAGATTGGGTGGTTCACAGCTAATTGGAGGATTAGCCTCAAGAACCGTGGACCCTGAGATATGCAACATCCTAGCCGGAGGATCAGCTTTGAACAACTGCTCAAAGTAGCCAGCCCAGCAGGTCACAACTGCAGTGACAGGAAAAAAGGGACATTTTTTTAAAGGAATTATTATTTTACCAGATCTTACTCCTTGGCCACCATCTCCCATGCATTGAACTTAAAATGATATGACATACAGCAGATCCTGTGGGGGAAAAATAGCAACGCTTCTTTTGGGTTTAATTACCATCACCTAAGCCTTTAAGATGCTTCTCATGTGCATGCTCCTGACAAAGGCAAGGGTCTGACATCTGATCTCACCCCACCTGGAAGTTGGATTCATCTCCTGCCAGATGTAACAGTTGAACCTAACAATTGGGGAGCTTGAGTAGCTCTGCAACAACAACAACAACAATTTGTTTCTTGTTTCCCCACACAATAGAGTGCCGCAAACAGGCCCTGTTTTATGGCAGCCCTCCAGCCTTGACTCCCTGAGAAGAGAAGAAAAAACTGCCAAAAAAACTAGTACGAAAAAACAAAAATGGAAGAAATCTTCGGAAAAGCAATTCAGAGTGAGTTGGTTGTGCAATGAGTATCAAAAAATGGGGCAAACACAACACACAAAACAGAACACAATTGATCCTCTTCACAGACCTAGATGGCCAATCTATCATTGCCACCTCAGATAAACAATATAATCGTACTGTGCAATATAATTTGAAGTTACATAGCACTCTTTACCAAACGCAGCAAGCAGAACACCATGACATCTCTCAAGGTGAGATTACAGCACTCAATAAATACAGAACTATCACATATAAGGATCCTGATTTGTTCAAATAAATCAAAAACAAAGTAGAAACTAACTAACATAAATGAAAAACAATAATCTTAAGCAAAATAAGATTTAGAGGAGATGTGACTGAAGTGTTGAAAATTATGAAGGGAATTAGTACAGTGGATTGAGATTGTAACTTTAAAATGAGTTCATCAAGAGCACAGTTGGAAACTTGTGAAGGGTAAATTTAGCACAAACATTAGGAATTTTCTTTTTACACAGACAACCACAGACACTTGGAGTAAGCTACCAAGCAGCGTGATAGATAACATGACTTAAGTGTCTTACAATTAATGTTATTTAAAAAATTAAGTGGATAGGACTGGCGAGCTAATGTTCTAATCTGTCCATCAGCTAATTGTAGAATCTCTACTAGATTATAGAGAAAGAGTCAGACCTGCCAGAGACAGTGAGAGTCCAACAAGCCAATACTGGCCATTCTACAGCTGAGTCGGTGCTTGGCCAGCCAATCTGGTGAAAGGACCTTTTACCTGGATGGCTTTTTCATGGCAAGTAAACAACTCGGCAGTAGATTAGTGGCACCAAGTGCCATATGAGACCACCGGGAAGAGCAACAGAACAGGGGAGAGTTAGTAAGTTTATAAATGTCATATATATATTCTGTCCTCCCTGGCCAT